>NC_142834.1:9413836-9722860 GCF_057945365.1 Rhopilema esculentum | reverse complement strand
TTATAAATACTTACATTGACTCAGATTTTATTCAGACAAAACAGGGACGAAGCTAAAGTAAATTGTTAGGGTATGTCAGATTCCCAGATTTGCCGACAGAACAGCGTTCCTATTGTATGACTGTTGGCGTTAATACAACTTGGCCAAACTTTTTCATTAAAATTTTGAGCTATTTTAGAATACACAAACCTTTCTAGACAGGAATGGGGTACACAAAATGCATAATTTTTTTATCGCTTTTAATATATCTTTGAAGTTTAATATAGGATTATCTATAAGAATGTCATAAGAGCTTACAAAGAATTTTAAAATCTTTAAGCGCTTAGCCCAAAGTTGGGGGGTTGCAATACCTCCTACACCCCCCTTTGGCTACAACTCTACACCAACTGAATACTTAAGCTAAAACTGACTCGACTGCATGGTATTGTTTGAAGAATCAACCAGACATTACGTCAAAAAGGCAATTCAAGAATGTTATAAATGGTTCCTCATGTAGCATAGATTCAGCGGCAGAGACAGCAATGCGTTAAATGAGCTCTATATAATATCTTAAAGATTAAACTATAAAAATATATTTCGAGATCATTTTGATGATTATTTTTGTGGAATGTTTTGTGATCGTCAACATTCCTTAGTATGATTCTTGGTATTCTGCAGCAAAAAGTTGATTTACTTGAAAATACAATATTCTTCTTTGTTTGCGCTAACATCGTCTATTATCATTAAGGCTTGGGCTAACACCGTTTAATTTGTACAAAGTAGAGCTTTGTAAGTAGAAGTGGAAGAAGTAAAAGAACCATTTTAAAAGTGATTACATAAGCAAAAAAACCTTTTTCGTTGCGCTCACTGTATACCAGTAATTAATATATATTTTGATGTCGTTGGTGAAGAGAATTTTAGAGTGCAATGAAAAATGCCTACACCCGTGTCATCATAATATGGCCTATCATATTACTGATAGAAACATTGATTTTTTCGAGCATAATGCTCAACTTATTCAAATTATTAAAGACACTTCCTGCACACAGCAAACAATTTAACATTTATAGGATAATACTTTTTTTACTGATTATATAAGGGAGGCTATAGGAAACGTATTTGAATATATTTTTTTGACAATCAAACAAGAGGAATTGTGTTACCCTGTCTGCTTTAGCTGACTGTAAAAAGGGATGACTATTTTTGTTTCTAGGTGGTGTTAACGAGCAATTCAACAGCAAAATCTGTTTAGTCTTCACTGATTTATTTCAAATTAGTCTAATTAACCCCTCTTTTTTCAAAAATGCCGCTTTACGTTATAGAGAGTGACTCATTCTGGGTTTATTAGAGTATACTGGTGGTCCACGGGAAGATTTTCAAGCGCTCGATTTTTAATTAATCATATGTATCTTATGACGGATGCGACTGACAAAAAAGCTTTAATAAGCCTAGTGCTAAATAGATAAAATTAGACGTGGCAAAAATTTTGAGCTTTTAAAAGCAATCAGTTTCTATGTAAAATGTCTTTCAAGCCTTGATGAAGATGTTTTCAAGAAATTTCTAAAAACAAACTAATATGTTTAATCAGTTCAATCGACCGACAGTTATTCCTGTCACTTCTGGGTGGCTTTATGGAACGTAACCTGGATTACATGAATTGGGAACATTTGATAATTTAGCTATGTGGGCTGATAATGTTCGTTGAGACGCTAAGGGACAATTACAGAGAGGTTTAGATGTAATTAGATATGCGGTGGGTCTGTTATAAGCTAATTTGACCATTTTGTACAGATCCGAATTTGCTTTAAGATTTGAAAAATCTAAATTAAGATGTTACTATATTCAGTATACTGTTAAAGTTACCGTAAATAACTGGCTGTACCAAAATCACCTGGACCAGAGCAAAAACATTAACAACCATATTTATCCTTAAGCAAAAGATTTTCGATATTACTTCTAGTTGATAATGGAAAAAGTTTTCGTTCTTTTTTTCAAATATATCCCTTTCTATCCAAGGCCTAGAAAGCAAAGGGGCCGGGCGAGCCCCCTAGTCATGCTAGCTGCAGATTCACCGCATATCGAATGCACCTTTTGGTGACTTTGTCGCCCAAGCATTGAAAGTAAGTTGACACGTGACGATGTTTTCAAGATCGAATTAAGCATCAAACTCAGATATTTTGCAAAAAACAACTTGAAAAATATTTAGTTCATTATAACATATCTCTGTACTTCAGGAAAATAAATAAGTATGACTTTTTTTAAAAAATAGTGTATATAGAGGTTTTACCTGTTTGCAAAAATTACAGATATTGTATCTTTCAAGCAATTATATTTTAGCTTCAGGAAGAAATAAAAGTATTTTTTCTGCCTGGAAAATCTTTACGGTGTTTGTAGTATGCATGAAAAAGTAAAACAACCTCCCCCAAGCTCCTTCATTAACGCCTTCTTTAAATAAATTTTCGTCATTATTGTTTCGACAAATAACATGTAGAAAAAGTAGTCATTGACTCTTTTCCTATCCTAAAAACTTGGTAGAGATATATAAAAAGATTCTAAATTAGTTTTTGCAGAACATAAGTGGGAAAGATTGACAACGAGAGATGGAGAAGCATTGCCAGACAATGAAAGAGGAAATTTGGTTAGACCTTCTTCTTTTTCTAAATAATGTTTGCTGTATCTGTATGTAAATGTTCATACAGATTAGAAGTCTTTTCCTATTACACCAACCAGACATCAATTTCATTTAACTTTAGCATCGACATTTTATCGGCAATCGTATTTTTTGACTTTTTTGACTAGACAGTCCTGACGTCTTACTTTTGTTCTATATATATATATATACAGTGGAATCCCGAACGAACTTCCCGGTATAACGAACTGAATGCCTGGTCCCTTGGATTCTCTCTGACAAACTCCTTACAAATTCCCTCGAGATAACGAGCCCCAGACATAAAGAACTCTCGATATCACGAACCAAATTTTGGATCTCTTCATCATAAATACCCTCGATATAACGAATTTTTCATAATTTTTTCTTCTGATTTCAAGCTTTGGCTGATAGGCTCAGAGGACGGGATGAAAGTTTGATTGCGTAAAAAATAAGTGCGAATGAGCAGATTGGCACTACCGAATACCTTTTTTCATATGGGACATTGGCAATGAGCAATGACAAAATTTTATTGAGAGACCCAGATGGAGAAGCAGAAGAAACAAATAAGGATGTGAAGTAATCGAAGACGTTATTTAGCCGCTAACTAGAAGTGAAGCGATATCAACTTTGCCAATGTCTGGGTACCAAATTGTAAAAGGAGCATAAAGATCTTCATTTTCGATGACTAACCATTAGTTTAATTTGAATTCATCTTGGTCTTTTGGGGTGAAATATGCACAGAAGTTGGAGATGGCCTAAACAAGCCCATAGCGGGTTTTTTAGGCGTGAACTCTCAAAGACCTAAAAAGTGTTTTCTCCCGGTTTAGGGAACTCCCGATATAACGAACTATTTTCTGGTTCCTATTAAAGTTCGTTATATCGGGGTTGCACTGTATATAAATATTTCAAGATTGGTACCAACTAGATTGGTACTAGAGTTGACACCAACTCTGTTGTATTATCTCTATTGTATCAATTTTGCATCTGTTAGCTCCATTTAATTTGTTAAGTATTACTGATTAAGACTTCGGTCGAAACGTTTAAAAAACGGTGCATAAGCTATTGAAAGTATTGTATATATGTATGCATATATGCAAACAATTTTTGATGGCATAGAAAGCACGAAAAATGAGCATCAGTTCTACTAACTTTTATCATATCCATGACAAGGTTACTAGTTATCGCTTGATCCATCTCCAATGTCACACTGCCAATAATTATATACAATGTACACACTTACTGTCAGATGTCCAAAGACATAATGAATAATTATATCGCGAACCCACTAATTTTGATCTTCAGAACACCTTCCTGTTCTTCTCGATGCTGCTTATTCACGGACACAAATGCATCTCATTGGTTTGGAAATGAAATACCATCTGTCGAGATGCTGTCACTAATTTTTTTTGAACACAGATTAACTTAATTTTAACCAAACACACAAGTAGATTAAAGCAGATGAGAAAGGTAGACACGCAGACAGTTAGTGACTAATGAAAGAATGTTTTGCATGTGAGATTTAAGTGCAGGCAATGCAGCACTCGTGAAGGCAATAGGAAGACAGAGAGATTAAACAAGCAGGTTAGAATGACTCAAGGAATGCCTTCATTTGTGACTGGAAATGGCTTCCAGTTACGTCTGTGACGTGTTGTCAAAAAATGTTTAAGAATGAAGTGACATAAGATTTCCATTTTCCAAAATTATAAGAGACTGGGGACGGTACTAGATATCTCTCGGACCTCGAGGGTAGTAAATCATAAGACAGGATGACGAAAAAATATTGATCATATTCAAATGAATTTAAGACTAAAAACGTTGGCGATATTTTTTTCCTGTCACTCACTGAGAACGGGATTTCAAAATTCTTCAAATTGTACCATGATGCAGCATGGAATGTTCCATTATCTCAAACTGGTGACGTCACACAATAATTGCTTTGAACTGTGATCCAAATGAACTGTGAATCCTTACAAGATTTGATGTAAATTTGGTTTTGGATTTCTTATAAGCAGGTAAACATAAAATGTAGGGAAATTACTTGTTACACGTTTAAACTATTTAATCATATCTGGTTAACAGGTCAACTTGTACACAATTGTTTCGTTTGACATTGGATCGAATATAGAATATCATGTTTGTATGGTTCTACAGTTTGGCATTATTTATTATTTGATATACTATTAACCTCTCAGGCAGATGCTGTCTGCTACACATACAAGTTACCCACACGATACAAGCATCATTTTTATACAGCGTGATACAAGAAGAGTCTTTATTCTTAACACTTGGTGTAAATGTATCTCTGTTCCATCCAATAATTAACGCGGACAAAGAAAACTAATTATTTGGGAAAGCTATCTACTTAATCATCCTACAAATCCAATATGTATGATTGGATTTATATTCAGATCTGATAGAAAAAACTTTTACGAATTAACCGTTCTCACAGATTCATGCAAAAATGGTCTTTGTTGCAAATATATTCTCACAAATATTCTGCTTTTCACTTACTAAAATAGTATTTGGTAACAAAACAACTGGACCAGTCAAACACACATCGTAAAACTGAAATGTTTATAGTCTACAGTCAATATGAGTATTATTATTTTTTTAGTCAATACCAAAGCTTAAATTAAGCAGTTGAATTTGAGTACATGTCAAACTGCTTTAACATTTGATAAGTTGAGTATAATGGTAGGCATTAATACCATTTTTATTAGATTCAAATGATCAATAGTTGGTTACAATTACAAGGGTGTCTAAAACGGTAGCAGAAGTGACATTGGCACAGAAATGAATTCTGTTTTTCACTTTAAGAGACAATGGCACTGGTATAACCATTTCTATTGTTTTTATCAAATCTACTTACAATATTCGCAAAAACTGCCATAGATCATAAGCTATTAAAAAGTGAGAGACAAATGCATAAAGATATAAACGAAAACCTAAATGGCTTGGAGGGCCTAAGACGTTGAAACAGTCAATTACACTTCAACTACTCAACTTTACTGAAGATTAATCATTCTTCAATTTGTACAAGACTTGGGCCTTCAGAGTTTTTATTTACTATTTTGATATAAATTTAATGCCAATCTCCGGGATATCTCTACTGCAAAAGGCCCTCTCGCTCACTTTCTAGGGAGCACTCTTGCTTCAGAAACACCATAGCCTAAAGCAACATATTAATTCGGTAAGATTATCTTATCATAGGAAGCTACTCCTTGCTGCCTCCCAGTAGGTAGCATCCCCGTCTTATTTGTCTTTTTAATGGCCCTCGTGCTCTTTCATTATAAAAATTACCTATCTATCAAAGCAGCAGCCATAAAAGACTCTGCCGACAATAAAGATGTTGAAAAAGATACAAAGTAATCAATATTACAATGGCAAATTGGCATTTAACAAGATTTTGGTGCACAGAAAATGGAAACAAAGAAGCGCTTAACTCCTAGTAGCGGCATCGCCCATGGCGGGAAGGAGCTTGACTTTCTCATAAGGTGTATCACATAATGTTTGATCTTTTACTAATGATAACAAGTAACTGATATTGTCCAGCTCTGTACACTGACAGTATTGCTCATTATCTAATAGCATATCAAGTCACATATTAAATCATTATATCTCATAGCAATGAATGGCAGCGTCATGTGCACATATATAAGTTTTTGTATTTTCCCTTATCTGGCCTCGGAAGCCATGCTTGCCATCTTTCTCTTTGATGCATGCATCATTGGCAAAAATAACAGGCGATATCTTAATCCAAGATTTTTGCATTAACGATATTTCGCGATACAATTTAAATAACATGCATCGACCTGATAAAATATCGATTTCTTAAGATAAAAAGAAGTATTTTGCAATTGAGTTTATGCAAAGATTTAGGAAAATCCATGAAGCAATTGATAGATGAGATTGGTTATAAAAGAGGATAATTTTTCAAAAACGCAGAAGGTAGCCCCTGTGCAAAGCTTATGTATGTAATAAACAATAATTTATGTAGTGTTTAGCGCAATATATATAATATAATGCATATATGTCAAATATATAAATAAAAATAGCAAACAAATTGTGTTTTTCCCAAATTGGCTGTTTTCACTTTTTTGACAGTTTTAAGCCTTTTTGGCTGGAGAGATTTTATACTTCACCAATTATTTCTACAAAACAACAGAAAATAAATGTTTAACTAGGTCTTTTTTTGCAGTTATAAATTTCACAGTTCCAGTGCCAGAATAAATTAATCCAACCATATTAAGTTTATCAATTCTAGAATTAGACGATGCTTTGTTATTCTCATTTTGTTGCAAACTATCGCCAAGCCATTTCACCGCTTTGATATTGTAGATATGAACAAAAATTACATGAAAAAAAAGTAAAAATACAAGGTATTCAGCTATTTACCAGCTGAGGTGAAATTGCAGCTGATACCAAGAAAATGCTTTTCAGTAGAACCTGGAAAATGACAGCGCGCAAAGGCTCCTGGTAATAAATTACTTCTTATCCGACAAACACGTCGTCTGGATAATGAAACCCAATCAGACGGATGGAAGTACACGATCTCAATCAAATGAATATTAGTTAGCAGATTATCCCCCACTTAACCATTGTTTTGCTTATTGAAAAATAAACGTTGGAGATCTTGTTGAGTTAATCAGTCAACAATACGCTCGAAATCTACCAACAAATAAATATGCCTGCTTCACTGATTCATTCATTAAATACTTCTCAAAGCAGATTAGTTGGCCAGTGCAAATCTCAATTCAGCCCAATGCGGAGGACAAACCAAGCGGCCATTTTAGAAGTGAAAACCAAGGCACAAAGTGTCACCAGCATGGAGAAGAGAGCACCCCAAAATTGCAGGTTGACGACGAATGACGGCACTGGGAATAGCAAGAGGCTGAAATACTCTATTGATGAGATATTGGGAATGAAACAAAGGGACAGTGTTGTGACAGAGACGAAAGAAAGATTGTCACCGCATGAAAGAAGAGACAAACTTGAACAAAAATCGCCGGTAGCAGGTGAGCAGTCAAAAGCAGTTATAATCAATTGATCGTTTACTGTTTATGCAGGATTAATTCAGTGTTTAGAAAACACGAACTCCTGGAGAATAATTTCTATCTTTCTTATGGTATTTGCCTCTTTCAGAGTTAAACATTTTAAATGAACAAAAATCTTGTTCAATTTATTTTTCAGGTTTATGTAATGATACGAATTGAAAAAATTTACAAACTCAATAGTTTTTGGCCAACGGAAGTTGTTACTAGCATCTGACTGTATGATATTTAAAACTATCTTCTTTAATGAATTCATCCTAATACGAAAGCAATTCAAAACTCATTCTGCTATTTTTCTTCAAACTGTATAATATTAGGTCAATACACGACGTCAACTAGAAATTCGATTAGGTTAAAACGGAGTCTTGTTGGACTTAAGTAAAGAGTATACGATAAATTATCTTATTGTTGAGTTGACAGGACACCTATCATAGGATTTTCTTGATATATATTAATGCCAAAAGCGAGGCATCTTCACCTAGCATAGTTATTTCCTAAAAGACTGGCAGAAATAGCAAGAGCTCCCGATCTAACTAACGTGGCTGATTCCAGTTTGCCAACTTCTTAATGAATCAAGGCACACGGCTTATCCTTTGTGTTGATTAGCCTTCCACTTTTTCTTTCGTTTCAATTAGAACACAACAATTATCCAGAGTGTTTTCCTTCATTTTTGTTAATAATAAGCGCTGTAGGATGGCTTTTTCAACAGACTGCGCTAAAGAGCATATGATCTAAATCGAAAAGAATGATCAAAATTCGCTTATAGTCAAATTAAAGATCCAGTATTTTAACAAATTGGGAAGACAAGCACGGCAATGGGTCAAAGAAAACATATTTTCTATCTTCCTAATTCAGGAAGGTTAATATTTCATTAGCATGGGACGAGAGCTAACGAATCAAATGGAAAAACTTATGATCATCTGAAAGATTCTTATACAAGTTACAGCTTTTCCTATTCTGAAATAAATCTGACAGAATTTGACAAAAATTGATATGATTTTCATATGCAACTACCTCAAGAGGGAAAGCCTTAAGTTCTTGGTAGACGACGTTCGCAAGCTTCTCTGCTTTGCTGCTGCTCCGAAAATCTGCTCTTTGATCAATGCATAACAGTCTAATGTCATTTCAAATGTCTTAAACGCAAAGTTTCTACAAACTAAACTATTTGCAGCGTATTAGACACCTTTGCTTCTTAGTCTAGATTTCTTCAAGCATTTTTTTTGTCCTTTCTATCGAGAAATCTTTAGCAAGCTATTCAGTTCTTAGGCCTAACAATTACTAATAGAGTTTGAAAGACAGCAAGAAGCATTCCCTGTCCCTAGCTTTTGCTGTCAACGCAACCAGGTAAGACAATTCCATACTTTTTTCGGAAATAATCACCTGCAAGTAAACACCAAAAACTAAAAATTTCAAGTTTCAGCATTCCCAAAGTATTGACTTGATTTGTATTTACATTTCAACATTGTATGTTAGTTAAATGAAGAAATTGAATTTAAAAGTAGCATGTTTGAAATATACTGCAAAGAAGAAAAAGCAGCGATCAATTTAAATGCCAAGCACTTTTTCTTCTAGTTCTAAAAAGTATAGCATTTCATACTACTAAGGGTACGAAATGTGATTTGCATGAGTTCAATATGTGTAAGGGCGAGAATAGCAAGGTTTAAGTAAGAAAGTGCCCAAACACATCGAAATAACTTTGCCGGAGGCAAACAAATTTGTGAGAAGACCCTGCTTAAGTTAAGAAGTACATGCTTTGTATGGTCAAAGCGTGCTTTTGCTGCACCTAGTTTTACTTACTGTGCTAAACTATGATATGTGCTCGATACATGTACTTGCTTCCAAGTTTATTTAAATGAAGATATTCTGTTTTTTCTAAAAATACTCAAAAATACTATTTAGAAGCAAATTTTACGATTGCTTAGCATCTTCCTTTATTGGTATATCGAAGAAACTATTCCACTAACTTAGTAAAGATATATGCTTACAGATGAAAGATGATTTTCATATACATCGCTCACATCTAGAGTGTACATATTCACAAGCTTTATCTACTAATTTCTAAAAATATGGTTAACTTATGATAGTCAATAAAGAGCAGAAACAGATGGACCCGATTTCGAAATGTTCTTTTGAAATATAAATTCGTTTAAGAAGACTAACAGCATTTGAAATTTAGGAACTTACAATGAGCCTATATCCTCTGTAAAATCCTGCAACCAACAGAGTTGTCTTCAGATTCAGGATAAAATTTCATCTTTGGATATCGTAACAGTCTCACTCCGAAATAGAACGTAATGGAATTCTCATTTCACAGGTAATCTTCAACCTCAAAGCTTATTCGTTTCATATATAGATTGCTATACAGCTGCTTAAGTTCTGCATTTTATATAAAATTATTTATACGACTCAGAAGAATCACAGATACCCACGCTGTTTATGAAGTCACAGAATAACACATATAAAGTCTCCAGACTTTCATTAAAGTCGGATAACTGTTGAAAACCTATTACGTAACAAGAATCGCTGCTAACAAATTCTTCAAGACTTCTTTAACTGATTGTGGAAAACTGACTGGTTAAATAATATAAAAATAACAGTTTAAGACTGTCATTTTTTATAAGCATTTATAAAAGCTATTTTTTATGTGGGTCTATCATGTTCTAGACTCTCCTGACTAGCTAAACTAGGGTCTCTTTACATGTTTATTAGCGATGGGAATGCAGTGACACTTTTTACGTTGAAATCTCTCATTCTGTTCAAAATAAGACAGATATTAAACCTTATTGTTGAGCTCATCTCTTTTGCAAGGATATTTCTAAGGGTTTATAAATCCTTAACGCTTGCAACAACGATTGTACCAGAGAAAGAAAAGGATGTGTTTATATTCTTATTCACATATATGTGTTGGATCATTCAACCCATAACACTTTACGCAATAATCGTTGCTTAAAATTTTCTTTGGCAATCCAGACAGTATTATTGAATTGTTTTAATGTCTATTGGTCACATGATTGTTGTATTTGAAACAATGAATGTCGTTAATTGATAGAATAAACAAAAATTGAAAAAATATTTGCAGAGGTAGGCCGAATTCAAGAGAATCTTTGATTATACATTCCTTGATCATATGAACACGATTACTCTGCTTTCTTTGAGTTAATCTCTATATAATTATATTTTGACATACAAAATAAACCTTTTTAAAAATATTCACCTCATATCTGCATAATTTTCCTTTTACAATCTATCACAGACCTTACCATTTGGTTTCAATACAGAGTACCGTTATAGTCTATAATTCAAAACATTTTATGAAGATTATTAAGAGTACCGTTTTTGGTCTGTTAAATAATGTTTTATTCCATATTGGCTTCAGATGCTTCAGATGCTTGACTATCGCAATTAGCGTTAAACTCAGCGTTGAAGCTCAAAGCCGTCCGTTTCAACAAAGGCATGTGACTTTAAGTTAAGGTAACTGTTCATTGGTATTGTCATTTCATCTGATACCACAAGTTGAAAACTGTATTGATTTTTTGTAATCAAATAGAAGTTTAGGTTTATCTGTAATAAAAACACTGTTTCTTGAAGATTCTGCTTTATAAAGCAAAAATCGAATTACCTGTGTGAAATTTCTTGAAATTTGAATCTTGAACCAACTAATAGCCAGGTCAGGCGTGAAAATGAACACATCTGAAATGGTTTTGGCTTTCTTAACCAAACTGATGACTGCGCACCTGTTGGAAAACCTTTTCCATTATCTTTGCTTAAGATAGATTTAAATGGAACCTTGAGGCTTGGAAAGATTAAATTTGCTAGAGTTACTTTGAATTTGAGATACATTACGCATTTAAAAAGTCCTGAAGCACAAACAAAATAAACAATTTTTGGATATTCATGCTGTTGTTTTGCCATCTGCAATTGACAAAGAAGGCTTATCATTTCATACTTTAAGTAGATGGTATCGAAGTGAGATCCGAATATTCTTGACTTTAGAATTATAACCCTGCTCTAGCACACCAAAGCTTTCACAATGTTGCCTATGATACATGAAGTCTTTAAACAGAGATCTTTCGTGAGTTTTAAAGTATGTCACTAACACTACTATCATCATATTCATCTTGTCGTCATCTTTCTTTGTAAGTGCAGAATCGATTTGAATTTGAGCATTTAAGAAACTACCCTATTTAGTCATAATAAACTCTCAAATATCAATATTTTTGTATTGCAAACAATTTGCAACATGAGATTAAAAATCATATTTAAATTTGCATGCTAATTTGTTTCTTCAACAATGTAAGACAGGCTATGAATAAATTTTGATATGTTTTATTAAAGATTTAAAGGATAAGTTTAGTTCTTTCTATAAAGAACAAAGCAAAATTCTTTCTGTATTTCTCTTCATACCGATTTCTTTTCATTTCAAAAGGCTTCATACCGATTTGGGTAAAGCTTCTGCCACTCCTACTTAAAATGGGAGAACTGAAAGCTGTTTAAGAAGCTCAAAACTCTTTTTTATGTAACATTATCACATCATATCAGTTAAAAAGGTGGTGATTTGTTACACCATATTTCTGCGATGTTTTCTGACTTTAAATTTTCATGAGAAAATCTTCATGATAAAAACCATCATTCATATGAATTAAAAAGTTGAAAGGCGTTCAGAATGATGAATTTTAAGAATATGTATTGATACTCAACTTCCATTGCAAACTTGACAGCTATTGATATGAGAAGATTTACAGCTAATTAATATTTAATGGGGTAATATAGGAACAGAACTAGAGAGAAGCGTTGTATTCTGATGCTTTCCCTGCTATACAATGCAGTTGTTTTGTTTTTTCCGTCCTTACAGAGATTTTAGGCCATCCATAAATGTTAAATCGTATTGGGCCCGAAAAATCAGTTGCCAGTCTGCCAAGCTTATGTAATAACCATCACATTATAAATGCTTGTATCCTCACAGGCCTTTTGTTCTTAAAGCTCAATCCAACTTTCTATGCTTGAAGGTTTCTGTGAAAAGATTCTTTTGACTGTACCTTTGTTACATTTTTTATAAAATGTGATTTTTTAAATAAAGTTACTACATGATATAGAGTAGCAATTAATACCATTCATTTTACGTACATGAAATATATCTTTTTCAAAATCTAATGTTAAAGGTTTGCGCTGGTTTTGTATTTATTTACAGAACAAGTGCCGTTTTTTATGCAGGGTGCAGGGCTGTTCCAAGAAAAACAGTCATGGAGCGAAATAGGGGACACGATATTTCTAGTTAGAAAACAGTGAGATTCACAATTTCATGGAACGAAAAAGTGTGAGACTGGCGGGGGGGGGGGGGTTAACGCCCCATCCCACAACAAGATAATCCCTAAATAGGTCATCAACTTTAATCAACAGTTTTTGTATACTTTTTAGTGTTTTTGATTAATTCAAAAGGGGTTCAAATCTTTCAAAGCAGTTTTTGCATAAAATTGCATCAAAATCTACGTACATTGGGGAGTATCTTAAGGCTCTTCAACAACCGGCATGCTTTGCAACCGGCCTAACATCGTACTGCAAGAAAATACAAAACACAATCAATTTCTCAAGACAGCTGCCACTAAGCATGCCGGTTGCGCAAGAGCCTTTAATTTCAATATAAGATTGAAACTTGAGGAGGCCCCTGTTGACGTCATTTTTCTATAATGAACAAGCGACGTTCCGTGATATTCACTGCAGCTACCAAAGAGGCAGGAGCACATTCTGAGGTGGGTGGGCTCTAGACAAATTGGCAAACTTTTATGTTAGTTTTTGCACAACTATCTTTGATACCACAACTTTGAAATCATACTTCAGCAAAAAACTGATGGGGCTACAGTGCAGGGCGCGTCCATGCTCATGTCCTGATTTAATGCCAAGCATCCAAACACAAACCACGTGGCACTTGACTGTCTCGTGTATGCAAAGACAGGTCAACTATCGCGTCAAGGAAAATCACGAAACAAGATTTTACGATAAGTTTAATGGGTTATAAGAATGAAAGTCCTTTGAAACATGCCAAATGTCTCACTAAATATGGATTGATTGTTCACAGAAAGCTAAGTCACAAAAGCTGAGATAATACATTAATTATAGACCCTTATATTTCCATCTCACTCGTTAGGCAGTGAATGAAAAGTGTCTCCTATTCATTTGATTAAGATATTGAATTATCTTTTCTTTGATAATATGATAATGTTATGGCAAACGCTATTAAGTTGCTTGAACGTTTGACGTCATTCAAGATTTCTCGCTGATAACATTATACTGGAAGCACATAAAAAGCTACTATATTTTGCTATATTTTTATTGGAATCTAAATAAATCCAAGATATGAATAGAAAAGAAGGATTCCTCACCTGGGATTTTTTCGAAACTTTGAAATTGTTAATCTGACAAGAATGTCTTAGAAGTCAGCATTTGAAAAGAATTGAAAAATGCAATTTTGAGAAGTAAGTGAGATGTAGACAGAGAGCTTTTACTTTTCAACTTCAATTTTTAATTTCATTAAAAAGGGCAATTCGATGATGTGAAGTAGTTTGTATATTAGGCAATTATAATGCAAGATTTATAATATTAGCCTGTCTCTATTTGCCCAATGTAATTAATAATCAATTCAAATAACGTCTGCTAACTAAATTGATGCAATTTGATATGTGAATTTAATATCAATTGCTATTATGGTTATGAACACCTCCAGGTGAGGGCAACATGCCATTTAGTTTAACAAAAAAGTCAATATCCACCAGGAGAACATCTTCGTATCTGTACACTCATTTGGCCTATGGCATTTTTTGTTTAATACAGACTATTGTCCCCCTTTATAAGATCATAGGCTCGACCCCCGCTGAAGCCCTTTGAAAAGGCAACAATGTGGGGACCACATGTAAGGGTTTCTGTTCTATTGCCTGGGCGGAATGCCAATGGATCTTACTGTGTTATAGATGCTCAATCTGTCCCCCATTATCCTCAGAATTTTTTTCGGGACCACAGTATTCAACCATCGTTTGTTTAATGCACAAATAACCAATCAGAATGAAGAACCACCATAGCGTACTCTCCATGATTGAGTTGCAGTTAATTTTGTTTTGGTGTCAAACGTCTAAGTCAGTTTCGATGATAAAAAGATTAGGCATTTTCTGTCGCGTTTACCCACAATAACTAAGGTTGGATGCTTAAAAGGCTGTGGAAGACCTTCTGAAGGCGAGGCTTTCCAGTAAGAATTATCCAATCACGGAGGGGACAGGCTACTGTACCTTTAAACATGTAGACCCTACCAAACCTTGTTTGCCATAAAACTTGATATCAAAAGTGTAAGTCAAGTATATTGAAAAAAGAGAAATCATTTAAGGTGAAGTTTGCTGTACGGAAGAAACAATAATAAACCAAAATTTGGATAAGTTTAGAAGATCTGAGTGCTTAGCACCAAAAATTTTGTACATAACCACATTGTGTTGTGTGCCAAATATAACGTAAATATGAAATAGAAGCTGCCAGTACCACACATTGAAAACACACCCGTTTTTGTGCAAGAAATGCAGAAGGTACCATCAAATATCAACTTTGCTTCAAATGCCTCACCCTGTTCGTTGTTTTTGATCGCCTATGTTTCCTTTGCACAAACACATTAACTTCATCGCTTCAAAGAGAAGCAGCATTGTCTCCTTATCAAAAGTGATTTTTAATCATTTGATTAATACTTTCAAATATAATGTGAACACTTTAAGGAATTCGCTTTCGGGACCTTCAAATAAAAATAAACAACAATTCCATTTTCCACAAATCTTTTTATATAGAAATCGCATTTGAAATGTCAAGATTTTGATTTTCATCCAGATAATCTTAATGGATTAAATTGTTTTAAACTTTATCATTATATTTTATGACTACATATATTAGTTTTTCTTTTGGTTTTGTCGTATTATAAACCTCTATTAACAAACTCCTGGTGGCTGATTTATTACACATATTATTTCCAACATACAAGATAAGAATCGAATTAAAAATGCTGCAGCACTGGTGTTGTAACAAAGCTGTGCAATGCAAACTAAGATTCTACTCTATTTCGTCTTTAGAAGATATCTCGTACAACGTTAGTTTTTGAGCGCCTCGTGATCTTCAAGGATGGTCTATTCTTTCGGCAGAGTTTTTTATAATTAAACAGCAATGTTTTCTTTTATCACACACCCAAATAAGACAATATGTCTTCCGACACTCCATGTTGAGCGCTAAATGCTTTTTCACATCAGCCACGACATATTGTGAATGATCAATAAAACTAAGGCTCAAGGAAATTTAACACAAATCCCAAATTCCACTTGCAGTAGGATGTTGCCTTGATATTGGATTAAAATTTGACTTCGATTACAAAAGACACTAGCAGTGGCTACCCAGCTATAAATCCCGCGTTGATTCTTTCGTTCATTTGAATTGGCACTGTGATGCCACAATATCATGCAAATCGCGATTGTGTAAAAGGATAAGCTATATCCTAGCAGTTATAATTTATAATCGACTAATTTGCATGCTATAGAGCTTACTTTTATTGGTTTATTGTGCGTTATTTGAACGCTGTTATTTTATCCTTCTCGCTAAGAACAGGATTTTAATTGCATGGCATGACCTACTCGCATTTTGTACGTAATCTTCTTTTCATTCACACTGTCTTCCTCAAGAAGATTTGTATGGATGAACGGGGCGAGTGATTGAGAGAGAAAACGGAGTGTGAATTTTCCTGAATCTCTAACACTGCTTAAAATCTTGTTGTCTGATTCACATAGTAATTTTTTTATGTTTTCAGTGTCCTTTCCTATGATAAATCTGTGAACCAAAGCATAACTATAAAAATTGGTTAACTAAAAAGCCTCATCAAAGATTCATCTAAAGTACTACACATACTCATTACTATTTCAGTAATCATACATAACATATCGTTGTTTTTCCCTTACGATGTATTATATCACCATACAGGTCATTGGACGAGGCTTTTTAATCTATCAGAATTCAACAATTTAGATAAGTATATGAAAGCTAATGAATATAAAATTATCACCAACACATTGGTAGTATCACACCTTAGGTATTTCTGGCATCAAAAAATAAAACAACTATACTTTGTGGTATATTGAAACTTATTTCCGAACCTGATCTTCAAAAATGGGAGGTCATTTTTTGAGATAAGGTTGTTTGAGAGTTTATCTAAAGATCTGAAGACTTCTCTTTGGATTTCTAGAAACTCTTGAAGATACATTTTTCATACATTACTGTGAATATCTCTATTCTGTATAAGCTCATTGGCATTTTTTCAAAAGTATTTGATAATACAGTAAATAGAAAAATTCTACATAATATTTTGTTGTATTTTCTAAGTTTCTTTTAGCCTACTGAATAATTATTTTAACAAGTAACACATTTGTTACTTTTGCAATTTTTCATGCAAGCAAAGTGAAAGAGAGTGTTGCAATGTTCTTTTTAAAGCAGTTCTTCATCTACCGATAATAGTACTTTGAAAAGAATATATGGGAGGTAATGGTGACAGTTAACTAAAATGCTAAGTTTACGACAGCAACAATAATCCACTGACAGTTCCGTGCGGAATGAACTGTGTAAGCATTTGGGTATGTGCATAAATCATGACAAGGAAGAGAAACGATCGAATCGAACGATAGTGGTCGATAAAATCCATGCATGCACAGCCTTCCATTAACGTCTGATTAAACACACCCTTGCCCGTAGCACTTTTCCGATCAGAGCCAAAAGCTCTGGAATACAAACGCAAAATTCCATTCTAACATTCGACCATCTTCTCCCCTTTGAAACGACATTGGTTTACAACAAAGAAAGATACGTTGTGCATGTTTTCTGTATGACCAGAGCATTCGATGTGTTTGAGGGAAAGGGTGTTACTGAAGCTATAATAATCATTTGAAGAAGTAAAAGAGGAACAGAACATATATGTAGGGTGCTTTGAAGATTTTCAAGTACTGCATTTTACAGTCATTCAGAAAAGTCTGGAAAAATGGGTTCTTTTGACGAAGTAGCTTTTTTTATGAATCAAAAAAAATTTGCTGTTCTTTGCTAAAGAACTATTATAATTGTATGCAACGATCAGAAATAAGGTATTGTACCTTCGATAAAAGTCAAATGAAACCCGAATGACTTGAACAAAACGAATCATAACTGGAAATAAAAGAAGATTTATAAGTATTGCTAGTAACTTATCAATGAATGTAGAGTCTGCATTGGCCTTTGCAACACCAACAAGTACCTATATGTACCTCTCTTAAACAGTCATTATATTCTATTTAGACCCTGAATTTTCTTTAGCTTTACGGCAGATTTTCACATTCAAGCTCATGGATTTGATGTTTTAAATGCCTTTAGCTTTGGTTATCTTCAAAACGCTACATCATAAGCTATCTTTCAAGTTTGTATATACAATTGAAGTATATTCGTATCATTATATAGGTAAGGTTGTTGCTATAACTAAGAGATTAATTGTTTTTTCTTGTTAGAAATTGTACTGTTTGAGTGAACTGAGCACCTGAAATTGGTATCCTATTGCTTGGAAAAGATCTTGGGGTTAGCTTCGTTAAAACATTGTCAACGTTTGAACCCTCATTTTTGCTTTCTTGATGCAAAAATTAATATCTTGTATCTATAGATTTACTGTGGATGCCAATTATATTTACCAGTTTTCGTTATGCTTTTGAAGATTAAAAACATCTCATAATTCTGGAAAGTTTACCAAATAAAATTTACCAAACGATTCTTAAAGAGCAGCACATTGTAAAATGTTTTGCCAAGTCAAAGAGAGGGTTGTTTGCTCTCAGTTTGGAAGCTTTTCAATTTTAAAGCTCTCGTCGATAGCGTGTTATATCGAATATATTTTATGAAAAGCTTAACGAAAATAACAAGGATTTTCAATACGTATTGAGATTGCTCCATGATGTTCTTTTTTAGCAAAAGCAGATAAAAAATTTTCTTTTATCTTTTTCAATTTTGTTAGACAACAACCTTAAGTTGCTTTGGAGACTATTTTTAATAATCATAGAAAACTTAATTGATCTGTGGTCTATCACAAAATTATAAAATTATAGGAGATGACTATCTGTAAAAAGAATCGCCATTTTGAAAGGATATGAACACATTACATGGCAGCTTAGCAGGAAACTTAATTTGCTTCAGTTTTTTGGTACGGAATGTTGTTTACGAGACAAGGTTATTAATGATTTGGTTATAAAGAAATCACTCTTAACACCTGTTTTATTGAAACAACATGGCAGCAACGATTTTTAGGTGCTTTATCTACCTTTCTGACTAAATTAATTTGCATCCTTGAAGCTAGATAATATATTCTCAGCGTTGACAAAGTGCAGTTAAAATTGAATTTTTCAGATTCTGGATTAATATATTTCGCTGTTAACGATGATATTACATTATGTATTTGGGATAATCTTTTGATGCACAACACACAAGTCTCCCCCCAACTGCAGGATCAACTTGATTATAGGGCATTCCTGCAGCTGGCGTTTTTGCATAGTATAATCAAAGCAGTCTTGTGAACAGAAGTAACTGTTGTGATGCATGTAATTTGTGCATATTCTCAATTTACTTCGATACGTAGAACGAAAACAGTAGAACAGAAACGCTTTACATAAATGTAGAAAATCACATTTCTTAAAGACAAAATTGAACTACTTTATATTTGAACAAAATTGAACAACATTCGTCCACAAAATTCTTCAACTTGCAATCATTCACTAATGTTTCATTTCTAAGAACATATGGATTTTCCGAGATTCCTCGGAACAACTGATTTAGTTAGAACACTGTTTAGTCTCTCTCTGTTTCAGTTGGCATTCCCGTAGAATATACGGTTACATTTTCTAAAAACCTATTGCTTAAATATAGCTGAATATGCTATCTAGGCTATATATACTATATGCTTTCAAATTTGAACATAACTGTTAAAAGATGTTGCAACGATTGCTTCTTGCACAGAACCTTCAGAACTGCTAAAATAGCATACAACAATTGTTTCCATCATAACAACCTAGCAAGCAAGTTATCGTGATATCAAATGTTTTGTAGTCGACTCTGACAACGAACTGTCTGCAGAGAGAGAGCATCAAGCAACATCTGAGACAAAGAATATCGATGAAACTAGTAATTCGTGCAGCGAGGAAGAGTCTTTTGTGAACAGCACTGAAAGTGAAGAAAAACCAAGAAAAATCAGAAGAAGCCGGACAACATTCACAACATATCAGCTGCATCAATTAGAAAGAGCGTTCGAGAAGACACAATATCCAGATGTATTCATGAGAGAAGAGCTAGCTATGAGGCTGGACCTCAGCGAAGCAAGAGTGCAGGTACGAAGCAATACAAGATTTGTGTTTTAAGTCAGATTATCTACACGTAGTCAATGGTTTTGCCTCCGACAAAACATGCTTCTAATCATTACACCTTCAGACAAATACTAAAGATAAACATATGGTTTCAATGCAGACAAAGCACAGTGCAGGCCTTGCAGTATCTCTTTACTGCCATAGTACTTGGTGTCGCGTTTGTCGTTTGAATCTTTGCCCTTTCTGACGCTTGTCGAATAAAAGCCAAGTCAAAACAACTATATAACAGGCTTTTTATTCTTAAGGAATGAGTGAGCAATTTTTTGTAATTCAGAATAATTTAAACAAGGTTGCAAATATCTTGAATTTTTTTTCTAGAATTAAGAAGGGGAAGATGTAGTTGTAGTCTTTTTGTCAGTTATATGATTATATGGAAAAAAGTTTTAGAATTGAATAAGGAACCGATGCTATTAGAATAAATTTCTTTCATTACCAAGTTAAATCTTCATCTTTTTTTGGCTCCCATAGGTTTGGTTTCAAAACAGACGCGCTAAATGGAGGAAGAAAGAGCGTATTCCGGAAAGCGAAGAAAGGCTTTACGGCAATCCACGTCCGCGTGCTTCGTATTCAATCAATGATGCAATAGCCGAGATTCGAGGCTCTTACAGTCACGCAAACGACGCTCCAAGCAGGCCATTTCAGACACCGTATTCTCAGATCTCATCAAGTCCTTGCCAGGTAGCCACTTGTACTTGCTGTCACCATGGCGACATGCGTTGGCGCCAAGAACACACCCATGGCATTGTTCCTTGCGATGACCCATATTACCTAAAAGCAAACATTGTGCACGAAAGAGCAACAAAGAGAACTATATCGCCGCCGTCCATGATAAGGGCATCTTCTGATCTACCATACATCAGCAGGCGCCATAGCTACGGAGACCTCCACTCACGCCCCACATATCACTCAGACTCTCTTGTTATCAACGGATACGGCAAAAACTATTGATCTTTCTAAATTTATTCTTGAATTGTTACAAACTTGCATAAATTAGACAAAACACCCAATTTACCCTACATCTAAACTGAAGGCTCTTATTACTAGTTATTCATAGAAACCTTTACACGAATTTTTTTATATAAAGAGTAAATTTCTGCCGAGCCTCAAAATTCTTGAGAAATTTTTGTTTTAAGCCTAGAACTAATCTTCAATCATTCTTAGTTTGGTAAGGATAGTTCAAATCTTTTTGATAAATTATCAAGAATATTTTGATTAATTCTTAAATTTCAAGTATTTAGAGCGTCAATATTTTTATAAACTTTATAAAAAGTTGTGCATTACAAAAAGCGTCCTTTTTACAAAATCTATCATGAGATTGGTAAATCCAAAAATATAGTTTTGTGGCATTGAACTTTCTCAAGTAGTTATAGATTCTTAATTAATTCTTATAAGTTGACTTAGTTTGTTCGATAGGAAGATAATCGTTGGCAACAAAAACTTTTATAAATTGGTTATTAACATTTACAAAATAAAACTTAGCCTTCCTTTAAGTAAATGAAAGGAACATAAAAAGTTTTTAAGGTGTAGTAACCTATTTATTTGAGGTGGTTTCATTTTTGCTTCATGCTACTTCGAAAACATGACCATGACCGATCCTAACAACAAAATTTTGACGAATTCACTGTTTTATAATCTAAGAAGCAAATGCCCTTAAGAGGTAGCTGAATTTATTATGATGTTCTTATGTTTAAATATGAACAAGCTCCATTTATTCGCAAGTATGCAGTCCTGATAGAAATGTTACATAACAAGCATATTTTTGTATATAGTAGTGTAGATGACGATTGAGTTTGGCATAGATAATATCTTGTGTTTCTGCATTGAATTTCTGCATGTTGCAAAAGAAAGCAACAGTGAAAAATCTTTGATGAAATTGTTCTTCGAAATAAGAGAAGAGTACAGAACGATTCCCAACTAACCATAAAGTAGCATGTGATGGGTGACAACTCTTGACCCTGAAATATCATAGATGTTACGAATACTTTTAGATTCAGTCATATCATTTTTTAATTCTATTCAAGATGCGGAAGGCCTAAAATGTTTTTGCAAAAAATAATATAGAGCTATGAGGAGTGTTAAAAATTCCTTTATTTTACCAGTCCTATTACCAGTCCAGTCCTTATGAATTTTTTAATTTCCAATATAAATCAAGGAACTAAATCTAGACTTCTAAAAAAGCAAATTTGATCCTGAGAATAAAGTATTGGCAAATTCAAAATGATTTGTCAAATTTTAGAATGGAAGTTTGTACCTGTACATAGAGGCAATTTAGCTTTATCCATTGCCAAGCATCATATGGAATTGGCAAAATAAACAACTAATTATAGTGGCTGAGTATTTCATATCAAATGAAATGAAAAATAAATAAAACATGTCTTATAACGACAAAAATAGAATTGCTTTTGGCACTGCTGTTCGAAAAACTACAATGTTGATTCAATTGAGGAGTGGTAAAGATATTGCCGCAAATCTGCTAACTTTTGAATGTGTATGTTTGGCAGGCCTAAATGCACCGCTCGCCTAGATCATACGTTAGAAGTAGGACTCAATAGGGGTAAGTAATACAAAACAACGTTCTTTCTTGTTTACGATTTTGCGATAGGAATCGACTGAGCGGCATTGTCTATCAAACATAGTGCTATATATTCACGTGAAGCTAAACACTGGCACATTATACTATCTAATTTGGAATCTAATATGGGATTTTGAATGTATCATTGAAATTAATCCGAACACCTGGCTAGTAAATCCAATGAAATCTGGGAATTTTCATTAAGATAATCTACATCCAGGGCAGAATCTTTTATTTGCTGATTAGCCAAAAGATCAGGTTCTATTTTTTGGCTTTCCACGAAAAGGTGAAAACAAAGGTGATGTTCATAAAAGGAATCGAATCATGTCAAGCTTGTAAGAAGATCTTCTATTAAAAATCACCATAGCGAATGAAGTAATCTAATGAAAAAATTAGTTGTAATAAGGAAGAGATGATGAGTTATGAACTAGTCGTCATTTGTCATAAGCCTTGATATTTGAAAGGCGATATTCATTTTAGAATAATTAGTTATGGGTTAATTGGATGAATGCATTGCGATGAAAATAAAGAACGCACGGTGGGTTTTTCTTGCTGATGTAAACAACATTTGGTCGCAATATGTAAGAAGCATATCATCGTGTTAATCAAGATAATTGATTACCTCTTCTAAGAAACTACCAACGGCTTTTTAATCAAACGATGCCCATATTCAGTGAATGTATCATTTGATGTTAAAAACATTACGTCACTGAAGGTCGTTGTTGTTGTTGCAAGTAGATGGCCAGCTATCACAGTTTGGATGCAAAATGTTCAGTAAATCGTTAAAAGCAAAGCAAAAAGTGCAGAATTTTGAAAAGCCATCATGTACTTTTAAAAGTCGTTAATAAAACTATTTAAAAAAATTGTGCCTTATGTTGTTAAATTTGGGTGGTCCCATGTCCTTTAAATGGGTTTTACGATTAGGTAGAAATTAAATAGCTTTCAGATGGGCATTTTGTAAACGCATATTTTGTATCAAAACAACATTTGCAGCAATCTTAATTAGGCCCAAGGAGACTCACATCGACTATTGTATAGATGGCACAAAACTTGACGGAGACTTATATAAGTGATCGGTACTTCCTTGAACCACCAGTTCTTTGAATACTCTCAGTAAACGAATAGTTTCCTTAAAAAAGCGAGAGTAAGTATATCTTGAAAGACCCAAGCCCATAATGAATATTCAGGGAGACTCTTAATCTTTATGAACCACGTAAGTCACTCGACATAATTTGTTCGAATATCACAACTCAAACCGTCCATCAAATCCTCATATTTACATCATTCTCTAGACCTCTTGAAGATACCTCTTGAGGATACATGAAGATAGTATAATTATGGTATTTGCTTCCGCAGACTCAGTATAAAAGCCGATGTTACGGAAACCACCGCGGTTGCACTTCGCGCTGCTGCAAGCTTGCGCTATTCACTTAAATTGAAGAAGCCGTAACCCGCTGAAAAATCACAAAATCTATGAGCTGCAGTCGAAAATACGGTCGATTCCGCAAAGCTGCAAACCGATAAAGGCCTGCAACTTGCTTCAACTTTCTTCAAATTCTGCACCTTCTCAAAGCGACTGATAGCACCGAAAAGCGACGAGTTTTGATAATGTTTTCAAAAAAGGCGATGGGGACAAGAAGGACAGTTTCAATCTCAACATACTGGAATGAAACGTTTTATAGTTAACAATATGTTTCTTACGCAATAGTTTTCAATGAGTGTCTTGCCCTACTCAACTTAGTCAGCCACCATTGTTTTTCTTCAAATAGTTTAAATGTTAACTTTCTTGTAACGCGTCGCCCTAATCTTATTTATTGAACTTAGCATTTATAGGGAACAAAAAAGGATTTAATGATTATCATAGTCGTTTTAAAGGTTCGTCAATATCTAGACAAAGAATGGAAATTGAAACACTGCCTATATGACTCCTGAAGTTGTGCCTACTTGAAACGTCGTAAAAAAGATGTCTAAAATCTAATATAGTTACTGTTACATTCGCTTCAAATTAATAATTTTTCTATCTCGCAAGTTTTTTCACTCGCAAGAAAGTTGAGAAATCCAGAAGAAGAGGAATTTTGGGAATTGCATTCTTTCCTTTCAAAGAAAGCCATCTGAATTGGCCTAACGTGACTTAAGAACGCGTGAATGGTTGATGTCTTCTTTGTCTTTTAAAAACGTTTTCTATTTGTTACCTTCATTCGAACCGAAATTTACTTCTTCTAGTATGCAATGAAGCTACAAAGTTTTACTAACCTCGATAATCTGTCAAAGCTAAGGAAACGCATGCTCTCAGCCGTTTGAGCATTCAAAATACGCTTCAAGCCTTCCTTGCAATTCTTTCGAGTTCCACTATTTTGTTACAGCGGGTTCTGTTAAATCAGCATAGTAATAGAATTCCCTTTGCAGTGCTTCAAATGGCGTGGAGTGTACAGTACTGTAATCTACGTATGAAAGTTTATTGACTTAACTTTGCTGCTCCTCTACGGAAACACTACAACTATAAAACCATTGCACTAACGAAACACCCCTCGGGACTGAAAATCGTGCAATTCTTCTGCATGGTAGCAGATTTGATTGAGAATCGTTATGCAATTGTTTTTCAATTCTCAATGGTCTCCTGATATTTTTTGCAGAAAAGGCAAAGCCCAGAAAGTGTCTTCTTTAACAGCGCTGGACAATCGTACATTCATTTCGTTCTTTTTTAAGAAGCTGTCTATCAGAACAAAGCCCAAAGATGACCAAAGGCAATGAACAAGTTCTGATCACCCTCAACGTCAAGAAAAGGCTCGAAAAAGACTCTTTAAGAGACAGGGGATGGAAATTATCGTTTTATACAATTAGGTATCTATTTCTGGCTCTATTAACGTACATCATAACACAAAAAGCTCCTGATGACTGATTACGTGTTCTGTTTTATGTTATGTTATATGTTATATGTTATATGTTATGTTTTGTTATGCTATGTTATGTTATGCTATGTTATGTTATGCTGTTATGTTATGCTGTTATGTTATGCTGTTATGTTATGTTATATAATGTTATGTTATGTTTATGTTATGTTTATGTTATGTTGTGTTATGGTATGTTATTTTATGGTATGTTATGTTGTGTTGCGTTCTTGTGCTTCTATGCTTCTTGTTATTTTTGGAAAAACAAAACAAGAAGCCCAACAAGAAAACAGTAACTTACAGGACATTCTTCAACTCTGAAGCAAGAAATAATTTATCAGGCAAAATTTCAATCAAAACAATTAGATATCTTTTTTTGAATACACTAGTTTCGGATTTCATTTTCCCACGTTCCTATTCGGCTTTAATTCGTCAGTAAATTCATTTCATCAGACCTCTAGTAGCAGCCTGTTTACTGGAGAAGTCCGGAAGTGTTCCGTGAACAGCAAATTGAATTAATATAAAAATACTTCCTGATGTTTATATAGTAACATTATTTTGTTGGATTTAATTCCGTACTTTAACAGATAATTACAACACATAATCCCATTTTACGGCGGGTTTGCATTCATGGGAGGGCAGGCAACGATTGAGAATTTCGCGGTTTCGTGGCAAAAACTCTTTGTGACTGCATACCGTTAAAGATCAATAAATCAATAAGAATTTAATAAAAAACATTATTAAACGAAATTTCACAAAGCACCTACAATGTTCGATCATTTGTTATATTTTGAAAAAAACCTCTTCACAACTGCAAACGGTTAAACAATTTCGAGACTCGAATAAGGTTGATGGCAAATAAATAACCATCCAAAAACAAAAGACGATATTTTCATGCGCTGCACAATCAAAATATCGATAATTCTTTTCTTCTTAGAAAATACAACAGCTCAGTAAAAATCGTTCACGGAGTTTTCGTTTCAAATCTTTAGCCTAACAAAACTCAATTTTATTGTTGAATCCGCTCAGGTATAGAAGGAAAGCAACCTTTTGCACAGGCTTCCAAGCCAAATGAATTTTGAAAAATTAATAAAAAACAAATTCTAATGAAACAGTTTTGCTATGGTTCTTAGAGCCAGCAACTTACAATTTCGGTTCATGACTTACAAACGAACAGCAATCTAAAACTTCCTAATTGATCTGAGACCGACTAATAATTGGAGCAATATACTTTCTTTCGCCACTAATGAGCTGGCTGCAAGGATTCTTCCACTAGACGGAATGCAACAAGAAAACACAAGAACCAATAACGAAGAGAAGGAGATTTGATTTTCACTTAAATATAGAATCTAAGAACCAAATCTATGAATTCATTTCACAATGCTTCTGTAAGTAATACAAAAATGTTGGATTGCATAAATCACTATCGCCTTAGATTTGATGTATGATAAATGTCAATCATAAATCAGACAATTCGGTCATCAATTTACAAAATTATTTCTTTGTGACAGCAGTGGTACAAAAATCGATTGGTAAGGTTTGTTAGTCTAGATAATTCAACGATTGAATAACTGACAACATAGTCAGCAGTTTTTCTTTATTACCCGAATTATTTGCCATAGAATTTCTTGTTTACCAAAAAGATAAGCAGATTCACGTTGATTTTTGCCTTTCCAAACATCTTCATAACAGCTATCCCCTCGTACTGCAATTGCAGCAGATCCTAAGCAGAGAAAATACGATTAAAGTAGGAGCTACCTCATATAACCAATGGCGTTATATAAATGTTCTACACTAAAGACAAGTAGCTGCTTATTGATTCATTGAAAAAGCTTTCGAAATACGTTTCTGAAGCTAATTGATACAAGTGTATCATGTAACGAGCATTTATAGCCGTGACGCATTTAATTACGAGGGTTGTGGGAAAAAGAAACGCCTGCCAGCATGACGTGGAAGCAGTAGATACGAGAATGATCTAAGGACCTCTATTTATCTTGCCATCGATTTAGATTAGCTTACTTGTAAATTTGTATTTTGTGGACTAACTATTTTGTAATCGATGTAAAATAAATATGCAACAACAACAACTCTCTATGCTAGTTGTGGTGAACACAGGAGGGAGGCCGGTACAGATTGATCTACATGAAAAGAAGAGGGGGCTTGAACAAAGTTAGGCTCACAATCAAAAAAGTTCATGTCAACGGAAAAATGATATGATGCACTTTGGCTAGACAGGATACCAGGGCCGGAGCTTTCATTTTCTATAAGTTACAGTCAATTTGTCTATGAACAGATGAAGTCCTTGTTTAATCCCTTACTTTTTAGCTATGCTCAAACTGTGCTTCGTAATTAAATTAAAAGTAATATACAGTTGCAATTTAGAAAAGTCTCTTTATTAACAAGGCTGGTGTTGCAATAAATCAAACCAACAATAGGAAAACTCCTTATGCCTGTTAATCCAATCCGAAGGAACGACGGGTTTTGGATCAGAAATCCTAATCTTGACAAATCAAGATGAGAATTCTTGTCTATTAAACAATTAGACAATTGAGCTGTGGTGCTGTCTTACGGCATAAAACCCCAAGATGAGGATTTGGTGGAAGAACTGGATTCAAAAGGGAAGATGTAATAAACTATCAGAGGCTCTGGATTAATTTGAAACAAAACAAAGCTTCTTGTTTAATTTCAAGCAGCGTCTTGGCGCGAATGCTAGAAGAACTCAATAGAATATTAACAGCGATATGCGTCGAATGTCTACAAAGACTGGGCATAAGAGAAATAATAAAAGGGATGGCAAAACTCTATTACAGCAAGGCCAATAACACAGCCGCATGGATTTAATCGCTTTACACTGGGCGCTAGAAGCTGTTTTTGCAATCAAAGAAAGCCAGTGAGTAATATATTGGAGAAAGGACATAAATATACGTTATCTCTAGCGATTGGGAACTTTCTCAGAACAGACAGGGTCCAGAGTTAAAATAAATTAAAAAGCATTTTCTTTTTAATTTCTAAATTCTCCTCTAAATTTCTAAATTCTTGGCACCAAAAATAAACACCGGGTTGAATAAAAAGAAAAGAAAAATGTTATACGCAGCTAAAAGAAGGCCTAAAGGCAAAAGCAAACTTGATTATCTCTTTAAAGAATTGAAGTAAATTAAGGCGCGACTGATCCTGTTTTTGGTGAAAATGTGGCTTAATTCGATAAAGCATTTTGTCGAAGTTAAATTGATACCCACGTAGGTTAAATTAAGATTTCACTTGTGCAATTTAAATCACATGGAAATCACTAGCCTGTGATCGTCATTAAGCTCTTATCGTGGATCTTGAGTTGAAAAACATGGATAAGTTTAGATAGAAGCAAAGATATATGTGACATTTAGATCGTAAGATAACAATAAACCAGTCAGCAGCTCTTTACTTTACACCAAAAAATTTCCAAATACTAATCGATTTGCCCACCATGGTTGCTGCTTTACGCTAAATGTAGAATAATTCTCGAAATAAAACAAGGCCCGAAAAAGGGTTTTGAGACTAAAACCAAACGGCGATTGGTTAAGGATAAGACCTGCAAAAATTCTGAGGATAAAACAAGGTGACATTTATTGGCGATTACCTGGAAAACAAGTTCCACTTTCTCCATGGCAACACCCATAAATCGTGCAGAAACTTGGAAAAGACCAATCTCATCGCCGGCAGTGATCTCAAAAAGTACATTTTTGAATCTAAAATAAAAAGAATACAGAATGTCATATTATGAATACAGTTTGCTACATGACCCCTTGCAGTGGTGCCCAGAGCGCGTGTATGGGCCGACCGACAATCGATTTGCTTTTGTTTGTTTGCAAATGCCAAGTACATAGGAAGCACTTATGCCTCGGGGAAGGGGTGAGGTGGTTCAGAAAGTTTTGAAGGGCACTTATCACGATCAGCAGTCACCAATACATTGGCATAAAGGGCACTGTGACGGCAGAAAACCAAACTTAAAGGCCATTTAATCCTTCTTTGAAAATCTTGGGGCGGGAGAGGTGGGGTGGCTTGGTGACTCTGGGGCAATTGGTTCCTGCGTCTCTGGGTGAAATATTACGTAAAGGCCAACTCAAAAGTAACATGTTCGAATATGATAATGAGTTTTAATGTCGTTGAGGAAAAAGGTTTATGAGTGTTCCCGCAATAATTGTATTCTTTCTTTCCCTTTTTTATAAGAGTAGAGCTTAATAAAGGGAGATGAATCATAGAATACTTTTCAAGACATCAGTGAAAATCAGTAATATAAATAAGTTTGTTATTCAATATTGTTAGGGTTAACTAATAGCCTGTGTTTCACACGTCAAACAACGACAAATTAACGGAGTTAAACCCAATTTGCATGTCTCAATGGGGAAGCTTCAAATGTGGTCTAAAGATGGTCTCCAGCTACATGCCTTCACAATCTTGAGCGCTTTTTGGAAAACATTCTAATTATCTTCTTTTAATAACTGCACCAGGAATAAAAATTGTTTGGAGATTAAAACCATCAAAAAGCAAGAATGGTGTCTCTGGAAGGTGTCTATTAACATGGGCAGAAACCTTTTGAATCTTCTAATAAAACATTTTCAAGAAATGAAAGACCACCCGGTTGCATCAACGGTAATTTCATCGAGGTTCCACTTATTCTCCGATCACGCTGCGACGCAGTTCTGCACATCATATGAACTTATTATACCAGCATTTACGATTCTAATAACCTTGATCAACTCTTTGTATTTTACAGTTTGTTTACGCATAAAACGGTGATGATCCTCAGCTATAAACAAGGCTGGTACAATGAAGGGAGAAGTTACACAAAGGCTACCCTGCCTGGAAACAAAGTACATCCACAGTTACGAGTGTATTGAATTAACCATCGCGCTGCGCAGTTATTAATTTGCATCGAGGTTGGCCTCGTATTCTTCATGCTGAGAGACATCTTCAATGATTCAGTTATAGCGTTAGCTAGCAGCAGGTTCAGATATTTGCACATACCATATTTAAGCTGCTTAGCACATGCGTAAAATTCTAGGAGTCGCATAGCCATTTAAAAGCAAAGATAAAAGTCTCACTGTACAGTGTCTGTTGCCTAATTACGACAAACTTCACATTATTAGATGCTTTTCTTAAATGATATTTCATGTTCAGATCAATCCTCTACCATAAGCATTGTTTTTGTAATTTTACCACTACTGCCGCGCTGGCAACAATAACTGGTGGCCAAATCAAGAGAAACTGTACGACAAATTTATTGAGGAATGGAAATAAATTCTTAATTGGTTACTTTCAGTGTAAACCTTTGGGAATAACTCAATCGCATCAAAGTAAAGAGGTTAGAATTTAGCTTATTTATATCAGAAGGAAACGATTAAAATATCCCTAGCCGAAATCCCAACTAGGATGACAGGCAGGTCTTCAACGTCAAAATTAATTAGGAAAATAATGTGATACATAATTGCAATCAACATAGGCAAGTTTCAGAAGTGAAAGGTCAAAGTGAAATGTCCAGTGACAGACTGGTACGTCGACAGCTAGTTTTGAACTCTAACAAAAATTTATGCTTGTAACTTACTTAATTAAGAAAACAGAAAGCAATTAGGATAACAGCGTATCTTTTAAAATTTTTTGTGGTGTTTATAGCTGCATGGGGTCCAAAAACGGACCAACATGGTTGGCATTATGTTAGATATAGGATAGGCGCCACATCACGTGCCAGTAATTGGCTACACAAAATGACAGAAAAGCCACCTGAGACGGATATGCTTGACATTTTCGCCTGACCGGTTTCCCAATTCCACGACAGTTGAGTTCAGTTAGTTGTTAAAACTAGACTACATAAGATCAGACTTCAACCATTGAATACTGGCACTTCCCTTATAATTGCACGCCAATTTGCAAAACAATCATCGACGTAATTATTTGAACGAATCATTACAAGTAAACTTAGTTCATGCACTTTGCAGAAAAGGATCTAAACAAAACGCCAGCTTGCAAGCAAACACGTCTCTATTTCTCTATGCGAGTAAGTCTGCAACATATCTCTATATGGATAATAGCCAGCAAATACATCAATGGTGCACTTATTGGTATCGAGATAAAAACAAATGCGTGTGATCATGATGCTCTTGGAAATGTTAAATAGCTGAATGCTGAATTTTGAGATTCTGAGTTAAATGAGTTTTAGCTTAAGTTGGTGATCACATTTGAGCCCCCCCTCCCCCCTTCCCCTACAAATCTCCCTCGACGCTCAAGAGCTCATCATCAAATAATGCTTGGAACTGCTTTAAAAGAATCGTCGTGATATGTGACGTATGCAGCAAATGGAAACAAATACGTAAAAGTCAACAGAGCAGTAAGAGATATAAATCATAAAAGGACATGAACATATGACCCAGAGGTGGAAAAAAAGTTACTAATTTCGGAGCGTTAAAAGAAGTCTGTAACATTTTGCTAAATAAAGTATCGTGCTACAAGAGTATCGTTCCAACAAACACAAAGCAATATTCTTCACGTTAATTAATGACCAAAACAGACAAACTTCTGATCTATATTTCAAAAGCCTGAAATCAGTGGATAAGAATGCAAAGCATCTATATGAGTTAATATGCAGTCAACAATCTTTCCTGATTTAAGCGCTCTGAAATGTGACGGAAAATGAGTCAGTTATTTGACGAAAATAAGATTAAGAGCCAGGGCTGTAATTTCATCAGTATTTAAAGGACTGAACGAGCTCATACGCTGGCAAAAGATAATATTAACACGCTGGCAGCGCTGTGGTGGTCTAGAGAAATTTTGAAGACATCAGCCGCTTCTAGCGGGCTTTCGATATAGGAAAAGGTAAGTTTAGTACGATAGATGTCAAGATGTTTGTTGCGGACTGACAAATCTTGTCGTCTAGCGGAACCTTTTAAGGATTGGAGATTCATTGGATAAAAACTGTCGCGAGCAGAATTTGATGGGATTAAGTTCATCAAGATAATGAATATCTCATTGCTGTGGTAGATTTTTAATTTCAACTTTTATCCAAGAACGTCACTCTAACCAAGAACACGACAGTGAAGATATCAGATTAAAATATAACGTAATAATTGTTGAATCACCTGGCTAATGGTTATTGATTATAATGGCACTGTTTGGGTGTTATTTTTTAGAGAACGCTCAGAACTATTATAGAATGTGAATGGGAGACAAAGGACAAGGCGCGCACAAAAACAAACAGATAAATGAATATTTGAAATAGAGTTGTTTGTTTACTTATTGGGTCCATAGCTTAATATCCTTTAAAACAGGGAGAAATTATGGTTCAGATCATGGACCTAGCAGTTCCCTGTGTTGATTTGAGTTTTCTGGACTTCAAACGGGACGCCCATACCTACCTCAAAATAATTTAATGGCAATGAATACCACACATTCTGAAGGTCGTAAACAGGAACAATAACCAATTAATAATATAAAGAAAACTTCAGAACTGTACAGTCTTTAACCTGCGCAATATGAAACATCACTGTCTTTTCAATGTTTATATATGTAAAAGTCATCTATGGTGATTGTGTTAAGTTTTCTATACAAACTTGATCTAATAATGCTATCAACAGAAATAAGTGCTAAGTTTAAGCTCTGAGACATCCAACTTGAGATCACAACAAAACCGAGAGTTGAAATAAACGAATGAAGTCTTCCAGACCAAATACTTACTGTGTTTGCGGTAGTCCCTCGATCTCTAAAATAACGCCCTTTTCATACAATTTCTGGCCACTGTACTTAATGGAGCCTTTCACGATCTTCTCCTCCTTTTTGCCCTTTTTGGCTTTGGCTTTGGTATTTTTTCTAAAAAAACGAGGAACAGCTTGCAAAATCAAAGATATTTTCAACAAAGGCTAAAAACGAAACTGACAGAAACAGACGTCGAGCAGAGATTAAGACTTTCTAAATTGGAATTAAATACATTGCTAGACAGTCATGCAATGGGCGAAGGTTAGGCTCATAACCGAGGGAATCTTAGGGGGGAAAGGGGAAAGGAATAAGAAAAAGCTGTGAAAACGTTGCCTCACTTGCACTTTTTCTACGGTATTACGGTATTAGCGTTATTTATTCGAAAAGCCGTTGGGTATAACACACGGGGTGAGGGGGAGGGGGCTCATGGGGAGGGCTTTTACATTAATAGGCTTTTACTTACGGGGACGTTTTCGTAATGTTTGCGGAATTAAGGGTCCCTTCCTTATGGGACAGAAAAGCATTTTTTACATTTTCTTTCTATTGAAGAGTGAATCTAGGTGCTGCACGAAATCCAAAAAGTTAAAACTTACTTTTTGGCCAGATTGTCAAGGCAAACTTTAATGTACTGATTGTAATAATCGATCTGTTCTTCATAAAACTTTTCTTTGCGGTTTAAATTGTCAACTGTTTCCTTTAATTTTTTCAGTTCTTGCTTCCTTCTTTGTCTATATCGGCGTTGGTTCCTGATATCCTTGTAAAAGGAAAAACAGGACAAATGATAACATTAGTTTTGAGAAGTCACGAAATAATGAGTAATTACAGAAACATCTTGAGACACTGTAAATACCTTCAAGCAAATTCGAATGTGATTTTATTGAGATTCCCTGCTATCCAAAGCAAGGTACAAACACACTAGAAATATTCCACCTTGTGGGGAGTGCTGAATTGGCGAAAGCTTTCAATGACGAAAGCAAATCAATTAAGATAACAAGGATGGGATTGCAGTCAAATTGAGATATCTGGCCAGATGTTTTCTTGGTGTTTGATATAAAATAGAGATCATAATAGAAAATAATCAACGATCTTGCTTTCGAGAGGTAAGATAGGAGGATGCTTCAGAATTTAATACAAGCATCCTTGAAAGAGGGCATAGAAAAGGGCGGGGCCTTCTAACAATCGAAAACAATGGCCATTCTTTAATTATGGAAAGGATAAAGCAAACATGCAGGAAATCTTAACGTCTCAGCTGACACGAAAGCGCCACGTTACTGATGTACATCAAAATGGAACTTATTTCAACAGCTGATAAAAGCAAATAACAAAGTCATTTTAGTGCCATTTGAACATGAAAATGTAGGGGAATTTTTATACATTTCTAATAGAATAGAATGTGAGACAAGCTGGCTGGCTATCAAAGCAATAAAAGCCTCTTTATAATAATAAACAGACTCCTTAAATTTGGTTTGATTTTAGACCAACTGGACTTATGTCTGCGGCAAATAAAACCAATAAACATGACTTCAATAGACAAAAGGAATTCATTATGAATTTTCATTGCAATAATTGCCGCTTCAACCAAAGTAATATGAAAAAACATCGTAATTAGCTAATCGCGATAAACTTGATAAATTATGAGCAGTTAGTGAGCAAATGGCCAAGAAAAAGTAACCACTAGTTTCTTAAGATTGTTTTTCCTTGAAATAATACGGATATAACTTCTACCGACAGGCAGCTTATAATAAAATAGCCATTAAGTCTTGGATATCAGTTTATCAACATATTTCATTTAAAAATGTAATCCAATGGTCGTCATGGATTTATTTTTAACATAAAAAAGGATTAGATAAAAAGTTGGTTTGAGAAGAAAATTGAATCATGTATTTGGAAAGCGTTTTCTAGAAGCTTGTGGGATGGGCTGCAGTGAAATTTCTGAAAATTCACACAAGTCTGCAAAAAGATAAATGTCACACATATGTCATCACAAATATGTAACAAAGGACATAACACCTCGGCATGCTTTCAGGAGAATGAAACCATTGCATAGCCGCAAGGCCAGCTGGTCAAGGAGACATATTTAACTAAGCTCTGGATGTGACAGATTCCCTTTTCAGCGACATACACAAAACAACCACTATTAGTTTTGACTCGTCAAAATAAAGAAAACGCAATCGTAGGTGGGATAGATAAGACAAAAATACGGGTAGATTCTGGCAATAAACAAAGAGAAACAGAAGTGTAACTGTTCTGCTTCATTTGTTTTCTCAGAGAAACTTTATCAAGGCGTGCGAAACTTTAATGACTTTCCAACAGACAGTCTTGCATGTGACGTTTGAAAAGAGATCAAGCAATCAAATAATATCTGGCCATGGACAGGTTTTCAAATCACACAGACCTTTTAAGGTTGCTATTTAAGAGATAGCGTCTATCAATAGCACATGAAGTGTATCAGTTGTCAATTTCCTGTAACCGATTGAGTAACATATGATACCGATCTATGGAGCTACAAGTCTGATTCTATATAGAAACATATGAAACATAATGAAAGAAATATGAAAGCTCGATATCATCCATACTTTAGCAATGGCGTTGACGATATCTTGATAATCATTTTTCGCTGTGACTAGGCCCTGTGCTTCTAGAAGCTTTAGGTTTCTCCAAATCTTCTTTTTGATATCCTCAAGTGGGAGCCTGCAAAATGAAAAAATACATGCATTTTACGAGCCGAACTTCCATTTACGTTTAGATGTCCTTAAAGGTCTTCAATTGAAAAAAATCATGTCAAAGAACAGGCACGGGAATTCATGTACAAGATCTAAATTTCAGTCGTAAAATTAGATTACTGGATATAGGTTTTATTTTAAATGGAAAGCAGTAGCTATCAAAGCATTCAATAAGGCTTCCTTTGCGTTTTGAAATACACAAATAGCATAGCGAACCTGCTTTCACCATGAACCGATGCAGATCTTCTGATGGATGCCTGCTTTGTTTTATCTATGCTTTCTCTCTGCTTCATAATACGTTGATGTTCAGCTTCCTGAATTTAAAATGCGTAACTGATTAGAAATCTAGCCGACTCTTCTTTACAATTAAGTTCATAAATAAACATTTTTTGAAGCACCTCAAAGCAAGCGTTAAGACCCTTAAGATATTCAAGTAAATTATGTCCATGTAAAAATGAAGGCATATTTGATTATGAACTACAGAACGTAACAAAACTGCGATTTCGATTTCGTACGTCACAAAATTAGCTAGAAAACTGATACAAACATATGTTGAGAGCTGTCTAATGGCTCCTAGAAAAGCCAAGCAGTCAATCACAGCATGAACCATTCAACAGTAAACCTCTTTATGTCCATCTTATAACTTACACTTTATATCAACCTTGTATTAGCCGAAAACAAACAACATCTATGATAACTAGATACAGACATGATACTAGTCACATTACCTGTTCTGAATTCGAAGTAGTTTCGAGAATTTGAACCAATGTTTCGGCATGCTGCACTCGCATGACCTCGACAATAAGCTTCTTGGTTCTAAAATGTAAGATGACGTCATATAGCAGTCAATGTATACCAGAGCTACATACTTAGCGAAAGACTATTTTTGCCAGATGCCTTCCTCATCTCTAACAGTCGTAACAGCCTTTGAATCTATTAAGACTTTTTGTAGAGCAAGAAAGTTTAAATTTACTACTCGAAGATAAACACGTGATATGAACACAAAAGTCTGGTAGAAATCTTTTCAGAACTCAACTGCAGGATTGGATTTAGCTAAAAGATACAAGGAAATGAAACTTCCATTATTAGTGACTTCCTAAATAACTGCCATGTCCAAAAATAGTCCTAGAATTCTGTGGGCATAGCAGACAATAACTCTGGTCCCACCTGTATGGAAGTTTCACAATAAAAGCGGAAACTCAACACAGAAACTACCAGGAAATAGCAGTCACGTTTATCAACATTTTAGCATATACAAGTCCTTAAAAGAGATGACGTAAATACCTAACAAACAATGCTTTGATATCGGAGTCATCGTCATCAGGCACCTCAAATTTGTTTGTCAAAGTCAGTGATATTTCAGTCTTGGCCATTCTCGCTAGTTGCTGCTCGTTGTCTTCGCCATCAACTGCTTTCACGCCACCTGCAAAAGCATTTGGTCACAACAAACTGATCATAAACTTTTCTTAAACACTGTCTCTTATATACAGTACACTTTAAAGCTTTAAGCATCTCTGCCAAATTTTTTTATTCATGAAATCCCAATCCCAATAATAGAAAGATTAATGCATAACATAGTCTTCGACTGGTTTTTTGGTAGTTGTAAATACAATTTAATATGGATAACGCAAAAAAGAAAGAAATAAACTGTTAAATGTTACATTTCATATGCCTTTGGCAAGTTTTGTTTCATGAAAGGTAGATTGAGACACACCTATAAGAAGGTCAGCCTAAATCTCCAAAGTGATAATTGCACACAACATAAGATTACTTGTGTGGTTTAAAAAAAGAATTCGAAGTATATCAGATATTACCAATCATATCCTCCACTGTTGGCACTTCACCAATATCCGAAAGGATGTCCCTGAGGGGATCATCTTCATCAGGTGCAAGGCTGTCCATGTGTTCATGAAGCAGCTAGAAATAAATCAACATTTTTGGAAGTTTTTATTCATCAAATCTTAACAGCAAAATACTGAGAGGAAAAAATATATAAACTGTCTTTTTGAATGCTGCAGAGTTATTGTCAAAAATATCCTAAATTATGTTAATTTATTTTTCATATTGCATAAAGAGTTTTCAGACATGATATTTGAGTTAACAAATATATGCATTACAATAATAGAATTATATGCATCATAATAATGTCTTATTTGTAATAATTATGATTTTGGTGGTATTTCTAGCATTATGAAGCAACTAAGACTTAAAGAAAAGAACATTGTAGATCTTTAAACTTTTATCATGCAATTCATTAGAAACATCTTCAAAAACTTCAAAAGCAGAATTTTCGGAGAGATATTCTTGTCTTCAATTTTTCACCAAGCACCTATACCTCAGCTTTAAACAACAAGAACGAAGGATCATACCTGGTGTGTGTCTATAATTTCTTGCACTGTTATGTAGACAACTGGCTTGGCCAACATTGTTATATCGCTGTATTGGTCAATGCCAAAATGAGCTTCAGCATCCTCGACTTGCGATGTTGCCCGGAAGAAATTCCTTTAGAAACAACATCAATTTATAAGGCTAAAAAATTACCAACTAGAATTCGCCAAAACTTGAAAAACAGATGAACCTTGAATGCAAGTTTGAAACACAGGAATCTTAACCATGCTGGCCGTCTAGTTCAAGTATAAGCAAGACCACTGGGAATATGATGAATAAAAGGAAAGAAGAATAGTGTGAGCAAAGCAACAAATCAAAAAATCAACAAAATTTGTGGTAGCCTGAGCTGACATCGTTAATAGTACGAAAATAGTGAGTGAAAACAATCTTCGCAGTCCTACCACTCTTTGAATTTCTGATAATCCTAGAACCCAACATCTCAAGGTTCAAAATATGTCGGGGGTTGGGGGGGGGGGTAACATGAAGGATGCAAACTTATTGAAAGTACTCAAAGAGAAATAGGGAAATTGGCAATGAGCACCAAGAAACCATGAAACTATGAAAAGAAACACTCCGGAAAAAGGATGATTTAGCATGCTAGAGAAATTCTGCACCCACCTAAATTTATTAAAAGCTTGTGCAATGTATGGATTCAGCGAGCTAAGATGGGCGTTCTCTCCACCAAACATCTTGTTGGAAGCAGCATATTGCAATACCTTTGCAATCGATCCAAGATTCCTACGCTGGTCTGACGTCAGCCCACGATCGACACTCAGATCAACAATATCAAAAGCATCTGGAGCTACTATTGCTGGATTCATGTAACGGTAATAAATCAAGTTACCGACAACCTAAAAGGAATCACAAAGGGATAGTCAGCCAATTATAAATAAATCGAGGAAGGGGTCTTAACAAAGTTTTGATGGTGTCCCATTTATTGGAAATTTGGTGATATGTCATACTTGCCAGAGTGTACTCATAGACTGAAGGGCATAACAAGTCTATAAGAATGTAAGAAAGCAAGTTCATCACTATTAGCCAAATTCTGAAAAGTTTGAATTTGATTGGAATCAACGCGACTTAAATGTTCCACCACCGTAAAGTAAGCTTCTATTCAATATATGCAAGTTTTGACTTAAAAATAGCGAATGAAATTAAAGAAAATGTGGAAGCACAAGTTACTAAAGCCTTTCCGACACTCTTATCCATCCTCCTTCTGAACAGTTTAGAACAAAAATCCCTTCAGTGTTTTATTCTCTTTCTCTGCTATTTTCATACTTTAATTGGTTTTTACATGGCTTCTGCCCTTACCTTGAGAATATCATCTTCTCCTGCTTGCGGAAACTTCTCACTTAAAGCCTCCCTCAGTGTCATTGCCACGTATTTCATTCCATAGGGTATTAAATCTGTGCTCTTAATGATCGAATTCAAGAATTTATCAGCGGCCACCTGCAAGCATTTAATAGAAGCTTCGACTTTGGCCACAACTTCAGGGTGTTTCATTGCAGTTTCATTGTCGACGTCATATGGAAGTTCACTTGGTTTGCCAGTCTCAGTTTCCGTTTGATTAATCCATTGCTTGTAAACGTCAACCGGGCTGGTATGAATACTCAAACTTTTGTCATCTAAGATTTCCTTGACAAGTGGCTGTAAAATATCCCTAAGTGAGCTCTGACCCTTTTGACCCCTAGAAAGAAGTGATAGCACTTGGCTCTTAAAAACTATTAAAGGACAAACACACACACACACACACAATGATGAAATAAAATTTAGAATAGCCAAATGGGCACATATTGTTACTTATTAAAAAGGCATAAGAAAAAACGAAATTTTGCAGAGAGGCCGCAGAAAATCATTGTCACTAACGATAAAAAATATCCTTCTGTGACACAGTATAATGAAATCACGAGGGCCTACCTGTTGAAATGGACAACCATCTTGATTACTGTTGGATTTCCTGTTATGATCTCAACAATTTGATCAACCTTGGACCTGAAATTTGCAAGAACATAAATATACCAAGTCACATTTAAAATATGGAAATCTAATGCTGAGAAAAAAATACGCACTAGCTTTCAAAACATGCAAGCATCTAAGAGCTCGGATTATGTCGAAAAATTTATAACATATTTTCTATGACCAGAAGATTGATTCTATGATACATAAAAAGAGTATAAAGAAAGGTTTAAAAAGTTCCATTTCTTTCTTCAACTTTTCTGCTAAGTTACTTTTCAATGATGGATCTAACATAATTCACAGTTAAAAAAAGTTCCAAGTAAATTTCGATTACGTTAGCCAGTTACAATGAACTAATATTTTTAAAAGGGAATGAAGTGGAATAAATAGGCTAGGGACGCAACAGGGTAGGATAGTATATGGAACATAAGTAACTGGCTGTGTATGTTGCATCAATTATAAACCTATGCAATACGGGTATCTACACCAAGATATCGTTAGACACTTGTTCAAATATCAATACTCACGCGATTTCTTCTCTCAGTGCAGTCTCAAACAATTTAAGCAGCAAATAATCTTCACGTGAATTGGATGCATAATTGTACAGTGTAAGAATCACAGACTCCATGAATTTAGTCGTCTTGCTTTGTGGCATTTTGAATATAAGTTTAGCAAGGTATGAGGGGTTTGTTTGAAGCAAGTAAAACAAATGCTGGTAGCCCTACAAAACAAAATCCATTCCTTCACAAAATTCAGGGTTAATATGAACTTAACAAAGAAGTAGAAAGATATGAGAGTTAAAACAAAGGATATAACTGACAGTGATATAAGCGGCTTTGCAATTCAAATAAATATTTCTAATGGTATTTAAGAAAATGTAACATGCATTTCTCATTTCACTATTTATTACAAAAATGGGAAAATTAATTAGCAAGGAGGGGCAAAATTAACAAAACTGCAATTATTTTGTAGAATCTTTTTCATAATATAGATAGCACTTTGATGCTAAGACTGGTTTTAATAACTGTTTAAAAGAAGCCATTTAATAAAGGACATCTTCTAATGGCAGACACTTCCCTATCATGAACATCTCCAAACAACGAAAAAAATTATTACTGTCTAAAAAGGTCTTCAAGGTGAAAACAAAGTTTTCCTCAAAAAACACCTTATAATAGTTATAAATGATAACTATAGTGGGTCGCTAATAATGACTTTCCTGCAAAGAAAATATTCCTTACAATAGTGCCCACCGTCAAAGTAAATTTGCAAATCTTTGCTCTTCTCAATTTCAAGCCCCTTCCATCCCAAATACTTCCCGTTTATGGCAGTTTCGCCTCATTTTCATCAACACAAAATAATACAAATGACTACATAGACCCTTCAAGAAAAACAATGTTTATTAAGATGGCTGTTTTGACAGCTTACAATTCGCTATGAATGAATAACCATACCTCCAGCATCTCTCTTTTTTCTTTACTCAAGGATTTGATTCCAGACGTTGCTTGCGTTGCTTTGGCGATGTCGCCCTTTTCCCTTTTAAGCTTCTTCCCGTGCATTACTACATCCTATGAACACAAAGGCAGCTGATATAAACACAACATGAATACTTTTAAAATGAAGCTTGATAACAAATGTAAGTGCAATTACTGAGAATGTAAATCCTAACCTCCACCCTAACCTCCAAAATATTGAATTTTGAAGCCAAATTTTTGTCTAAAAACACTTCTAGGTTTTACGCTGATCATAAAATTGCGATGTTTTTTTTCTATCCACAAACAATTGAGAAACCACAAAGTGAATGTAAAATGAAAGGCTCATTTGATTATCAAGAGTCGAGGGCAACTTCTAATTACTCGCTGCGCAAAAACCAAACGCCAAGAATAGAGCTTTCAAATTTAACGCCAAAAAACTTTTTCTAGAAATTTTGACTTTTGACCACATAAACTGAATGCACATCATGAAATAACGCTGAAAGGGCAAAGTAAGCAACATCTATTGCAAGTTCTAAACATAGATTTTATCACGTCATCGCCCATCTGTACTTTTAAACATTTGAACAACGCCTCAAAATTAAGAATGTTTTAAAATAAGTGCTTGATATAAAATTTCACTTAAAATCAAATAGATCGTCTTTTAAGGTGAAAAATCTAACCTGCAGGGTAATTCTGTTTTTGACGAGCAATCCAATCTTGATATCCATAGTGTTTAAGTCATTTTCAATTTTAGACAATGACCTGATGTCGGTTACAACCTGGGCCTTCAGGTTTTGCAATTCTGAAAGAGGTATTTATATTTACTGCATTTCAGAAATGGAGATAACAAAACTTTTTTTTTAATCAACTTAAAACAACTACATCGTGTCATCGTGTTTACACTATGAGGGACACTTACAATAAACAATCCATTTAAAAGAATATATACAACAAAACTAAAGGGGGGGGGGGGTAGCTGCTGTTTGGGGTTTCACTCAAAGCGCTGAGTAGTTGAATAACAAAACTTATAATAGCTAATGTTGTCAAAATGAGCTACAAGTCATCAAACTAGACTTAAAATTGTTTAAAATTTAGAACTTAGAACTTGATGTAGTAAGGAAGGATAAACGCATTAATACAACCCCCAACCCCCCAAAAGTGTTTGGGCACTATGCTAATTTCTCAATTTTTATTGACATCATTCTCCCTTTATTCAAAACGAAGTGACCAATGCAAGTTTCAGAGCCTCGCTGCTAAACAATGTAGAGCTTTATGGAAACTTTTAGGGTACGTTTTTCAATAAACAAGGTTCTGAGGAACGTGAACACTGCATAAATATTGTCACAAAACATTAATTCTTCTAAACAACAATGGCTGTTTTCCAAAGTTTTTGGCGTGTTCAGTAAGTTTTAGAGCTTTTTCTCCTTCAGTGACGGAGTTCAACATACTCTGCCTCCCTCGCGGCTATATATAACTGAATGTTTCGTTTTTATACTTTCAATTGATGCTTTTTATTGGCTGACATGCTGTTTTGTAAATGGTCTACACAGGCGTTTCATATCAAATGCCATTAAGGTATGGTAACAGTCTTAAAAAATAAAAGTAACCCAGAGGTTAAACCTATAAATTGTTCGAAGGTCTCTGGCAGTCATTAGCAGAATCTCCAAAGCAGTTTTGAAACTGATAAACATACATAATGTATATTACAGGCTATTACAGTACATCTCCTAGGAAAATCATCAATATTTGAAAATGAAACCAAGCAGTAACTAAAATCATATCAAAGAAATGAGGCTTAGAGAAACTTTAGGTCATGGCAAAAAAACAGATCAGATGACTCACCCAACTCTTCTGAGAAGTCAATATGATCGTTTTCCAGCAAGTGAAGGAACTTTCTAACTGTTCTGGCTGGGGGATCTTTCAGGGCAACTATTAGAATACAAAAAACTTCAATATCAGAACTTAATAGGGACAGTATCTTGTCATTTAGTGAAAGAATGCTTGTGAAGATTTTCAAAGAAAGGCAAGTAAACGAAAGTTTTAAGTATAAATGTGAATCTACTGTCTTATCTTTATTTGGAAAGGGCAATAGACACGAAGGCTTAATAGAAACTTCGGGTTATGCCTTGTAACTTTCCTTTTAAGCGTTAAGTTTCGAGTCTTTGTAACGTTTATGACTTTAGGAGTAACATGCTCACTTAAGAAAATTTTGTATCTAGACGATGGACTCCTTTAAATATACTAGAATTTAGTCGTACTAAAAACTAAAAATATTTGTTCAATTTCTTTGTTTTGGCATATAGAAATATCTACAAATCATAAGCAATATCATTGGTTTGTTATTCCAACAGTTACTTTTAGCACTTACTATGGGCGCCAAAGTTTAAAAGATGAAATAAGAAACAGAAATGTTAATTAGAAGAGACAACACAAGAAGTAGTTTACCCAGCTGTTTGTAGTCATGGTGAGCCATATTTGCTCTAAGAAACGCTTGTATTTTGACGATATCGTTGATCTAGAACGATATCAAAAGGTTTGTACATAGCAGGAATGCAGCAAACGAGAAACTTCGCCCAAAATTCATTCTTATGCTTAAATCAAACATCATGTTAAATAAAAATAATTATTAATAGGGTCACACTGAGTTTCAATGCTTGCTGTATCTCTTAAGATAAGAATCTTTCAAGTTGAATTGAGCGGATTCATAACAAAATGATTTGCTTCTAGTATTGAAATAACTAAACATTAACTAACGAAAACTACTCTTTACCGGTCTGTTTTAAAGTGCTCGATGCTTTAGACACTTAGAAGCATCCTGTTCTATACACCAAATAATGAAAACAAAATCTTAGCAACCGGCACCGACTCTGAATCATTTCTGTTCATGATGCTTAACGGTAGAATACGGGGAAAGACTTAATTATCAAGACCTAAAAATGTTTTATAGAACAGAAACAAATAGGTATTTGTACATCTCTAATGAGGTTCTTAGAGTTAATTTCCACTTGACCAGTCACTTTTTGACCTTAAGACATACAAGTGTCGCCAACTTTTCTAATAATTACTTAAATAAGGTCAATTGTACACATCTGCACTCAAATCAAATCAACAATCGATTAATTATCCAATTAAAAAATTTCATCAGTAACATGTTTTACTTACATGATCTTTAAAGAACTGCAGGCGGGATAAGTATTTCTTGCGTGCAAGATACATTCTGGCAATGCTCTGGATCTAAAATAAAAACATCACACTCGAATTCTCTTTTTCAATGGAAAAAGCACATGTTGCAATGCCTGGAACAGCCTATGCAGCTTTCTCTAAAACTTCTTTTTTTAAGAGAATCCGAGTTTGCAATTTTGTGTGTATGCTTTTTGTAGACCTTTAAGCTATTCATGGCAAAATAACCAATTGGACAGCAACTCTCTCATAATCTTTACTTAAAAGTGCTTAAAACCAAATCAACATCAATACATGAACATTAATTCTGTTGACATAAATGTATAGTCCCCTTTGAAAAGCTAAATGACAATTGCTTCAGTAGCTTAAGAGCGCATAGAACAACGATTAACAACATAACAATTCCAGGTTTTATCAAGGAACACGGAATATCAAAAAATACACACGAACAAAGAATACTTCACACAATCTGATTAGTGCTGTTTAATTTTTTGATATGCATATTAAACGTCATTTTTATAATTATCAATATACTTGTATTCCTTGAAAAAGTTTAAATTGTATATAAGATTTCAGGGAGAGACGTTCATTGCTGCAGTCCCAAAATAGCACATTGAATGTTTAAACATACCTTCAAGATTGCATTCATATCACCTTCTAATTCGTCACGTCGCTGAAGATACTTCCTTCGCTGCGCATGTCCTTTCCAGGCAGCCTGTAAGAAAAACCCAACCCATTCATTTAAAACACAGAGAGCTTACTTAAAACGAATCAGGGTTAAACACAGTTCCTTAAAATGCCATTTTTTCTTCCTACCATTCTATGGGTATTTTAACCAAACCAAACCCACTTTTTAATTCCCCAACGTTTCCAAGTTCTTACCCCAACATTCTTTTCAAGACGTCCCGCTCCTATCATCGCTTAGTACAGAAAAAATATACAATTTGTGATTTGAAGAAAATTTCTACATCAACACCCAATATTGTTTAGCTACAATCAAATGAAAATGTAATCAAATTTCTTACTTGGATTTTAACAGCAGCCGGCTGTTGTTCGTTTAGGAAATGCTTTCTTTCGTTGTAAGCCTTTCTTGCCTGGTGTCCTTTCCACTGGGACTGAATCTTCACCACCGACGGCTCATTTGCTCGCAAGTAAACATCTCTGTCATGATCTGTCGTCAGTTGACTAACAATGGCCTAAATATGTGCAAGCAATTTTTAACTTGAGAATGTAATTTAGAATTTCAAGTTCTTTTATAACCTTATAATCGCAGAACAAGATTTAAGCTCTGGAGAAAAGACGAGCAAGCAAGCACATTATAAAAATTATAAATTTAAATATATACAAATTATTTCACACAATTGAATGCAATCAAAATACAACAAAATAACAGAATACTATCAACCATGAAACGATAGTAAAAATCACACTCAATATAAGGTATAACGAAACAAAATTTACGATAGCCATTCGCATTTTACATTCATAACGAGAACGGCCATTTTACAATCAACCTTTCTCTGGCTAGCTGACGACTCAACAGACCTGTTTCCCTCGCCATGTCCACGATTTAACTTTCAACTTTAAAACAGCATTACAATAGAATGGTTTTTCTAGTTGATAATGTTAGGGAAAGGCTCATGAGCCTATAGCTAGGCCCTAACAAGGGAAAGGGAGAAAGGATTAGGAAGCGAGAGAGGAAAGAACAAGTCATTTATTTTTGTTTTGAATAAAAAGTTGTAAGTGTATGAGAAACAGTAGAGGGGGGAGAGAATTCCAAAGTTCACAATATCTAGGGAGAAAAGAAGAGTTATGGGATTGAGTTCGTGCCTTAGACAGAGAGACTTGGAAAGGGTGAGCACTGGAAAAGTGTCTTGTATTGTGTGTATGTCTCAGGGGACGGGGGTCATAGCTCTGATCTCCTGAGAGCAATGGCCGTGGCACAATCTATCAAAAATGGAGAGATTAGCGACATAGCGCCGATGGTTAAGGCTTCTAACGTAAATTTGAAATAACGTAAATTAAAAAACACCATTCTACCTGAATTTCCTCTCTATTAAGATGACCAATTGCCGGATTGTAGTCGGCAGGCGTCTTCCAACAAGAGTCTTTGGTTAGAACGTTATGGTAATATGTGTACAGTTGAGGAAGTCTATGTTCCGTCCAGCCGTTCCAACCTAGGATAACCAGAAATCTTGTCAAAATCCAGGTTTAAATACAGACTTTTGAAAATACGGTCAGTGCTTGAACGCCAGATTAAACAAATAGCTTACAAGGACTGATTAAGTCTTCCAGAAAACAGGCCTTCCAAACTCGAACCATTTATATCGAAAGCGTTAAAAAAATGAATTAGACCACAGCAATAGGGACGGATAATTTAGGTGATTATCTTGGATTAATTGTATTCTTTTTCCACAAAATATTGGTATTAGCAATAAAATGAGCTAACTGCTCTAGCATTGAAAGACGTCTATTGGCAAAAGCAGTAGGTTTTTCACGATATTCATTATAAGATGCAAGTCACCATTTCATCAATAGAACATCAAGGAATCTTAATCAGAAACATTTTAAGGGAAACGAGACAAACAGTGATCTCTATTCGATTGGGAGATTGGAAAAGTATGTAGGGACATTCCTTCTAGGCAAACATCTAACAGTACCTTTCATCCCTGCCTTTCCCTTCCCTTGCACCGGCAGCATAACCCTTTTATTGCAGGGTGGACAAATGGCAAAGGCAGAGCTTGCATTCTAAATTTCTTTATTTGATCTTCTGCCAAATAGGCATGTTTATAAATCTTTTGGCTACCTAACTGACATATGCAAAGGGAAGCTTTGAGCAACATCAGGCAAGAAGTTGTATAGTACTAAAAAACACGTAACTCGGACATCTCCGCATTAAGTGCTAGAAAAGTAAACATTTTTTGGGGCCTCGTAAAACTTACTTGGGTCATCTTTGCGGTCTTTCGCCTCCTTAAGCCCATCTCTATACTGCTGAGCGCACTCCGGCGTAACGCTCCTCAGCGCAACGTTTTTGTGTTTCAAAGCAAGCAACAAATCAGCACTATCACCTTTGTCTATAGTTTCGTTGATTGTGAGAACACCAAGAGACACTAAAAAAGACGATGAAACCCACAATGAAGATTACAAAAAACTCACGAGCCTTTATCATAAAGGCGGTAGCACACAAAATGCTTGAAAGGTGTACTATTCTTTAAAAACAAGAACGGTAGCGGGGGAGGGAATTCAAAAAGAAATTCTTCACCCTTACAAAATATTCTCCTTAAACATACTTGTTTCGGATAAAACAAAATTATATAGGCTTAAATAAAAAGCGAAAAAAAACACGTTTCAAAATAGTTTACTCTCGATTTTTGCAAATCATGATCGCAAATTATCACATTCTGGGATGGACAGTATCATATCTTAATCATCTACAAGATACCCTCAAGGCATTTGTACCATAGTGTCACAAGAACAAAAAATGACTGGATAAGCAACAAAATCCCTAATCTTCAGCAAGCTGTACAATTCCGATAAAATTGAGCAAACCAATTGATTCACCAATTTGAATTTAACCAGTCAATTGACGCTTGCTTTCTTCGAGACCACAAATCAACTGTCTTGACAACTTTGCCCACACCGTTATGACAAGCCAGTTCCACTGCATCTTCATGTCTATATCTTGGAACCTAACTACAAACGAGTTCTGTTTAACCAGTGTGTTCTCGATAATTTTTGGCACAAATTCTAAATATAAGAAAGATAACTTACATCGTTCTCCATCTTCAGCAATCATATTGGCCTTGTCTACACATTGTTGAATTTCTTCATGCCACAGTTCGACTCCAGCTTCATTTAGGCGCTGCAAACAGTAAGAGCATACTTAAAAACCAATTTCGCTTTAATAGGTAAATCTGGATTGCTCCTAGTAGTTTGCCTAGGCTCAATGCGATCCACAAAGCGTGTTTTGCTCAGTACAAATGTTATCGCGCACTCTGTAGCTAACAAGTTCACAGTAACATTCTATATTTACATATTATGTTACTCAATGCATGAGAATATGGGAGGATTTGAAAGGTAGTATCTAGTGTTGATTTGCCAAAGTGCTTTTTGCGAAACTAGCGTCATCTCAACACATCAAAACTGAAAGTTGGAAAAAGCTCTAAATTTTGCCCTTTTGGAATTTAAATTTAAAGTCTCCAGACAGCATTAGGCTTCGAACAAGAAGAGTATTATAAAATCTTTTGCATCAAATTGTTGGAAAGTTTAAAATGAATGCTTACTTCAGCTTTCTCCTTCTTCGCTTGTCGAAGAATTATTGAGTATAGCTCTGCATTCTTTTGTCTCACATTGTTGAGCTTAGCTGTAGGCAATTGCAAGCATGCCAGAATTACAGCTGGGTCTCCATTCTCTATAGCTTCGTTGATTTTGGATAGTGATGCCAACACTGCAACGAGGAAACAGACATAAGGAAATGTTTCATTAAAAGAAATATCAATTTTGCAGTTACGAATCTTCCTTGAATTAAAGCATTTCTTCGACCCAATATCTTATCAAGATTTTCTTTTCAGGTCATAGGTGCAATACTTTACATTCAAAAAAGATTATTCACAAATTTGGCTAGATAACATCCAGACATTGAGAAGGCCTTAGGAAGACCACTCACCAAAACTCTGGCAACTGACACTGAAATTGAATAATAGCACTGGACATTAACATGAAAACCATTGCAAATCATTTTTCTTGAGACACAAATTTTAAACTTATAAGCAAAAACAACGACTTTTGATCGAACTAGTCATTCAACTAAGCTATTAGAAAAAGATCATATATCTATGACTTTGTATGTAGAGATTCACACCATACCCGCTGCAATTACTCACAACGCCATAGCTAGTTTTTTACTGTCCTGACTACTAGGATAAAAGTCGAGAAACTACTAAGCTAACCAAATTGGCAAAAATATCACAAACTTTAACGATTGTAATAATCAAGAAAAGCAATTAAAAGCTAATTGCAACACTAATTTAACATCATTAACATAAGATAACAGATTGTCTCGAGGACTGGAGGAAAGTCAAACACGGCCAGACTGTTCAGTATGTACAAATGCCTCTCAGTATATAACAGCCAAACTTAGTGAACCAACAAACACTGCATATGTACTTATGATTTTAGGGTTGCAAATGTCGCTATGTATCCTAAAAGCTTTCGCAAATGTGTAGATCAATACCATGTTAAATACACCACCTGATCTATTAAAAATCTTCTGAACGAATGAAAACATGTTTAGCATCCACAGTTACAAAGACGTAATTGATCCGGTGAAGACTTTTCTATTCACCATCCATTCTTCGGTTAAAAATATCCAAAACATATGAATATGGTGGAGACAGTTGTGCATCAATGAGTTCAAATGCTTCTCAAATACGAGTCATCCTGTATTGCACTGTGATAATATAAGACTGAAAGTCAAAAATTTAAAAACTCTTGTTTAGTCTCGATATTGCGATTACTGGGGCTGAAGGCATCCAGAGGCACTAAACACTGTCGAATGTTTGAGAGTAGCTTTGCATGAAGAAATGTCCAATGCTTTTATAGGCAATTTATCACACTCTCCACATGATAACCCCGCGCAGAAAATGGATAAGCAGGAGTTTGATGTTCTCGAACAAAGTCAATGCAGTGGTCCAGACATCCCAGACAAAAGCCACAAAGATCCAAACGAACAAAAATAACGAGACAGGTATGCAGTCGAAGACTCCATGACTGCAATGAATAGATGTCTTTAGTGCAAAGCTAACCGAATCCGACGAAAAAATGGGTTGCTATGCCGAGAAAACCAGCGGACAACAATTTGAAAAAGTAAAAAAAATCATAGTTTAGCGACAATTATTATAATAAGGTTGCAGGTACCATAAATCTACTGAGAGGTAGCAGCACGTATATACCAGACGGAAGAATATCGAAGGAATGAATTCGTTGGTGAATTCAATCAAGTATGCTATAATCATAACAAACATCAGAGGCTCTACTTTGGATGGTAGTAGCCAAAACAAGATACTCTTACTTGCAGACAGATGTATCTGATCGACAGCTTTTACAAAAAAGTGCTGGAAAAAGACAACGAAGCAAACCTTGACAAGAAAGAAAACAAGCCATGCTTAAATAGAAAACTGACAAAATCGTGGTTTTTTTCTGAATTAAAAAATTAGGTATGGAACGTTCCCCAAAGACAGCATGAATCGTGCCTTACTGCAAACAAATAATAAAAAATGGTCAACATTTAACATTGGTCTTTCCTACCAGCCTGCAGCGTGTATAGCTGCTCATACGAAACATGATCTCAATTATATTCGTGATAGAACACAACACACTTTTCCAGTAACGACTCAGGCGACGGATTTGTTTTATTTATCGCAAAACTTTTTACGAGTGTGGTTGGCTCAGTGACTAGGGTTACGGACTACATAGTTTTGGGTTAGAGTCCCTGCCATGACCAAACTCTCACTTAAGCGCGAGGGTAGTCGCTAGCTCCCTGTAATTCCAGGCGTAGGATTGACCAGGTGTTGTTACATCGAGAGGGTGGACCATAACACTTCTTCAGAAGCATATAAAATACCTTCGGAAGCTTAGTAGTAACAATTACAAACTACATTGAAATCATAATTAACGGACACAATAAAACAATTGACACCATCTTATAACGGACACTATCTTACAATGGACAGCATCTAAAAACGGACAGCATTTGATAAATAGAATCACATCCAATTATAGACAAATTATCATTCCCCATTTGAAAAAAATGCAAAATTTCATCAGTCAAGCAATTGTTAAAGCAACGCTTAAACAAAGACTACCTTTTCGCAACGGGAAATAATTTCGGTGCCTGGAATTTCACTGTACATTGTGACAGAACTTTTGGCTGTCATATGTAATTTTACTTTTCGGAAAGATTGAATTACAAGTCGAAAGCGAAGCTCAGCAATTTTCTTGGTGTGCTAACATTCTCTTAACAATTTATCGTAGGGCTATCTTCAAGCGTCTAGATATAGCAAGATTTTCAATTAGTATTTTAAAACTAATGAAGCAGTAAGCGAGCGAGTGGATCATTTTTAAACTCCAATGTTTGAAATATCAAAATGTTTTATCTCATTTCCCAGTTACAAGTTTAAACGATTACTGATATCAAGGAAAAAATAAAAAAAACAAGGGCATTTAAAAGAGTGTTAGTGATTAGGCAGTAAGCGAATGAGAAGTAAAGAGAATGTTTAGGGAGGCAATGAATACAAATCATGGCCTCATTACTAGGTTCAAACACCTTGATGGGCACAGTAACCCGAAACACAATGTACGCAGGTTGGTGACTGTTGTCGATTTATTTTGTAATTTCTTTTTGTTGCTGCTTTTTAGGCAGCACGTTCGAGGTCCACGTGACATTTCTGTTAATGACGTAATAGAAAATATTACCGTCTACTTAGTAACAAATATATATATCCTGAATATAAAAAACTTAGATAGAAGCTTCAGATAAATGACTGCGGCTATAAATAATATATCATAAATCGCAAATCACAATTAATATCAAACAGCTTTATTAGCGCGTATGCTTTATCTATATACAAAGGTTTAACATATAGTTTAATGATCCCATTTAGAATTAGATCTTTGCTTAGCAAACTGTCCGTGGAAGTCTGGTCTAAGAACCTTGGCAAAATCTCTGTACCTGGCAAAACCCGTTCCATTTTCATCTAGCAAACTAAAAAGTTTATTGAGCTGGCTCCCGGACATGGGAATTTCAGCCGTTTGAAGACCTTTCCGGAACTGTTCCTTGGTAATCATCATTTTGCCGCTTTTGTCCATGCGACGAAAGAAATCCATCATCCGAATGCCACGGAACTCAATGTAATCCAAAATTCTTGATACCAAGTCCTAAAGCGAAATACAAATCATCAAAACACTATGGCAAAAAAAACGATTCATAACAGATATGTTTCTCAATATAAAAAAGCTTATAGAGTTGCATTATCTGTAAATTGATTACAGACACTTTGCCCAAATGTACATCTTTATTTCAATTCTAGAGGTTAGCTGTGTTGTATTTCGGCGTTTCCCTCTTTATCTTTTTCAAATAACATATTCTTTATTTAACGAAGAATAATGAAACACAGCAATGTCGTAACTATAAATGCAAGGGGAAATTTTACGTATTTCAAATCGACAAACCTTTTGCTCCTTCTTTCTCTTACGATGGCCTTTTCCTCTTACTCTTGTTCCGAATTGAACGTACACCCCCGGTGTTGTATCAAAAAGATTCTCCAAAGCATCCTCGAATTCTCCAGTAACAGGGATATCATCAAGGTACAATTCTTCTAACACTGTTACATCACTCCCAGTAATTCCGTCCACGATCATCTTTGCGCCAGCACTCTGAAGGGGGTTCCAGCCCACTTTCAATACTCTGAGCACAGTGTTCTTTTCTAAACCAACAGCTATATTCTGGGCTGTCTCACTTGAAAGTCTGTTGTGTGAAATATCCAACTCTTTCAATGTCGTATTTCTTTTAAGAAGGCTTTCAATGGCATTTGCAGCGTAAACATCAAGACCGTTGAAACTAAGATCTACAGAGCGCAGAGTGTCGTTTGCTTCAATGGCTTCAAGCAGTTGAACTGCGCCTTTTCTGCGTATGAAATTCCCACCAAGATTCAAATAAAACAATCCTCCATTGGCTTGAACTGCAGCCGCCAAAATTGCACCACCGTCGCTGCCGATATCATTGGTACCTAAGTCTAATACACGCAGCGTTGAATTCTCCTTCAGTGCATTTGCAATAGATCTAACTGTCTTATCGTTTATCTTATTCGATGCTAAACTCAATTCTTGCAAATATTTGTTATTATTTAACATTGAACAAAGAGCTTCAATCCCTTGCTTTCCAATGGAATTCATGGACATATCTACGACAGTCAAAAAGAAATTTTCCTGCAACAATTCAGCTATTGCGATAGCTCCCTCTGTTTCTACCCCATTGTCACTGATGTTAAGCAGAGTGGTAGTGGTGTTTTGTTTCATAGTTTTGGCAACTGCTCTGCATCCTTTAGGCCCGATGTTATAATGAGAAATATCGATTTCGTCTTTGAAAATACTACGTACAAAAGAACTGCACGGGACAACACAGAACTCTCGGCAATGGACCGCATACAACTGCTGCAAGTTCAGCAAGGGTTGGACTCTTGGTGGAAAATCTTCTTCCAAGTCGGTATCAAAACTGTCGGACAAACAGCTGTACGCACTCGGCGCTCGTTGGTCGTACTTTATGCCGTCTCTTCCCAATGACGGTTTAGTCGACTCAGATTCGACAATGTATCGCACGACATCCGTATCGTTACTTTGGGAGTCGTAATCCATTTTTTGGTATGATTAGTTGAAAACGTGATAAAAATCCAAGAAAAGCAGTCTTGCCTACTAAATATGTTACCGTATTCTTGGATGCTTAGTAAAATAAGCATATACACTTTACACCAAGGCAACCAGTGCTAGTGTCAGATTTACGATTCTTTGCGGGTGTTCGTATCCAGAAAGTGAATACATTTAATTGCCGTTATCACTGTTACTAAGATGCGACTATCTTTGATGTATGTATAGAAATCCCACATCTTCATAATGTAGGTTCTCCATTGTTGATTATACTATATCGAGGTTTTGATCAAATTGAAGACGAAGCTTGAAGACGAACCCAAGCCTCACAACATTGAGTTAAAACCCTGTTATTAGGAATGTTCCTATAGGTGCCCTAAACCCACCTGATCGCGAGCATGTTATGTTTACAGACTCTTGCAAAAGTACCCTGATAAATATCAGCTCCAATTGCCAGAGCCAGCTTTTCAAACAATCCACTGCTAAAACGTGGACTTATTACGGCGTGCTATCGATACGCTACTCAACATAAGCAAAGCGTGGTAAAGATGTTGTTACGTCACAATGTGAACATTCGAAACAGTCGCTTTGCCATAACGAGTGGTTTGTAGATTGGGCAGTTCTCCTTCCAATTGAGAATAGAAATCAAATAGGCTACAATGTCGGTTATATGCTCATCAGGGCTAGTCAACAAATTCCTTTAGCTGATTCTTTGGGAAGCAATCTGTACCGAGGTGAATGCTCAGAAGTCAGTCGTAGGGCATTTAGATTTCACAATACAACAGCATCTTAACAAAATATTTAAAATGTATTTGAACTTGCATTTTACGAAAACCCGTCTCCACTCATCAAAAGGGTAAATACACACGAACGCGAGACTCGGTATACAGGAGATTCAGAGTGATGAGATAAATAAGAAATTCTTCATATCTGAAATTCCTTACATAAACATCTGCAGCTCTTCAAAGTTTAAGAAAACTTTGCTCGGTGCAATCTACTGATGAGTCAAGAGTTTGCGAAAATCAAGATGATTCTCACTTCAAGATAACTGCAGGTCCCAAGCATTTCAAAGTGCGAACGTAATGGTTCAGGAAACTAGTAAATATTAAGCTTTATTCTACCTGTCTTAAAAGGCGTAAAAACATTTAAAATTATTAAAACAAAGCCGAACACTGAATGTTGAATGAGCGGCCTATTCTTGCCTGACGGTATTTTGACAGGCCTAAAGGGCATGCCGATCAAATGTCTTATTCAAGTTAGGTAAGCATAATATGAAAATAATTGATAAGTCATTAATTATGGAGACCAGAACACGATTTATTCTAATTGGAAACTGCCAGAACAGAATTGGATAAATGACATCGCCTACTAATTGCTGGATCCTTTAAGGAGTAGACCGTCAGTTGAAGCAGGAATTAGTGGAAAAAGCATTAATGAGACAGCAGCGGATGGCAATTACCTCTTAAATTGCCGGTGAGATTTAAAATGACGCAGTAAAGACTTTTTGTGAGTTAGCGTTCAAACTGCTAGATACGGAGAGGCAAGGGCATTACAAGCACTCAACATTTTGCGGGACACTGTGAAGTTTCTACCGAATATAAGAAATCCAACTCGAATCCTTTCACATTCCAAACTGTATGCTTCACATCTAGTTGAGGGTACATACTCACATCGAGTCACTACAATATGTCTAAAAGTGATTTTTGCAAGGAAATGAAGTTGCAGAAGAGGTTTTACTACACAAGGACCACGAGATCACATTAGAGGTGTGGGTTGGGGTGTTGTTGGGTGGTTGTGGGTGATGACTTGAATTTTAGTTAATGTCCAGTTCTCGCTCGTCTACCGAAAGAAGATGGTTATTATAGAAGACAATACGAAGCTTTGGGCAAAATCAAGTATTTTCCAAACAGAACGAGGCAAGGCTACTAACTGACAGCGAAGCATTGTTACAGAAAAAAACCCAGTACCAAAAAGTAGCTTGGAAGAGTTCAAGAGAAATATTGATATATGAATGAGGGAGATAGATAAACGAGGAAATTTAGGCGGTGATAAAAAAAAGGCAATATGTAGCAAGAAAACGCTCGATAATTTTCCAAAAAATGTTTTGAATAGACTTTTAAGGAAGGAAACGGTATTCAATTTGACAACAACCAAATTGATGACTGAAAGTAGTCTACGTGGAAAGCAACTATGAGATGAATACTACTAATGAAAAGCATCTGAAACCACATTACCAGAAGCAGTAAAACCTTTTAGTAAAAATCAGACAAAAACGAATGTAGACAAAATTCTTTGAGCTTATCTTAAAACTCTCTCGTTACGAGTTCTTTGATGTCGTGAAAACATTGACAAGTAACTGTAAACACGAAGCCATTATCATTGAAACTCTTGAGTCTGTTTTAAGATACTTTCAGCCAAGATTTATCCTCCTAGCAGTCGTAGTCTAATGTGGTTAGTAAAACGGATTGCATGTTAATGTACACATCCATCGTTGAAATAGCTACAAAAAATCTAGACAGACAGACTAACGGCATTCCTTATCTAATAGTGTACTTTTGACTCTACCAACATTATCTATCAGCATTCCATCGCTTAGAAGTATTTGCACTATAGCGTTCTGCAGTTTTATCGTGAAATAAAACCCTGTCAGACAGTAGCTTCTAAATGAATTTTATCGTTTTTTGGAACTGACAGCCTTTGAAAGAATGTTTAGGCTCTTGTATTGCCACGCTGAATACATCTCTTCTATATAGAATAAAACTGGGTAGTTACTGATGACAACACTGACGTTTCACAAATCTTTGAGGAAAATAGACTACATTGAAGAACGAAAGTAAACATCGAACATCGTCTTTGATGGTACGAGAAATACATAGTTTGGATGTGACGTTTCTTCTCAGTAAGGAAGAGGAAACATTTGTTCACAAAAGCGGAGGTGGGTTTCATATCTGAATTAAGCTTTGCTCAACATATTGTTGACAGAGTGGTAGGCAGAAGCATTAATTGATTTGCCCAAGTACCAGAGAGGGTACAGAATTATAGCTTAAATCTAGGCATTTTGGTAAGCCCTATGCATTTCAAAGCGAAAACGTTACAGATGAAAGAAATCAGCATGGAAAAGAAAATCAGAGATAGCCATCAACAGACTTTTTTAAGAAATAAAGTAAAAAAACATTAAGAAAGTCAAAGATTTCACCATAACAAACTGATGCCAAGCAAATGTGTTCCGTGATTAATTTGATGACATCAATGATTAAAGTACACATACAAAGCAAATATATGCTATACAAGGGAGTGTGTTTCATTTTGGTGAGCAAGTAAAAGATGCAAATCGATTTGCTGAAGACATTGTTGTTGCAAGTAAAATGTGAACTAGTTTTCAGTTAAACACTGTCACTTTGTGTAGGGTCATGCCAAGCGACATTGACGTCAGTTATTGGCTTATAAGGCTTTTGCGCAACCAGCATGCTTTGCTGTAACGCAATTTTATCATGTGAGGACATATGTACATTATTTGGTATTCTCATGCAGTGTGACATTAGGCCCCTTTCGAAAATAGACTCGCAAAGCATGCCGGTTGTGCAAGAACCTCTAATGATTCCATTGATAGTTGCTTCTAGTCGCTGCGAACTCTTCGTGCGTGCGCTTCCTGATTATCTCGACGAATTCCTTGTATTGAGCAAACCCGTTGCCATCAACATCGAATAGTTCAAACAGATTGTCCACCTGAGACCGTCTCATTGGTATTCCCGCAGTTTTAAGTCCCTTAATTAGCTCCGCCTTTGTTATCATCAAGCGGCCAGTTTTATCCATCGCGCGGAAAAAATCAACAACACGGATTCCACGAAGCTCGATATGGTCGAGAATCCTTGAAATCAAGTCCTGCGAAGGTGAATAGTTGTCATTATTAGTGTACAGGAATGAATTTCAAGTTGTTAGTTTTAATTTTTTAAACAACGTAAAAGGATGATATTTAAAAGGATGATCGTTAATTGGAGAATAGCGTAACAATAAGGGAATCATCTACATGACGAAAACATGAATCTTGTGTCTTGATTACTGTTGCTAATAAACTTATATTCAAATTGCAATTTAGACCTACAGTCATCTTGAATAACCATGAAACAATTACATTTGTTTTGACAAACTGGAATGGTCTAGTTTCGGTAAATTATTAATTGTTTCGTGTCTGGTCTTGGGTTCGTGTCTATCTGGTCTGTTCCCTGCAAAAGTTTTGTGGAAATCAGCAAAATCGTTCAAAACAAGAAACAGATGTCGCCATGTAGATAGTTTTACCGAGTTTCACTTTTTCACAGCGTGCAAAAAAAACTTTCAGTGTGCTGACAACTGATAGCCGTAAGAATGGCAAAAGAAAGAAAATAAAGAAGAAAATAGAAAAGAAGCTCATCTTGGGGTGCAAGTGACAGAAAAACTCACCTTCTGCTCTTTGCCTCTCCTCTTGTGCTCTTTCCCTTTGACAACTGCCCCAAACTGGATATATACACCTTCCCTTTCTTCAAACAGCTGCGAAAGCTGTTTGTCAAAGTCAGCCGATACAACGATGTCATCGAAATAAATCTCTTCAATTGCTGTTTCTTTATTCGTTATCAGCGAGTCAATGATCATGGAAGCACCGCGAGACTGGAACGGATTCCCGCCGATTTTTAATACCTTTAAACCAATGTTTAGCTCTAGCCCAATACTAAGCCTGAATGCACCCTCTGCAGAGATACGGTTCTGTGAAATATCCAATGCTCTTAAAGTACTGTTTATCAAAAGGGCATTTCCTATTGCATGCGAACCAAAATCTGCAAAGCCATTACTGCTTAGGTCTAGGGTCTTCATTGTATAATTTGAAATCAAGGAATTAGCAATTGCAGCAGCCCCTTTACTTCGAATATGGTTGCAACTAAGATTAAGAGACAAAATCCCCCTATTAGCCTTTATACCCTCTGCAAGCTTGATACCTCCATCTTCTCCAATTTCATTGGAGCTTAAATCCAAAGAGCGTAAAGTGGAGTTCTCCTTCAGAACGCGACCCAACAAGACAGAATCTCCATCATTAAGTCTTGTAGATGCTAAGCTAAGTTCAAGAATATAATTATTGCCAATGAGTACGTTTGATATGGCCGAAATACCCTCTCCTTTGATGAAGTTCATAGAGAAATCGACAACAGTAATGAAGCAATTATCTGCTAGCATCTCAGCGAATGCCTTTGCTCCTTCTATGCTGATGCCGTTGTCATGGATACATAGTATGGTTGTGGTCGTGTTTTCCTTCAACGTTCGCGCAACGGCTTTGGCTCCATGCGGACCAATGTTATAATGACTCAGATCAATCTCTTCGTCACAAATGTGACGTATAAACGGGCTGCATGGGATGATCTTCAGCTTTCTACAAGCCTTTCTATACACACTTTCCAAGTGTTGGCTTTGTTGACACTGAGTAGTTTTTCCACTTTCAATTATTTCCTCTTCTTCCAAATCTGTTTCAAAGTCGGAATCATCATCTTGATCTTCATCAACACGCTTTGTTGATTCACCATGGAAATTCAAGACACCCTTTTCTTCGTTGTCTGTGTCACCAATTTGTTCCTTTCCCGGAGCAATTCGCCTAATAAACTCGATTCTTCCATTCCAGTCTTCATCGTTGTTTTTGCTGCCCATTATGGAATATAGGTGTGTTACCCAACTGCAATATGGGCTCCAAGCAAAGTTAAAATTTTCACGATGATAACACAGATCCCAATGACCGATTAACAAGGATAATCGGATGGATCTTAGACTTTTTGCCAAATAACCTTTTGCTACAGGCTACGCATTGAAATTTGCTTCTGTTGAACGTATAAAGTTATCACCAAAGCACTAATGAATAGAAGAACTTACAAAGTACAAGTAGAATACATAACAAAACCAGTGCAAATATGTTACGAAGAGTTCATTAGCCGATTTCGACCATCAACCAACTGACGCGTTCCATTCCAACAATCAACCAGACTTCTTTGACGAGACGCACTTCAACCCGCTCCTAATCTCAGCTGTCAGTTCACGCAAATCTCTGAACACGTAAAATTGTCGCAGTTTATATACAGAAATTGAATGTTGTTATCATGGAATTTGTATGCCAACATTAGTAACATCTCTATGTGTACAGTACTCACCAAGGCAACGTACTTTAGAGCAAACAAGGTGGTGGGTTAGGTGGGTATTTCCATTTAGCTCATTCAGATGCATATGAATTATTAAGGTAAGTGATAAGTGAACAGAGCTAGATTGCGATTACATTATCTAAATGCAATGAAAAGAGAAGAATGCACATTCCGTCAAATCTCGAGCCTTCATCAATAAAACATTATGTGCTCTGCACCTGTATGCAAATAAAAAGATTAACGAGACGCACTGTGGATGACTTTGGCAGGTTTAGATTGAAGTGCCCAGCAGGACTAGTCCTATTTGGGGAATCAGTATACCCTGCTTAATCGGCAGGAAGTCCCTTATACAAGCTGCCCTCCTTTTAGGCATTTCACTCATTCAAATCATAACGTTTCTTCTACTTAGCGTCCCATTTGCAGTGGAATTCTTCAATTTGCAAACAATTCGGCTAAAGAAAGTTCACCTTTCATTCATCAAAAGGAAATGCTAATCAAAAGTTTTCTAAGAAGTAACAAATTATTGCGAACCTATTTCGAGGAAAAAGAAGATAGGCTCAATTTCCACAAAAGAGTTATTTAACTTGTCATTCCACAGACTTAAAAAAAGAAATGATGCTATTCAAAAAGAAAAACATCCGGTTAGGCAAAATGCGAGAAAATAGAGGAGAGCAAAGAGCTTTTGAAAGCAAGTTTTGAATACAAAAACGCGGTACTTGAGAAATAGAGTTGTTTTAAATCGAGACTTACATGTCACTTGAAAAAAAAATGTAGTCAAACAACTTTTTAGTCGAAACATACTCAAAAACAAAGGAACCTCTGCAGTGTTGAATCTTATATAATACTTTTGGTCTAACCGGCTTGCTAATATTTCGATAAATTAAAACCATCTTCTTTAATATTTGATGTTACATCTCTTAATATTTTATTCAAGATAAACTCACTGGGCTAGGCGAAGTTTAGGGACCAAGTGTTATTTACAAACTTAACTTTGCGTTTGAAATTATTGAAATAAAAAGAACTTGTGCTTTGATCGACCCTTATCACAGTGGCCTCTATTGAAAAATCAATTTTGTTCCAGAATGAGAAAATAATATCCCATGTGATGGGGGAATGACAGTCTACAGTGCTTCTGAAAGAACATGGCGGAGATAGCCAAAACTTCTGTCAATTTCCTGTATGTCCAGACAAAGAAACCTACCAAATATGCTATTAACGATACTGTTGTTTTCATGCTGTTGTTGTTGCTGTTGCCGTTGTTGTTGTTCAAAAGCTAAATAGGCGACGAGCATATGTTTCCATTAATTTGGCAAAGCTAGGTAAACCCCTCTCGCCAATTACTTAATACGGAACGAGTATTATTAGGCCAACAGAAATTCATTTCAACAAAGAGCAAAAAAGACGGTGTAACTGACTAGATCAAAGTGATCACCAATCTTTGGCACAGAAATCTGTTCTAAATGACGAGTCTAAACAAGGAAGTAAAAAACCAAGGTGACACCAAAATGGCAAAAGTGATTCAACGAAGCAAAACCCTCACTAAGGGAAATTGACGAATTGATTTCGAGGCTAGGTAGGAATTATTAAAGTCAACAAAGCTGCCTTTTAATCAGCATTTCATTGGAAGATTCAGGGAGAGATCCTGGTCATGAGAAGCTTCGTTTTCCAATCAAGCAGAAGCCTCTTTATATTGCGATCTGACTGTCCCTAAGGGGTGAACTGCTGTGGTTAAAATTAAATCTTTTCTGCGGCAGGTTTATCTGCAAAAATCCTAAAAATCCCAGGAAACAGAATATACAAGATACAGTTCAAAGGGAAAGGGCTGGAGTTATGGGTGGAAGCATGGTTTTTATAACAACATCATAAATCCTCATATATCCATTGGATGACCGAGATGAAATTAATATTTGGCTTACCATCCGTCGTAGTAGCTCCAAATTTTCTGTCGGGAACTGGGCTATCATCCAGTTTTCTGATGTTATGCACAAAACGATCAAACGAAGTCGAAGTAACACCATATGCAACTTTAACCAAACCCCAAAAAGGCATTCTTAGACGATCTTTGCTATATTCAAGCAGCACTCTTCTTATAAAAATGTGCCAAGAGGAATCCAAAAGAGCGGCAAAAACAGTGACACTGCCTTGCGCTTCAAACAGAAATTGCATTGACTCGAAAGGCTCTGATGTCTGCCTCAACCAAAAATTTCTCAGTCAGTTACTTGCCTTTGGCGATAAAAATGATTTATATTTCCCCGCGATCCGTAGCAAGACGGGATATTTGATAAAAACACAAGGCTTTTCATAATCATTTTAAAATCCAGCTCACTGTGTTTTCAGGTCCACAAAATGCAGCATCGTCCATTCAGCCCGCACTCCTATATCAATAAATTGTCGTGACCAGATAGTAAAATGAGTAGACAGGTTGTTGAAACGTAACTGATGCTGCTCTATGGATACTACACGGAAATTTAAAGTATCATATCAACCATTCCTCGAACATTTGGAATCTCTAAATTGATAGTTTGTGGAGAAACTTGACGCATAAGCGCTGCGTTGCACCAATATCAAGGTTGAACCGTGTTACTCTTTTCCATGCTTGCGTAAAGGAATATTAAACCAAAGAAAATGTATTTCCAAAATCTGATCAAAGCAGTTGCCAGGTGTAGCGCTATTCAAGATAGACTTTAGAATGAATATAGTTGGTCCACACGGTTTATTTTGCAGAGAATAATGTGCAAAAAAGTTCCATTTATTAAAGAATATAATGCAACTACCAAATGATGTGATTTTCATCTATAGTTCTAACCAAACAACCAGCAATTGATTAGTATTTTGCATGGAGAGTTTTAAATATTAACGAGACGAGCGTTACGTCCTGAAAGGAGGTAACAAAGTAACGGCATTAAGTAAAGGCTCAAATTTCAGAACTCAAGAAAGATTACTGAAATAAGAAATCAATAAGCTAGATTTTTTTCAAAAATGAAGATCTTCTAATGTACAACACGGGGGAAACAAGAAAAAGCTGTAATTCTGCTCGCCATCAATATTTGTCTGGTTTTTCGATGAATGCAAACACCTGTAGCAAACATAATTTGCACGATATCTGCATCGGACATCTAATAATGCAATGTCTGCGAGTATACGAGGGAAAACCAAGATGACAACCACAATCACGTGTCTCTAATGTATATAATTAGAATGTGACTGCTTCTTTTGGTTGAATGTGTTGATGATGCATGAATACTCAGATAGATATCCGAGTTAGGAGAGAAAATGTAGGAAGATGATTACAGATTTGATATCGGATACCAAATAAAAGCTGCAAAATTCCAATCAAAAGGTCTAGAAATCTAAATCGTAAAGACAACAAAGATCAGATACGCAAAGCTAATTACTGGGACAAGAATATTCAAAGCAGGAAGGAAGCGAAGTCATTATAAATTCTCATAAAGATATTTTTCATAAAAACATTTCTCATAAAGACATTTCTCTTAGAGACATTTCTCATAAAGGCACCGATAAAGAATCTTTTTCACTTAATTTGGACTCCTTCGGACTAAAAAAGATCTAAAATTCCTGGAATTTCGTTACATTTTGTACTGAATAGCAACTTTCTAAGGTGCATAATAAGCATTTTAACTTTGTTTTTGAGAGAAATAATACTGTTAGATGAGGCTCATGGTAACTACAATAAGCAATATAGTAAGACTGGTCCACCGAAAACTGAATTTCAGATTAAGCCAAAAAACATCCAGGGGGAAAGACAGGGGAGCAATAAGAACTAGATTTCGAGAAATGGTTTACTTTCAGATAAAAAAATCGAAAGTTGCTTGCTCCAACATTGGCAACCTCAAGTTTTGCCACAAGAAAATAGTACAAAAGACTTTCTTAGAAGCTGCCGTGTCCCTCTCTATTTCCACTTTCATGCAATTTTTCTATTCTTTCTTGTAATTTTGTTCTGTTACTGTTGCTTAAAATTTTTTGAAATTCAGATTGTATAATATTAATGTATATATCACAAGCGTATGTAATAGGGCACTGGACTCGATAACCTTTCAGGTTTATCTCAGTGTCCTAGGCAACACTCACGGATATTCTTTTAATAATTCTTTAATTCCTCTTTATATTTAAGACAATAAGTAAATATATTTTCAATAAACACACTGTAAGAATGTTGCTTAATGAAATGAAATTTAAATTTGAATTTGTTGCCCCCTAATATTGCTTTTTTGAAAATGTAGATGATTGCAACAACAAACAGAATTTACAAACTAGCTGACGAATAATATAAATGACAAAAGTAAGAGTAACAAATCTAGAAAAGAGTACATCCATGATTCCAGAGAAAGAAAGGATCATCCTTCCTTCTTTCTTGGCAATACATTAAAATGCTGATAACATTCTTAAAAAAGGGGGTTTTGGAGTGACTCAATGATTCATTTAGCTCTCCATGACCTTTCTCACAGTTTTCGGCCGTGAGACCGCCATGTTTCTAGGCTATGAGGGCCCTCTAAGACCAGCAGTAGTAAGACCATCAAATGATAGTTATATGATACAAGCAAGCAAGCAAGCAAGCAAGCAAGCAAGCAAGCAAGCAAGCAAGCAAGCAAGCAAGCAAGCAAGCAAGCAAGCAAGCAAGCAAGCAAGCAAGCAAGCAAGCAAGCAAGCAAGCAAGCAAGCAAGCAAGCAAGCAAGCAAGCAAAAAAGCAAGCAAGGAAGCAGGAAAGTGAATGCCAAAATCAGGCATAAATTCAATGTCAGGTAATGGCCCAGCATCTGCGCCTTAGACAGAGTCTGGCTTTTCCAGAGGTGTCATACAAAGAACCCCAATTGCACAGGGATTTCTGTTTTAGCTGCACAAGCACAGTTTAAAGAAGCAATCTGCATGTATTGATGATACTGATGCTAGTACTGAGACAACTAATATTTAATGTCATATCACTCTTATACCAGAAATATCGGAACAGAGACGCCAAAGATCCATCAACGGCCACTACACATACAACAGTAAATAATTTTATTAGTTATTTTATCAGTGATTTATAGAAAAATCATATACAAACCATGAGATGCTTTGAATGAGTTTTTAAGCTTTTCATGGCACCTGCGGTGGTGTGCAAGGAGACGCACGACTATGTCCCCATTATTATCACTTGTCAAAAACCTAAAAAGCTTCTGTTTTTCCTTATCGATCGTAGAAATCATGCTTGTTGACAGCAGATGAAGGCAAAGTAAGGTTCTGCAACTGGAAGGCTCAACACATCCATACGGCCTAGTTGCAAAGATTACAGGCAGTCAATACGGTCACATGTCCGAGCTTTCACGTCTATTCACTACCGATTATACTCAAATCTTAGAGGTGGAAAAAAGCATTTGATGCTTGCTCTTATCCACAGGCAAAGGCGCCGAATAGTAAATTGATAGAATCGGCAAAGATAAGGTGTTTCAAGTGCAGTATTCCGATAGTCTAAAAATCTCGCGAAAAGATAAACACGGTGAATGGACATAAATCATTGATGCCGACGTGCATATATAGCAAAATAGGGTTTATAGACCTGTTTGATAGTATAAAGACGAATGGCAATTGACTTCAAATTATCGCAAAACTAAGAGGTCAAGTGACTCAATGATTCGACATACTGACCTACTACAAAACCAACAGCCTTTTTGTTTGAAACAATACCATATTTTATTTTTCCAATAGTATAATAAATATAGTATTTGGCCATAAAGTGGAGCTCCTTTGTATGGAGTTCTCGTCAATTAGCCACTTTACAAAACAAAATATATTTTAACAATCAGTACAAGTGTTCTTAAGAACCACTTCTCTCTGCTCAATTGGCATTACACACTCATGACTATTGTGCCATTGCACAAATATCAGTTATCAATTTTAGTCTTTTAATCACTGGTAGTGATATTAAGTTGCAGAACTAACAAAGTATGTATTTATCCAACTAGAAACTTCTTTCAAAATCTGAAGAGACGATAATATTGCTCGTTGATGCGCATACAAAAAAGGAAGCTAACCAAACAAATGAACTCGAAATTTAGGTAAGACTCGATACAAACAAACTATAAAGAATGTATTGCCATAAAAACTAAGAAACCACCACTGCCGACCTGACACAACAAAAAGAAAAGCAGCCAGTCAAATACTTCAGACTGTAAACAGATAATTATTTTCTATTTTAATGCATCATACGAGATCCAAAGGTGAGACTGCGTAGAATAAACTAAGAACAGAAATCATAAAAATTCTCTTTCACTGGCTACTGGCAAAAATTCGTTTAAACATTCTTGGAAAGCTAAAGGGCATGATATATCTTCAAACATTTGTTTTTAACCAGAGTATCTGTACATTTAACAAGTTTTCAGGTTCTACCATTGTCTTTGTTCAGTTGTGAGATCTAAAAAAACTGAACATGATGACAGCAACACAACAACAAAGCTATGAGAAAATAGCGAATCGCAACTGAATTCGAAGGTAACTTACGGTCATTTTCCTCCTGTACCTCTGTGTTCACATACTCAACGAGGGCTTGGACTTCAACTTGGTTAAGATCCTCATGTTGTACGCCGAGTTCCTGTCAAATAAAAAGAAACAACTTCAAAGATACCATAACCAGTAAACGGTGTCTAGAACCCAAGAAAATCTTAAACTATAGATTTTATTGCTATACTGATTTTGAAGCTAAATTTTGATCTTCGCTTTCACTCGTTAAAAAGGTGAATTTAATAAACAGTGCGAGTCGAAAAGCCTTAGGGCGAAATTATTCATAAAACAATGGACCTCTTTTATAGTTATTTCGGAGAGACCAATTTCTTAACAGGACAATGTTCTACAAACTGAACAAACTGATGTAATCTTTGACCAGTAATGCGAAATGACCACTTACTACTCGGTTACCAAGCAAATAATTTTCAGGTACCAGATACCAAGACGAAGAACTCCGCAAGCCTAACACATTCTGCAAAAGAGGTTACTAAGAGAATGTTCTCTGTAGTACAACCGATACTTTAAATGTATCTTTATTGGCTTTGTGATTTTAAATACTGCAGAGTCGGTAGAAGAATTACAATGAGTCAGGAGCACCTATGACTTCCAAGGATTCACCCAGGAATCAAAATTATGATTGGGTAGGAATAGGTAACTTTTTACGGTTGCTGGCACCTCTACCACTCTGGAAACCCTCCAGAATATACCCGGCGCAACATATTAATAAGATGGAGGTGATCATATGAACAAACCTCTCTCTTCTCGTTCTTCACAGCAATGAAATGCGAGAGGTATCTAGAGCCCAACGCTTCGTCAACACCATCTAAGGCAGCCTCTTGGTCCTTGAGCGCATCAGTCAACGCAACAGAGTCCGCAACATCAACTGCATTATTAATTGCTGCAACAGCTGTGAGCACTGAAACGACAAGCGCCATCGAATTACCATGCGATACTCATATCATGATGGTTCGCACAATCTAACATTGTCGGCAAAGGGATTCACTCACAGCGTCAAAACGTCAGATAAAAATTCTGCATATACAATATTGTCTGTTTTTGAGTATCATGTTAACTTCTCCTCAGTGCTTACATAGGGAGGTTCTGGAACTTCATAAGGTCATTTTAGCATAAAAAACCCCCGCGAACATGTTCTTTAAATAAGAGGTGACTGGCAAATTATATCTTACTAACCTTTCAAAAGAAGAGTCAGATCTTCATATGTGAGATCCTGCAAGCGAAATTCGTATACATCACTTAACGTAATTTGCTTAGTAAGATTGCTTGTTCTAAGGCTGATAGTAAAATATGCTTTCTAACATTAAGAAGATCTCTGAATGACAAAATATGATACATTCTTGCAATTTCCCAATTACTTGCAGTTTTTATCCAATAACCTAATTGCAATTTTTTAACTTTGCGTATCTATCAATTTCTTACAGTCTATACAGGATATCTAAAAGAATAAATAAATACAGTTTCAAACCTGTCCTTTATCCAACCGGGCACGTTTCAGGTTGTCGTAATACAAGTATGGCCTTCTTGGATCAACTTCCGGCAACATAGACTCTGGTTTCATTAGCCAGGCCATGAGTTCCTCAGCTGTTCCCTCTTCAAGCGTCTTGTTGATGCCACCCAAGCAAGCTTCCACTGGAAAAATAGAATTTACAACATTCTAAAACTGGATACGGGTAGACTAAGCATGTATACAAGACTTGAGGGATGCTATTTGATTTCATACCGTGAAGGTAAAAACAAACATAAAAAATTTGGATAAAAGTTAAGGTCGTCTACCTACATCTCTTTTTAAAAGATTCGAGATTGACTCACAAAATACCCTTCGTAAATTACAGCGAAAGAATAGACAGGTTATCAACAGGCAGGTGTTCCAAAAAGGGTGGAAGATAAATAGCAAGTGTGCCAAACAAGAAGCAAAGGACTTGGTAAAACATATTTTTATCAATATTTTCAGTCCCCATCCACTGTCCTGGAGAGCTTTAATGAAACGAATCAGTTAACCTTCACAAAAATTTAAATAATAGCAAGAAACTCACTCAAGTTAGCTTTATTGGCAACGGAATTGCAATTATAAATCGTGTTTTGAATTTCACGTAATTGTAGAAGAGCGTTTGGATTTTCCTCTTTCTAAAAAGATAGAAACAAGTTGGAAATGTATAAAATACTTATCTGAAGCTTTTTTAAAGTTTACTTGGGAATCAATCTGAATAAATATACTCAGTTTTACAAGAGACTCAAGATACTCAGTTGATTAGGTATGGAATTGCTCACTGGTCTTTAGATGAAATCAAAACAAAAATACTGTATAATATTTAACAGTGAGTTTTCTTTTTAAAGAACTGCCATGCCAAAAAACCCGATTGGTAAAAAGCAACTTGTACTGACAAAGGGTTAAGTAATTTAATAGACCACAAACAAATTTTTATTGATGAATAATTTTATGTAGCCATTTACTCATAGAAATCGAAATCATGGGCTGTTTACTATTAGTTCTCAACATATTGAGCAAACTGGAAAAGAAACGAAAAACTCGGAGAACAAAGCGTAGGTCATCTATTTGCACACAAGTTTTCTTATCGGCAAGGGCTCTACAAAACCGTTCAAAGTAGTCACCTTAGCCTTTGCCGCCTTCTCGTCTTTCAGATTTTTAAAGTACCAGCTGATATTTGCACCAATGACGTCACGAAGGCCTGCAGATTCGTCTTTAAGTGCACTTAAAAGCAACTGTTCATCGCCGGCATCAATAGCAGCATTGATGGCCTGGACTGCAACATCAGCTGCAAAAGAAACAACAAATCTCCAATTAAGTAAAACTGAAAATCGACACATGAGAGACAAGTTGAAGCAGATCCAGTTTCCATTAGAATGTTTCTATATCCAATGTTGGTATCAATCAACGAACTCAATAAAGTAATTAATATCAAACTCATTCGGGCATCACGCAGGACTTTTACAGGTCATTTGACCTTGATATCTTCTTCCTTTGTCAACCGTGTGTAAATATTTCTGTTGCGCCAAGGCAGCAGCGACCTTCATTACTGTCACTTGGAAGATGATTAACCACACAATCCAACACACGCAATCTGCCAAGTAAAGCTAGAGAAATCTGATTCGAAAGGGGAAGGGGTGGGGCATCTGCAATGGCATTAAAATGGTGATTCGTGAATTGATACAACATGCCAAATAAGGAGAATAACATTACTAGGGTAGTTTTGTGGGTCAAAACAAACATAATAGCGGAAACGATTCAATCACTTTTGCTGCTATATGGCAAATGATTAAAGGTTCGTTTTAACTTAAACGACATGAAAAACGTACTGTTTACGGTTTTGACATGGCCTTGAATTTCAGCCTGTGTGAGCAGCTTGTCGTACAGGTCTAGCTCTTCTTCAGGACGATTCTGAAAAAGCAGAAAACTAACCATCAACCATGGTTCTATAGCTTTATCAGCAAGGTTTGATAGTTGCATTTTTAAAGAAACACCCGAAAAAATCACACTGGCTTTAATGAAAGAATTATTAAACACGTTGAAAATTTTGAAAATGTCGATACTACAAATCACTGTCTAGAATTTGAAAAAATTTAACAATTTTAAACATTTTATTGTGCTTCATTCAACTCTAAACCCACACAAAACGGGCGCTTGGGCCTTATAATCTCTGGGGGATCAGGTAAACTACAAATCAAAAAAAGTCTCTCCATCAAAAAAAGTCTCTCCGGCAAAAAGAGTCCCTCCGTCAAAAAAAGTCTCTCTGTATTAAATACAAGAATTGAATACTAAAAATTGCAGACTTGCCTTAGCCTCCGCAGCAGCAGTTTTTCGATGCTTCTCTTCAGCCAATTTATTCTGGTATCCGACCTTATTCGATTCGTAAAGATTCAACAGCCTAGCAGCAGGATTGCTCAAAACCTTGAAAAGCTCGTCCGGGTCATTCTTGTCGATTGTTTCATTTATGGCAACGATGGCAGCATGAGCTGAAAAACGTCAATAAAACGCACTTGGAAAGGAGAATATGAAGAAAAACTGAAGAAATTGAATCTTATCAATTACCTTGTTACTTAAAGATAAAGGAAAAACTGATGAATGTTATTCTAAAAGACAATTGATCAGTGTTTTGCTTAATTCGACGACGTAATCACACTAGCTGTTATGTAAGCCAGATACAGCAAGCTGGGAAAGTGTCATACGTGCCATGATATGATGGCAATACAAATTTTGCAATGGCTAGCATGGCAATGGAAAGGACCCTAGTTGTTGTATTTCCCGTAAGTCCTACCATTCAAAGAGGAGCTACGGTACATTATGAGGCTTCGTAGTTATTAAGTGGCACTTACTTGCTGCATCATTCTCTGAAAGCTGAAAAGAAATGATTAGCTTATTAAAAAATATATAGCATGGGATAGTTGAAATAACATCATAAAATAATATTTACTATATAATATTTTGAGCACATTTTGTCTTGAAAATATCGATATTGAAACCTCCTTTAAAGGACCTTTGCAAGGAATGAACACTCCAAAACAACGGATAAATGATTTTGCCATAATATTTACTATATGATATTTCGAGCACATTTTGACTTGAAAATATCGATATTGAAACCTCCTTTAAAGGACCTTTGCAAGGAATGAGCACTCCAAAACAACAGATAAATGATTTTGCCATATCTTTACTGCTGTTAAAGCCTATAGCAAGTCCCCTCTAGAGAACGGCCACCTCTCGCAACGGACAGTAAATTTGGTCTCACGTGTGTCAGTTTCACGGAGGTGCACTGCATACAATTTTATGCGAAATCTATAAATCTAGTATAATGTGGGTATACGACGGTATAGGAATGTGATACCAACTAATAATATATGCTAACTAAATAGCATTTACACGCGTGCTTCTACGCGAACACGATCAGTGATAGATCAAGTCTTACCTCTCCAGCCAGCAAGCCCCCGATCTTTCCAAAAGCCGGCATTGCAATACCATATTTGTCCAAAGCTTGCTTCATTGCATTGATTTCTTCCTCTGAAAATAATTCAAAAATTTTAATAACTTATTCAGTAATACTAAATTATATATGTATTTGTTTTGAACACTGAAACAGAAAAAAAGATTTAGCTAAATATAAGAAAGTGAGACTATACCAAATTTACTTACGTGTAAATGTTGCTTTGCCATAGAGATCCTGAATTTGTGGAGCAAGGCCCAATTTGTATAGATACAAACTGCAAAACAGGTTTAAAAATCAATTTTGTTCATATTGGACAAACAATTAGGGTTCTAATACATGTTGCTTGTTCGATGAATATATATCTCTTTATTATCAAACGCCTATTAAAACTTTATCATTTTGAAATCAAACTTGATTCGAAGAAGGTAAGAAACTCCTGATAGTTTTCGCAATTTATGAATTCATGTCATGATTGGGTATCGGCTACACAGTCAAGAGCACCTGCCATAAACAAGCCATGGTAGTATATAAGAAACATAACACAACAGCAGAAACAATGCAGTTAGAAAGTATTAGAATGAGAGAAGCCTCTTCATAAAACTCAAAACAGCACACGCATTGTCTTTATAAAACAATGTGGGTAAAGCTCCAGTACCTGAGGGCATGTATACAGTAGATTGCTCTTGGCATGTTCTTCATATCGTAGATATCTGTTGTTTCTGGGTAGAATACCTAGAAAAGAAACATTAAATAAAATCATGTATCGGTCGTTCTCTTAACAATCCACCAAGCCTTTTAGACAGCTCAGTTGCTCTCTCCTTATGCACAAGGTGTTTTCTTTTATTTTTTCTACGATATATAGACCAAATAACCAAGAGGACTTTCAAGCGATTTTAAGGACAAGCGAATTAAAGAATGAATATAAACTGAAAAAAGAGTTTATTCAATCTCAGTCACAAGTTTTCTAGAAAAGGTTTATCTATAAGAAGAAACTATCCGCTTGTAATTTCCTCGCTTCGTTGCTGTCTAAAAATCGTTAACTGCGTTGCTGCCTTGTCATAAAATTAACAGTATAAAAACTGTCTACGCTTTCTGAACAACAGAACATCGCAAATATCAAGCAGCCTCTGTTGGCTAACTGGATATCATACGATTTCACCACTACAATCATTGCCAAAAGTACTTGCAACACCCAGCAATTTGTGCTGCATTCTATATATTTTATTCTTTTCCCGAAAAACAATAATTTTTTCCGCCCCTTTCCTCCTAAAACAATGTTGATAGTTTAGAAAAATAGCATAAAAGAAACGTTAAAGAAGGAACTTCCTAATTCCCTGACCGTTTCCTAGTGAACCAACATTGTTTAAGGGGGGAGGGGGTTTACTGAATTTAACCTTACAAACTGACGTCAGTGTTCCAAGACATTTGGCAGGCTTGGAAGTGCTATTTCTAAGGGCATAAGAGCGTGACTATAGCAGCGCAATTTCTTATTGAGGAACTTCTACGTTACGCGCTGATTCTTTTTTTGATTTGATTCGTTATTTTGCTTCTGCCCTACGTTCTACAACACCGTTTTTGATAACAATCTTTGAATTTCTAAAATAATTTTGCGACAACATGCATAATACACATTATCATTATAAAGTAGATTCAGGTCAGTCAAACCAAATGCTATTGAAAGTTTCTGACTGTCAGTTGAGTGTGACTGTAAACGGAGCTTAATTGCAAGGTATTACAAAGCTTGGCCTAAATTTCATGTACCCGAAATTTAACTTTAAGCGGAGTTGACTGTAAATTCCCAACTGGAAAGAAGGATTATTTTACAAAGACCTTCTTGATGTCATTAACAGTCTTGGAACACTGAAAAATATTTAAAGGGATTTGTAAAGGAAATGAGAATAGTATAATTATCGGACGTAGCGAAACAGCCTCGAAAAAAAGCCTTCAAGATTCTTTTTATCTTGAAGAGATTCAATTTTTCCATTGCATCCAACTCTTAAAATTTAAAATCTTATTTTGTCAGAATACGAGAAATTGTAAATTTTATTATGTTAGACTAGGAAAATCCTTTCCCAGAGAACAGCGAATATATTACACAGTCTTAACCCAAACCTGCTAACTTCGAAAATCACACTGTTAGAGGTTCACCGCTACTGGTCATTAATCGAAGGTATTATTTGCCTATCTTATTTGAAAAGCACTGCGAAGAAAAAGATTACGTCAATATCCCCTTTGCAAAACCACCTGGCAGTGTGTTTTTCGATGAATATGTTTAAAAATACTGAAAATTTATTTCACAGAAAGGCAGCGTTTAATTGTATTGCCAATCATGGCTACGCTTACACAATGGATTTTAACACAGCTTTTTAAATTGGTTCTGTTTCTACCGGAAAAAGGAACAGAATAATTGCTTGATAAACCATTTATGTTGTTGCTGATAATATTTAAGCGATAATGGTGTTCATGTCGATGATTGATGACTATGTTGAAGTATAAAAACTAAATTTATAGAATAGGAAAGCATTATTTTAATTCAGCCCATGCTTGAAGTCAAATTCTTTAAATACGGGAAGAAATAGGTATGTGAGGAAATCAAAGGAAATGTATATATTTCTAAATAAAATAAACTTTTCTCATCGGTATTAGTATTGCGTAACCAATGCAAGATGAAGTGAAAACTGATAAATTTCCCTGGAGAACAATGCACGAACTCTTTGCAACTGCATAAATGTCGATTTGTGACATTCTAAAATATGTGACAGGCATCTAATTGTCCACTTCATCGTGTTATTCAGACTCTTAATCATGGGGTGGGGATGGGGGTCAAAAGTTTGTTGAAAAGCTGTGACATGATGAAAAAGGGGGTATCACGTTCCAACACACATGCACAAAGGGTGCTTATCAGATAAAAACAAGCACTTTTTCTCAAGAGGGCAAAAAAAGTCTGGGTTTCGGGTATCAAGTATACAATCAGACTAAAAATAAATAGTTGTATTAAATCAAGAAAACTAAAATTTACTTTTTTGACTTAATTTGGTAAAGTAGTACAGAACTTACTGTCTAAATTTCATCTAAAGCTGGCAACTTTTAAACAGAATGATTATAAACATATTGTAGTATTTGACATTGAACAAGATTATTTTAATTTGAAAAGTCACTAATCCAGACTGATACGCCTAATACTGCCAAACAGCAGGAATCAAATGGATAATTATAACCAAAGAAGCATTTGTATACTTAATAAGTTCACTATTGTTTCTTAGAAGGACATGTCTCTCTCTGAGCTAATCTCAGCCAAATGTCTCAGAGACGTGCAAGTATGCTAGTTGATGAAAATTGCTGCTTAAAAATAGGTTTTAAATTTTTAAACATGCTTGCAAGCAGCAATCTACATTAAGAAATGTTTCATCCAGACAACCAGAGCACTGCATGCTTTGATGTGTGAAACACAACTGTTTTAAGTTGCTACACGAAGGTTTACTCTAATCACCAGACAGCTTACTTAATGGCAGTATGCAAAGCATGGCTATTGCCCACCCAAAATGCAGAAATGGTAGTGCTTAAGGTGCACCTGAAAACTAGATCTATTAAATCATAAAAAGGAAGAGCTGGTATTTTTCAGGAAATGTTTGGGCAGCCTCTACCAATGTTGGGGCATTTGGGGCAACCTAGAATTTGCCATACACTGCAGACCTGAATTTATGATTGTATCAAGCAGGAAACTCAGATTTTCAGCTCAGAATTGACATTTTTAGTACAACAAAGCATGCAAGTCCATGTATATAATATCAGCAAGCCCTTGGAAGGATGGAGCAGCTTCTGCCATTGTCACAATTGCTAGCATCAGTGTATTTAAAGCATACAAGCAAACTTAGTTATAGCATAATGAAAGAAGACCTTTATTCTTTTCAATGTTAATTGAATACCATATGCATTAATCAACGGAAAGACTCTAAGATACAGAGCTTTGCAAAAAAATATAGCTGAAAACAAGACAAGCTTCAAACCCTTTTTTCTTTTATTGTTTGTAGCTTACATTTGAACAAATGCCTGCCTTAGCTCATCATACTATTTATAGAAATACTTCAACTACCAATAGGACCTTCATTACAATATTCAATAATATCAACACTTGATTGGGAATACCACTTGACATTCTGTGGTTTTACCAGCTTCTGAAACTGATGAACCAAACTTCAAAATTACATAGTTTTATAAGCCACAGAATTTCAAGTTTTACCACATGATTTTTTCTTGTAGGCATATTACAAACAAGTCAAACAAGCTATGAAACCCTGTTCTAGGAAGGTTTCGACCAGATCAGGAATAAAATGATAGACCATTTAAAGGATAGGTATTCAGATATAAGGCTCTCAAAATCTAGTTTGTTGGCTTGGATGACTTGTAACAACTGGTGCTTATCACCATATGTTAATATCATTTGGGAAAGTTTAATTTAAAATACACTTCTGCAATCTCCACTGTTTATATGAAACAAGCCATAGGCCAAGAGGAGCTTTCTGGGGAGTGGGGGGCTAAAGCCACAAACTGTAACATAGTTTGGGACCCATAGTTTGTGGCCCTGCAAAGGTCTTTTTCTCCAGCTTGCAGGCTTAGCCCTCAACCCCTTTTGGACATCAAGCCTGATATGTCAATGAAAACAGAATTAATCAGAGATTTAGTTTAGCTACAGTTTTATATAGAATTCAAAATAGCCATAACTAGGTTTAAACACCTTTGCTGTTCTACAAATTCAGTATTTGAATGGTGCTTATCAAATGTGAATACATTTCATGAAAGACCTACTGTTTACAAATCACTGACAACTCAATAAAACATAGATGACAAAATTTTGATAGAAAAGCCATTGTTCCTGAATTTGATTGTGCTATAATAAAGTGCAACTGAATAAAGGCTTGATGTCAGGTTAGGAAGTCATTTTAATGCTTTTTCCCAAAATTGGAATATCTCAGTTGATGCTCAAAAAGATTGTTTGCATAACAATATATTAAGCTTAAGGGATTATACTATGGAATACTCAATCAAAACCTGATTTATTCAATCTCCTTACAACTGTGCAAAAACCATGAGAAACTGTTTTCAGTATCACATTTATTACAGAAGGAAGGTTGAACTATTATATTTCACTGAGTTTTAATTATTTCACTGGGGGTAAAAAATTTTCAATGAGAAAATACCCTTGGTTGCTAAAAATCATGTACAAAAGGGAACAATTACTCCAGGGAAATGTCTATGACCACTAAATAACTGTTTGCATGGTATCTTAGTTGCATGTTTGACTAGCTGATAAGATCTGTTCTGTATTGTTAACATGAGAGCAAATATTTTTGGGATAATCATGTTTTTACTGTGTTCTTATTTTTTGGCACATCATGCTGCAGTTTTCTCATTGAGTATGCTTTTATAAAAAAGAGCAATTCTTTAAAGCCGTTGTCGACATATATTTATACTTATAACACTTTGGCAAAACGCCTTAACTGAATGCCAAAACTAGAATGAGGGATGGTACAATGGGATAGGCTAAGCCATATTTGGTTATTTGCCATCCCCAATAAACAGGTTCTAACAACAAACACACACTATGAGACCAAACAGCATGATGACAAAGAGCTGCCTGTTCTCAGTTGGATCAATGTCAAAATCAAGAGTTTCACTGACTCTCCATCCTTTAAACACTTAGACTTCAAGCTGGGAGGATGTATATGCTTTCCTTCACAAACTGTTAGAAACAGCAAATAAACCCAAGAAGTAAGTTTGGATCCCACTGACAGTATCATGTTACTTCCCAAAATCCAACCCTTCTGAGACAGAGAATGGAAATTTGATCTGATGAAAGTTTCTGCAAATTTGAAGCTCTGAATGTGATATTTACTTAGTTGAGACAATGCCAAATGTGTTTAGAAAAATTATTGATAATCTTATAACTAAAAATTAGTTGATCCAATGCCTATAGCAATATCTACTGACCTAAAACTAATATAATTAAAATAAAAGGACCTTACCTTTGGCAATCCAATTTTTTCCATTCCTCTTAGAAGATAGTTGATATTGTCAGTATGTTTGAAGTGCAATCCCTTCTCCTACAAATAAATCTTTTTTGAAGAATTTTGTGCAAAAAAATATGGATGGTCTTATGAAAAACACAAAACATAGATATATGTATAAAAAACAGTGAACTTTTCCAAAAATCATTTTTTGCAAAAAAGCAGCGCTGTAAATGGAATGAAAAAGATGGTCAAATGGATGCATCTTAAAAGTGATAAACCAGGGTGTGTTAAATTTTACATATTGATACAGATGTTGACTCATTGTTGATTTAATTCATTAAACAGATACATATTTTGGTAAAAGAACAATTTTTCCTTCTGTGAAATTTTGATTTTCATTTTTTAATGACAATGTTTTGAAAGCAATTTTGACTTTCTCTGTAACACAAATAGATAGCTATTGTAGTAATACAATTGATGCCAATGAAGTCAGTTAAATGTCGCTATTCCGCACAGGCAAAAGAAGACAGTAATTAATTAAGACAGACCCTTTAAGACAAATTGATGCTTTCAAACTGTTCGCACATAGTTTTTCGACCCCGCCTAACAAATAACGCAGACCAATAAGCTGCGAAAACACAATGGTGGAAAAATGTAACGGCTTTGAAAGAGTTCGTAAGTAAACAACCGATATTAAAGGCTTACTTCAAACCGCTTTAGGTCTTTGTCATAAATCTTTCGCAAGGGTACAACTTTGGGGGCAAAGAAATGAGCAAGCTTAGCAAGCGTGACGCCATTGGTAAAACTTTCCTCAAGCTCAGTGGTCGGGGGTAGTTCTTCTTTCAAACAGGCCTCCAACCATCTGCAATTAAAATTCATGGTGAAAACCAACCTATTATGATTTTTATAATGCAAAACTTAACCAGCCATAACAATGGCCTAGACCAGGATTAGTGTGAAAAAAATTCCAGGCCAGTTCTGATGCACAGAAAAGTGAGCGAAAAGTATACACTTAAAAACAAAGTATGTCCAGATCGTTGGAAAAGCGTGGAATTTAACTGGACAGGGCACGTACTTTATAAAAGCATAAATATCGCGAAGAAACCCCTACAATTCTCTTTATCAAATTGGACGAAACTGACCAGAATCATTTCCTCAAAGAGTCCTATTAAATAACTGTTATATTTATCGCTAAAGCGTTTTTTACTTTGGTTACTTTGAACCACAGCTCCAAAATTTGTAAAAAAAACATTATAATTCTGCCTCAGCTTTATCAAGAAAAAAATCAGATTTTTATTGTCACAATTCTGTGCAAATATATTGGTCATCATAGAGGGATACGCCCTCCATAAGAACGCATTCCGTTATTGGGTTACCTTCACTCTGGAGATGATGAAAATTCAACTTACAGTTTTGCTTCCTCTAAATGGCAAAGATATTCGTATGCAACTTGCTCTTTCCTTCGCTCGTCCATCTCCTCCCCTGAAAGTCGCTCCCATGTTTCAGTTTCTAAAGAAAAATAATAGATCAACTTGGTGTTCGCATTCAAACATTCTGTGCACGATGACTGAAAACAACATAAATCAATGACTAATTCAGTGTTAAGAAGGGTACAGGAATGGGCCTATATGGGATACACTTACCTCCAACATTATGTTTCGGGCCAGAACTCATCCTTCAGCCAGTGATTAATCAAATCCCAAATTTAATGGAAGTAAGCAATCTTGAGACAGTAGCGCTTCTGTTTAGTCAAATTTAGGTTCTTATATGATCATGTTCGCTGGGCTATTGCCCAACCTCTAGCTCTGCAACTTGCCGACCTGTAAATGGCGCCGCACAACAACCTCGGGTTTGGAACACGCCTGTGGTGACGTAATCCAGTTCTCATTCCAAAGACAGCCATTAAAACTTCCCAGTATTTTTATTGATCAATAAACTTTTAGAAATTTCTATTATAAATTATGAATGATCAAAAAGTTTTAAAGCTACCCCGACCCATTTTTCTTTCGCAATTCGCAATTTCGCAAAACCTAATTACATAGCCCTTTGGCCACGTGCATTACTACCAAGTTTATGACAGAAGGGGGCTGGGCGTTCTCGTCCAAAGTTTTTACATCGTTTTTCAAACCATTTTTTCTTAATATGAATATAGATTTGCTTTGAGATAACTGAGACATTGATAAAGGTTAACGGTTAATCCGTAAAGCCTTGATTTCAACTGAATTGTTTGTTTTTGTTCATTAAATTGTAAACATGATTGTAAACCTATTGTCATTGCTGACTGACGTGTCAAAGCACAGAAAAAAATCTTTTGGCTGGTCCATAAGCAAATGTTATTTTTGATTTAATGCCATAGCATCAAAACTGAGAGTCAGTTTTATTCCATTCATGCTAAAGGCCATTGCATTTTTCCAAGTTATCAAACCCATTACACCAAGCCTCGCACAAATTTGGGACCCAATTTACCATCTGCAACGAAAATCACAGGTGTTAAAAGCCTCTTTCGCTTCTCGTTGATTTAACAGTTTTTTTTAAAATTATAAAACATATACCGTGTACCATGTTTTCGTTAGAAAACTCCAAATTCCTGTCCTTCATTGAAGGATAAAGAGAAAAGAGCGAGTAATGAAAACAGAATAACGAGAGCTTTATTGATTTTAGCGTAACTTCTATGGTTGATATTCGAGATGTTGCAGGTGATATGTAAGCAAACTATATTGTTTGTTTTTAACTTAATATCGTCGCTTTAAAGGCTTTTAATTTCTTTGGTTCAATGCGACGGCAACATCTTGCAGCCTCTCTCCAAAGCCATTCTGTTTGCAAATGAATCAACATTTTTGACGGCATCCGAAGTGCATAAAAGAAACTCCCAACATCCGCTACTTTCAACTCACCAGTAGCATCCAAACATACTAAATGTCGGTTTTCGTTTTAAATATCTTCTGGGAAATTTAATTGAACGCAGCAATGCCAAGGTTGTGCTCCCTCTTAATTGCCCGATGGCAGTAAATCCTTGTGGTAAATGTTTTTAATATCATTAGCATCAATTTGCTGCATTAAACCTGATTAAACCCTAGTTGGCAAATAACATGAAAAACTTCAATATGTCCATTTGCTTGAAGTGATAGGAAAAGCCATAATTTTTGACATCGCTATTATGACCATTCAATTGCTGTTTAGTTGTTACAGCGTCCTATCAAAAGCTGCCCCACCCTTCACAATAAAAAACAGTCTATGCTTTAAACAGCTCATAAACTTACCGGATACTTTGTTCTTGTTCTCCGCCATGTTTAATTAAATTCAATCGTTACTTTGTCTTTCAGGATTCCTTTTAATATTTCTAAAAACTATGCTGACTGCATGATTCCAGTTGTTCTCTTTCCCTGATTGAAATCGATAAAATGATTTTCAAAAGTACTTTCTATCATCAGTAAAACACGAACGAAAGTCTGCTTACACTTTGCATCGAGAAGCATGGATCTTGTCTCAACCTATTTGAACAGCATAAACTGGTATTTCATTATGCAAACATGACAGACAAAGCTAAGAGAAACGTTTTTGTCATCCTGAACGGGGGAAAAGGCAAACAGCGGTGATACCGAATGAATTTACCTTATATAGCAAGACAAGAGAGAGTTAATTACATTTCAATGGCAATAGTAGTACCATCATTTTGTTTTCTTTTTTGAAGGGATGTCAAAATGACTCATTTAAAAGCAGCTATCGACGAAAATGTCAAAGAAATTGAAAGGAGAGATTCAACCCACAGACGAGGGCGTAAATGCAGGGGGAGTGGCTTGCGTATCGAAAGTAAGGAAACTTATGAAGTAAAGTTGTTTACGATGAAGGTAAGTGGAACGAATTTTGCTTTTAGTCGACATTTATTGGGTTTGGAATTGAAGGCTTTATTTGATCAGCGTAAACAATTCTGTGCCGTCAGAACACAATGCTGGAGATTTTATGTAGGAACTTAAACTTCTGCCAAGAACCCATTTAAAATCTCATTCCCCCTGTCATTTGGAAAACAGAAATACAGTGAAAACCTTGCGTATACATAACGCTAATCCATTCTATCAGAGTTGTTCATATTCATTCTACGTAGCTTTATATAGAGGATTTCGCTAGTATAACATATGCAATTTCTTTCGTTATATTTGTGTCTTTGCAGTGCACCTTCCCTAAGCGGGCTCTGAACTCTATCTCTGTATTTCCAGGCATTGTCACATGCGGTCAAGGTAAACTTCAAGTGTAAAAGTAACAATTTCTCTCTTCCATGCCCAACTGCTTTTATAGATATACGTAAAAAGTACTTCTGGTTTTATTCTGTATGTATTCTAACGCTAAACCGTTCAAATAACCTTTTATCGATGGTCGCAAAATAAAATAACAAGATTAATGTGTGTGTGTCACTCTCGAGTCTGACTGCAGTTTCGAAGAATAAAGAATGAGTCATTCACAGTATACTAATTTTGTTCTCATCCCTTCTGAACGAATCCTATTCACATCAGGCCAGTTTTGTGGGCAACCTTTGGCTACATTTTCTGGTCTGATTAAAGTAGAGTTTTTACTGGCAGCATGTCCCACAACCCATCCTCCTCCTTATCTCCTATTATAAAGTAGTGTCTACAACGATAGAAAACCTGATCATTGGGACTTTATCTTCAGAGAAACTGATGCATGAAGACGAAACATTGTGCGACCTTCAGTTGTTTCTGCAAATAATTCTTATCTCGGTTGTTGCCTTGGTGTCTATGACTCAGCAACCAACTCCGCAGGAATTTATTGTATCAGCCATATAAGGACATTTCGAGAACAATCGCAGAGTACAGTGGCCAACCCTTTTTTGAAATGTCTGAAGCTGCTGAACGACAAGAAATTAAGTTCATTTTGCCACAAAAAACTTTTCATTTAATTAAATCTTTTAGTGAAATGAAAATTATCTAGCATTGCTAAATATTTTGAAATAACCGAAACCTTGATTTGAAAATGCTTTTACACCAGTTTATCTCCAATAATCATATACTTAAAAATTAAGCAATATAAAAAAATAAACTCTTTTTAAATGAAGTAAACGAATTGGGAAATGTTTAATGTTTTTTTAGAGAAACAGACATACTAAACTGCGAGTGTTCAAATTAAAACCACGCTCCTTATCCGTCGGTAAAAATTTGAAAAAATGGAACTCTTGACATACTCAATGCCAGTAGCGAATAATAAGTACCATAAGTGCCATCATACACTAACTATGCTCTCTTATCATGGACAGAGGCAATCAAGCCTAGACCTTCAATACGATTTCGATTATAAAAAAACTGGAAAATGCTTCCTATTCAAAAGTTGTACATAATAAAGCAAAATGCGAATAATAATATCATTTAAAATTTCTTGCTTAAAATTTCTATGACCTGAGTTGCTCTAAGACATCCTTTTTCAGATAGATACCACACTGTAAAGGAACCTTCTAAACTGGTATGGATTACATACCGAAAGGGCTCAATATTCTCTCATATTGGTGTCTAGCTATTGCTTATAATGAACGACATTCGCAGATTTGTTTGCTTTGTTGACAATAAAAGCGTTATAAAATTCACTTTTCCATGGATATGTACAGGCTGGACACATCCGATGGACGCTATGCTTACTTTCTTGCTATTGAATCAGCTATATATACACTCCATTAAAACATCACGTGCAACTAAGAAAACTAAAAACTCCTCAGATCCTTGAAAGGGCCATACGCAGGCATACGCAGGTGATTATAAATCTGTATTCGACATTTTAAAAGGATGTATACGTCAATTTTTTAAACGTGCGTGGTGCTTTGTTTGTGCATAATCTTGAGTGGCCAGGGATGAAGTCATTATTGACAGGATTCCATTGCTGATGATACCAATGTACCGTATGTAATTACGCGACTGATGTCCTTGTTGCAGCACTGGCGGCATCGTAAGACTTGGAATGTCTAAACTTGAATGACGGCAACCATTTGCCCGACATGATGAGGTCGCCAAAACCGCTCTGGTGCGAGAAGGCGTAACCAGACCTCTTTGAGCTACGCCTTGACCGTAAGCTAGCTCTGCTTCGACGAAGTGAAACCTGGAGGTGTAATTTTCAAGATTGTAAGACATCAAGAGGTAGGAAATCTTATTCACATAAAGAAAACTTTTTCTTTTTAATTCAATTTTATATAAAGAAAATTGAGAAAATAAAGTATTAAATCCTTGCATTGATATGGTAAGAGCTAGCTACAAGTTGATTCAGTACAGGGCTTTGAGTAATTTTAGGGAATGGTCCAGGGAGCTGAAAACTACCTCTTACTTCCCTGATTCCTGGTTTGCAAATAAGAAAATATCAATGTACATCAATACATGATTATTACCAATGACTCGGCGGGAGTTCTTCTTTGCTTCCACTCTCCTTTTCGTATCCGCTCTGCTAACGTGGGTCTTATCTTCATTCTCAACCATCTATATCCAACTACTGGCAATATACACACGACTGCTGTTAATATAAGGGTTAGCCAGAATATTCCCGAGCCAAACACATTGACTGCCATACCGACATAGCCGACTCCTCCGATTGCGAGCGAGTAGAATTCAGGCGAATACAGCGTAAAACTGAACATAAAGTAAAATATAATGCTGCCCCATATCACAAAATGATTCATCCACGTCCAGTATTGAGTGTCCAAACTTATCTATGAGTGATAAAGCAGAATATGTCATAATCGACTCCGAAAATAGTATCCAAAAAGATTTTAAAAAATTACTTCCGCTATACCGTGACACAGAAAGGTGGTGGTGCACGTTAGATGTAACACACCCTCTTACATTTGAGAGTATACCTATTTTTAGCTCAAAATCTTTCCTTATTCCTCGCATTTTAAAAATTCAACAATCGATATTAAAAACAGTTTGCTCCAATATCTGGAACGATTCTAAGCCTCTTTTCTTTTAATTAAAAACACACAAAAATTTGCCCAAAAACCACAACCTGTTTACCACGACGTTTAGTGTGATAGGATCTTAATCCAGAGGTAAAACATGCAAAGCTGTTTTCGAGGTTAAAAGACCCAATTAACTGGAACGAGGATCAAGCATGCGCACAAGAGAACCTTTTACTAGCATCGAACTCTTGTTTTGGTAAATAGAGAGCCTTACATGGCATCAAGCTTTCCTCCAATTTTAGAGAAAAAGAAAATATAAATTGAATGTTGAAATTTACTTATGAAGTTTTTAATGAAATAGTTTTTTATACAAAATAAATGTGCTACATAAAAAATAACAGGATCCGGGAATTTGTATAGGGTTTGTTCTTCGTAAATTCTCCCCGAGGGTTAAAAGAGAAAGAAGTCTGACTGTAACAGGTTACTGGAATATCACCCTTTGGAAGGCAATAAGAAACAGGGAGAGAAAGGAAGAAAAGGGAAGAAAACGGAAAAAATGAAGAAAAATGAAGAAAAAAGGAAGAAAAAGTAGATAAAGGAAGAAAAAGAAAAATTTAGAGAGGTTTGATGAGAAAAGTAGGGAAAAAGCGGGATGGAGGAAGACTACAGTGCGGTATAGAAGGAGTGATGAAGATTTAGAACATCTGGAGTTCTTTATGTCAAAGCCTTTGTAAATGGGAGCACCCATACACCTCATAAAGCAGCTTAGCATTCTTTCGCAAGACAATAGCCTGGTTTTGTAAAACAGTACCCTGATTCACGAGATAGGATCAACTTAGAGAGCAAAAGTTGGAGTTTAGGTTTTCGTTTTGCGTGTGCGGTATCAAGATATTTAATGACAGTGGTACCTTGGTTTTATATTGTGTAGCTATTCAAGACCATTGGACGTTAAAATCTGTCGAGGCAGTTTCATTAGTACGTATAACTGTAAATTAATTAGTGCATACCTGCAGGTTAACAATTACAACTAAGCAGCATGCCACAGTAGTTGAAAAGAATTCTGTATCGCCCAAATCGATACCATCAGGAGCTGTAGCTCTGTGAAATACACCATATGGAATGAAATAGAGCAAAGCTGACGTCACTATCCCGTGAAGCAGCTTCAAAGTGAAAGACTTCTTGTTGAAGAGTATATTCTCTTGACCGGGAACATATAGCTTTGGGTTGTCAAGGCAGAGCTTTTCGTCAACATCCTGCAAAATGATGTTAGCAACATAATTTTATTGTTAAACTTTGCTAAATTAGGCAAGACATTATGGATTTGATGACTCGATTGTTTTTGTCTTTACTTCGATCAAGTATGGTGAATTTCTGAAAAACTGATTCTTTCAATTTGTCCATGCGGAAGACAAATGACCTAAGCTAAAAGTAAAGATCTCAAAGCGTTTCCAGATGTGCCAAGAATAGAATTAAGCATTGCTAAATATTTGGCGTAGTGACAATGTCCTCAAGTGTCCATATGCTCATTAATTACCACATATGATCATGAATCGTAGTGAAATGAAAATTATCTTTAGCTTCAGCCGATAGCATAGGCCGCTCTTTTTAGAATTCTAGAAAGTTCCATTGGAACTTGAACAACTTGAGCTCTCTCAAAATTCTGTGTGAGTACTCTATCCCCATATCAATCGAATCTGACTATCAGGAACACCCTTATACTCAACTCACACTACCTATTTAAATACAGCATATTTCAACAGTGATAATTCATGACATAAAATTGACATAAACAGTTTACCTTGTCGAAAAGTCCAAGAGCCAATACTGGACAAGATGTGAAACAAACATTGTAAAATGAGATAAACCAAGCATCGTAGAGAGTCTGAAAGGAGATTGAATTGAATAGATGATTGTCCGCTTAGATATGAGCTACTCAAGTCGGAGCGACAAGTCGGGTCGACACTATTTCACACTTGTTACGACAAATATAGATAATGCAACATTATATATTATACATAATGCGAAAAATCGGGTAACAATTACAGTTGCTAACTTACAGTATATGAAACATAACTCGTTTGAAAATGTTGATCTTTAAACTTCATGATAACATAAAATACTTACAATGTATTTGTAAAAAAAATTAAATTGTCAGTAGCAATATTTTACCAAACTTAATCAGATAAAGTTGCAAAGCTCTGGATCGATACCGACCGGTGTTCATAGCAAAGAAAACAGACACAACCTGCTCATGGTTCCTTTTTGTGGTTTATTCTTTGAACTCCTTGAGATAATTTTCTTAGAATTTTGATGATGCAATGCACCTGTATGCTTTAGCGGTTAAGCATTATAAGAAAGTCGGATCTAAGAGTCGGTGATACATGAGGCTAACCTAGCATGTATATTTGCTATATGCTAGTATCGATATAAAGCATAGGAGATGAGAGAAAAATGCCTATGTGTGTGAAAACACGAAAGATGAAATTTGCAAGAACTTTATCAACGTTTTTGCAGATCGGTGCTTTGTAACGTGATGCCATTTTACAGTCAACATTCCTTGTAATGACAGAACAATACCATTTGTAACACCATACATAAAAACTATATGTAAATGTAAATGTAAATACTGCTTTTCATGGCTTTCAATGCATCTTTTCTTAAGTTTGAATTCAAGGCTTTGTTATTTTTTAAGGGCTTGAAAGTACAAACTAAATTTAGAAATCAAGCACACAAAGCATATACAATTCATTTCCCTGATTTTACCAGAAGAATGGAAGCCAAAGTCTGCCTGTATTAAGTACACGATGTCCAATACAAGTTTGCCAACATGTTTAACAAATATAAATATGCTCGCATCAAAATAATCCTGAATCTTCCAGGAAAATATTCACTTTAGAAACTTGATACCAGCTTGGGTTCTTAAAGCTCCGCGACACTGAAATCCATGAAAGTATCCTCAAATGACACATGGGCACGGAAATGGGACTCAAGATGTTACCAAGTTACACAGAACAGTTTTCACGCAGAAAAATCTATTCTAACCTTCCCATGCGTAGTTGAATGGGGAGTTTAACCACCACTGTCGAAGCCTTATCAGGTTTTCAGATTCACGTTTGTAGTATCAAATGATATTTATTGCAATGAGACCTCTTTATCACATGACTTCTTTACCACATGACTATATGTCGGGAAAGTTCACGTTGGCGGTTTCCCTTTTCTCTGACAGTACATTCCTTCCTTTTATGAGAAAGATCCGTACCAAGTCCAAAAAACCTAGAGCCAAAGGTTATATGTCTTTTCTGCAGTTACAATGTGCCTTGGCATGGTCACTAGCCCCGAAGCGAAAACAAAGCGTCCGTCAGTTACATTCATTACAAGTCGCAAAAAAGTATGAATTGAAAAATACAGCGGTGTTAAAAGATTCAGATAAAATAAACGTCTTGGCCATGAAAGGTCTAGCAAGAATCCGGGTAGAGGCCCGTTGGCCGTAAGTTAAGTAAGAAATTCCTTTACAAATATTATCAATGGTAAAGGATACCGCCAGGGACGTAAATTGGAAGATATTTGGGGGGGGTGAAGACCTCAAAATTTCCGACTGACAAAGGTCAATTCTAATTTTGTATGAGGGCCTAAAGTTTAATAGTTTTTTACCAACAAAACCTTATAAATTGTCTCGTAAATAATTATTCAGCTGTATGATAAATTTGACAGATTTCGTAAATTTGGAAGATCAAGCATAAAGACTGTTAGTTTAATTAGTGCATCAAAACATACGTAGTCTAAAAATCAGGTATTTATTTTTATCCTTCTACGACTTGCCCATCGCTCCACTATCTTATCTAAATTTACGTTGTCCAAAATGTCTTTCTCGCAAGTAAGAATCATGAGGTCGTTTAGTCTTTTACAGGGGCGGCGCTAAGAAATTCAAAGTGGGGGGGGGGGGTTGGGGCTCGAGTTGATAGAATTATTAGACTAAAGAACCATCTTTTGAAAAACGCACTAAAACGTTTCACGATATTTTATGCCTATTATTTTATGGGGCACTCATTATGCTAGCGGTACGTTTGAAGGGCTGGAGGTTGGCGGAGGCCTTGAGGATATTCGAAAGAAGTGACTTCCCTGCGAGCGAAGCGAGGGGAAAATTTTCACGACCACACTTTTTAGATTAACTCAAAATACGTTTCAGAATATTTCTTGCAGGTATTTTCTTGCAATCGTTTAAAACATTTTGTTATTTTCAAGGCATGCTCGTATTACTTTGAGTAATTCCAGTCTTAAAATGGAATCCATTACTTTATGAGGCCCCATAGACCTTGGCGTATTCCTTGGAAAGTAAGCAACTAAAGGATTTGTCGGATTCTTCTTTTCTTTATATCTTTTCCTTTACTCTTTTAATTTGCTTAAAAAAATACATTTTTGCAAAAATGTGAGGGGGGCTTAAATTTTCCGACTGGATGAAAGATTGAGGGGGGTGTCACACCCCCTAGTATTTACGTGCCTGGATACCGCTCCACTGAGGATAAACTTTGTAAAGATCCAGTTTATTCTAGTATTTTTTGTCAATTTAACTTCTAGCTTTTCCTTATTGACATTGAGACTTTAATTGGATAATATGCTCTCATATAAACTTCCTTCTTCCTTGATATGTACTCATTCTGCTAGAGCGCCCTTAGGCTTTATTACTGGTGTTCCAGGATTTTACCTTGAGTAATACCCGACCCATACTTCATTTAATTCAAACAACGACATAAAAAGATATGGCAATGATAGAAAACACTTGCTTGAAATCCCCAACTTCCGAAGCTTATAAGAAATTGTTGAATTAAAGCCTAACAGAAGACGCGTTCGACACCCGAATGGGTAAAAAGACATCGATTTTGTTGTCAAACCCAAATCTGTACAAGCAAGTTTAGTTTCTAATTCTTAAACGCTAAGCCTAAAAACTAATACCAAATTTTCAACGAAAATTTACTCGTATTACAAAAACATCGGAATTCCAAAATTTCCTTTATCTTTAAGAAATCCCTGTTAAAAAAGTTGTTTATGGTAAAACCTCAAAGATGCAAACATACCTGAGCTGAGAAACCAACGAATAGATTGAACCAGAACTGACAAAGCGTGAATGCGAAATTCTTGTAAAAGAAATAATTCAGAAATTTGCTCATCCTTAAATACGACCATCTGCCATGCACCAAAAGTAGTTTTTCCAAAAACCTACAAAATTACAAAGTGTTTTTGTTTACTGACTGTAAAATGCTTCGTAGAGGATCGCTTAATTTACGAATTAATTAACAAAAAATCATTATTTAACAAATAATCTATGAGCCCATTCAATTTGCTGCCTTTACTGCAATAATGAAGATTCGAAACTAGTTAGCACCAGTGCAACATGCTTCTTTGCTTATCAGTTTTGACCAGTCTCCTTGTAGAATGCTGCTTGATTCTTAATTTCATCCATGAAACTTTCCCAGGAACAACGTTTAGTATTCAGCAGACATTATGCTTATTTAACGTGTTTTAAATCTTCCCTTTAACGCAAAAATATTTTAGCAATTCAAACTTCCCTTCTCGCTTAGTATTTCAAAATTATCAGTCACTCTGCATAGGCAACTAACAAATTGAAAACCTGCTTCTTTTACTTAAATTTTCCTATCCGCTGCGCTTCAAATTGCACCCTTTCAAATAACCACCAAGTACCAACCTGGTTACAGATTCCAAATTATTTTGGTACATTTACTCTGATAATTCCGCGCATGAATGGATGTAGCATTAGGTAGCACTATTCTTGTAAATTTTCAAACTATATTTCATTTATTTTGGATATTGGATCGTTCGTTGTAGTTATGCGTTTGATTGCGGTTATGCCTTCCGCTTAATGAATTAAAAGTCCATTTACATTTCATTTATAAAATTACTTCTTACCTAAACTGAGCAATTGAGAAATCTGACGCAAGAACGGCCTGCATGCCCTCTTGGCCACTGATGCCTACTCCAATATGTGCGGCTGAAAAAACAATACATCATATTATTTGTACCGAGCTGAATATTGATATTCACCGTATAATATACTTGAAAAAAACTTCAATATCTAGATCTGAAATCGGAAAAATTCTTTAGCTATTGATACAGTAACAAGCATTGGGCCAAATCAAGTAATGCATTCAAATATTTCATGCAATTTTACACTTTTTCATTTTAAATATTTTCAGTTGCAAAAACAATTAATATCTGATATTTATCGTATTTATTTAAAACTTAACTTAATACGTTTACAGTTTTGAGACGATAATCGTTATATCTCTCTTGACGTCATCAGGTAACATCAAAAGATTGCGTAAAACTAAAGTTTTACACTCATAAACTAATACAAAACAATATGTTTCTAGAGCCAATGTATCCATTATACAAAACTTCAATGTTTATAAACAGCTCTTGAGAAACAAAATCCCTAGTAACTTTTAGCTTTCAAAACCTTGACAAAATTAGAAGAACCTTGAGTAAGAAAGCTCAATAAAAAACAATCTATTCTTGTAAATAGAGGTATGCAACTACTTGTTTCTTTGCATACGATTGACGCCCTGTAAAGCTGCTTAATAGAAATCAATTGGTTATGTGACATCAGCAGCTCACACTTACCTTGAATCATACTGACGTCATTTGCGCCATCGCCGATCGCCAGCGTGGTAGCCTTGACATGTCTCTTCACAAGATCGACTACCATTGCCTAAGAAATAAAGTCACTCGTTTTCACATTTAGGAATTAAAAGCTAATTGATAAATACTTTGTGGCTACAGCGGCAAACGTATTCATATAGTATGTCAACGAAGTATTTCCAACGAATAAGTGCTGACGTCAAGCTGGATTATAGCACTTAGGTATAACCTTCTAAGGACTGACACATTTTAGTGATTTTGTCACATTTAAATGAACTTTCATTCAAGTAACAATTCATTCTGCTAAAATTTTAAATCTGCTAGAACATGCTCTCTAAATAGTTTCAAAAAATTTACTGAATTTTAAATCTTTTAATTTTAGTTTTATTGCCAATAATGTGTAACTGCAAATGGGCTTGTCATACTGCATTTTGGTTCTTTGCCATACTAGTAACATGCTTTAACTTAATATTGTAACTAAGTTTTATCGGAGAGCCCTTGAAAAAAACAGCTTCTGCTAAAGGGCAACTTTCCTTAAAAGCATGAAATAAGAAATAAATATATGAAAGATTCATAATTTTCTTGATTACAGTAAAAATCTATCATCTACGTTCGCGGATTTTCAAATTGCAAAATATGTCTTCAAATGTCAAGAAAGACGAATGCACTGTCTCTCTCTCTTCTACAAAGGGACTAATCGGAGATCTACCTTTTGAAGTGGAGTTACGCGACAACAAATAACTGCTTTACAGCACTTTGCTAGTTCAAGAAACTGCATTTCCAAACTTTTATCTAAAGCAAAAACCTGAAGAAAAAAACGTGAAAAACAAATTTCAATATGGTATTACAATTGCTTTCACGAATAAAAGTTACATCCAGAGCACGCCTTCCTTTCAAATATCACAAATGAACAATTCTGACTGACATTTCAGTAATTTTTCCTTAAATTCAGATAAAGCTATGACAAAAAGTGGCAAATAGAATTTCAGTCACAGTTGGGTCCATCTCCCAATAAACTAAATAACTTTAAAAAAGTAGCGGAAAGCGGAAATATATCAAATCATACTAAAGTACTTTTTCGTCCGACACTCGTGAGAAAATAAACGTCGGAAATGTCAAATAGAAGGCAGAAATGGTAAACTAAGTAATTTGCAGAAAGTAACAACTAACAAAAAGTTGTCTTCTATCAAATATCGAAACTTTCATCCATTTTTTAGTCTGTATCTCTCGACTGCAAAATGTTGAAACAGCTACTCAAAAATCATCATATTTTTATCAGTTTTATGGATCAGTCGTATAACATACATAGATAAAGCTATTTTCGAAGTAGCCAATAAGACTACTTTGTTAGCTAAATAATAAGCGAATTTAGACATGCAGTTAAATTCATAGGTAACAAAAATCCACCAACGAGCAAATATCTATTTTGCTCTTCAGAAGCAAAGCTCAGTGATACAAGTCACTTACCAGACTGTTGCCATTTATAACAAGTCCAAATCCAGACTTTGGCTCGAGCTCCGAAACTTCGTCAATCTACAAGGGGTAAAAAGATAACAAAAATGCTTAGAGAAATGCCAAAATCTGCAGATATGTTGTAAGTATCAACGTACAAAAAAATGCAAGAATTGCATCTAAATCTTAATGTTTGTGAAGCCATTCATGCTGAGAAGCACGAACAAGCTTAAATCGTTACCCTTAAGTATATAACTATAAGTATTTTAATAGAACTGTACTCCTTAAACATATAAGAACGGGGGAGGTGTATTAAATAAAGACAGCCGCTTATCAGTCTAATTTCACTGTACCTGATTGTCAGAGAACATGACATGACTCCCTCGCCGACCCGTTATCCCTTTCAGTTCAACGTCGTTTTGCTTATGTGGAATGGACGGCGTTGAAGAGTCTATTTTCGATTTGCAAGACTCCATTTGACTCACAACAGTTTGCTTGTCCTTGCCATTTATAATAAAAACATCATGCATATTTTCCGTCAGAAGCATGCATGAATAGCCAATGTTGATAGCGGTTTCTTGAAACGAAAACAAAATACATTCGAATTAAATGCAAAAAGGGAAGGTACAAACCGTATCAGAAATGAGCCTCACAGCAACCTATAATTGTCAACATGGAGTATTAGAGATAAAAATAGCTCGGGGGAATATCAAAACAAAAGATACTCCAGGTACCCCATGTACCAACCGAACTTACAACCTGCAAAACAATAGCCAAATATAAAAAAATACCGATGCTTGAGCTCGTTTGGCATTGCAAGTTAAGAATTTCTTACCTGATAGAAATGTTTGACAATTGTAAAATGAAATCATATAAACAAACATAGAATTAGCAGACTCAATCTCACCTTGTTTATCACCTGTTAACACCCAAAGGTTTATGTTGGCCTAAACGTAACAAAAAATATCATTTAATTTCTAAATGTAAAAGATATAATACTGTACTGAGAATTTCAATGAAACGAAATATAAAATATGAAGAACGATCGCTTTGCTAATTTCATTGTCCAGTTCACTCTTACGGCATCGACGGCATCGAATCTCGGTGTTTTATAAAACAAAATATCAAACTGTTGAGAATTGTATTTGGGTATAAAAAAAATTTGACCGCCATAATGATACTAAAAACTACCACAATGTTGTTTTTTGCAGAGGAGGACATTTTTAAGTCGCTACCGTGCATTTCACACCATCATCCCATCAACAGTCACTTACCTCCTTTTTTGTCTTGGTCCAAATAGGAGGCACATAGTTGGCTAATTTAAGTTATTTTATCATCTATATTTACATAGCCCCACCAATTTTAAATATCATTGCTATCCCTACCAATCAAAAAGTGGAAACGTATCAAGCTATCAACAGTAACCCAACGGGAAATGATAATTCTATACCTCTGCAAGATTTGCAATTGTTTCTGGAACTCCATCTTGCAATTTGTCTTCGATGGCAGTTGCACCGATCAAGGTCATATCTTGTTCGATCTCTTCATAGAGCTAAAAATTTTTGAGATAATGATATAATGAGATAAAAATGTCTAAGAATTTTTGACATAACACCAAATTGCAGTTTATACAAACTTGACTAGAACAATTATATGGTTGTCTAATCTAGATATACTTTACGTGTTTATATTCTGTGCATGAACAAACATAGGATTCTCCATTGAACTGGTGAAGAACTGCTTACATAAATCTACTCTGTCCAACACTGAGCATTCTAGTTTTATTAGAATAGTAGGAAATTTTCATTCAAGAAATGAAATATAAAATATTTATATCTTATACTCAATACGAGCAGGTATGGTGTTTAAGTCTAACCTTTGCAATCATTTCATCCCTGTTTTCCAGAGCGCAACTAAGGAGAAGAATCATTAAGAATAAAAGAATGGCATTGATATTCTTTTTTCCAATTAGGTTACAATCCTATTTAATCCTGCCAACAGCGTTAACATTTATCAAATATATGTAGCAGCTCACAATTAGAGAACTGTTCTCAAGTAGGCCACAACGAATACTCATTATGTTGCAAGAGCTATATCACAAAAATGGCTACAATTAGAGGTTTCGGATACACAAAAAACTTATAGAAACATCTTAAATTTGACATAATCAATACATCAACTGCTCTATACGTGCAGTCTGAGAACCCTTTTTACATCTTATGAACCAAAAAAGTGCAGTAAAAAAGAAAGCGTGTTGAAACATCCATATTCTTAAGCTAATATTTCACGTTGAAACATTAGGGAAGGGCAAAAGATAAGATTTTGGATGCCACAAAACTCTTTCAATTCCATTGTCTATCAATCACAATATGGCGCTTGAATTGTAGTAAAATCTCGTTACTTTTGCAAATATTGAAAGCGTAAATAATGGGATAACCAGAATAAGTCTGCACTGTTAAATATTACACAAATTATTCAACAGAAGCAAACCAGCCGAAATGAGTGTTAGCAGCTAAGAAATTGAAACTTCAAACAATTATTCACAACCCTAAGGAAACAGCGTGTAATGACAGAACTGAGCAAATGATATTGCCAGATTAATCACCTTGCATCTTTGTACGATATTGCCCATTTATCGAAAACGTGTTCTGGGATTTCTTTGTAAGCCAGACAAAGTGTACGCAGTCCATTGCAAGCAAACAGCTGAAATCAATAGCAAAGAATTAGCTGCTATGGTGTATACGAAATATGCAACCGTGCTCGCTATGGTGATTGAATATATAAGGTATAGAGAGACTGCCTAGAACTGCTGATGCAGCGTGTGTATACAGATCCATTAAATCGATGACAGATCGTCCTTGCTGTACATTCCTTTGCAACAGACGCACCTCATCCCTGTTGCCGAATACTGCTTTTCCTGGCAACCAAGAAACCTACGAGGACTTTTGGTATTTGCATATAAAAATGTCTTATATACCCCATCTCACAGCAAATCTTTACCATAGGGTTATCATGAAAAACTTTTTAAACCGGTAACTAGACCTGATACTTATTGAAATCATTTTGACTTACAAGTTAAGGGCTTTGATGGTTTCACTGTCATTTCTAGCCTACATCTCTCGATAAATAAAGTCTGAAACATTCCTACCCGGTTTGAAATATCTATCGTAATACGATTTTCTAGTTTCGAAACTTGTGAGTCTTTCTGCCACCTTAGACATGTCTATTTGAAATTTTGCTGATCAATTGCAGAAAAATCTAACTTATATGAAAAAAGGGCTTTGATTTAAGGCTTATCTTTTTACAAAACAGTAAAAAACAGATGGCTGAACAAAGATGTTTACATTTCATTCTCAATACATTTGCAGCTCTTCATAAAAGAAACGCCACAATTCTGCCTTGAATGATAGAAATCCAAGTTATGCAATACTGGTAAAGCCACAATAGTCTTAAAGCATTAGTGTAATACTCATCTCATAGTCCAATAAAACCTCTCAAGTAAATGTAAAAACAAGTTAATCAAGTTAAGAAAAAATTACGTCGAGATGTATTTGAGTCGTCTCCTTGAAGCTCGCATTATCATTGGATAGTCTTTCATATATCACGGTGTCTAAAACGAAAAAAGAATTCATCATAAAATTTGACCATAGAAATGGAGTTCCTGGGAGTATTCTAAAACCAGTTACAATAGCACTGGTGAAATTAATATATTGTTTACATCATTGAAAAGAAAACAGAAAAAGTTTGATAATTTGGTTCATCTACTAGAGGAAACCTACCGGACTGTGTAAGCTCAAATGACAGATTTCACTTCAATATTTGTAAATTAAATAAAAATTAAATAAAAGACTTTGACAAAGAACTTTAGTGTGCTGAAAAAAAGCTTTTTATGGCAATAAATGCTGTAGGTCGGAAAACATTTTTATGGCAATAAACAGAGTTTCTAATGATAATTAAAGATGACGAATAAAATTTTAAATAAATTTTTACAATAAAAAATTGAGAATTTTTGATCAGCTATGATTTTAGCTATAAAGTTTAAAAATAAAAGATCTAAATATACTTAAGGCAAAATCTAATCTGACTTAGAGTAACCATAAAAAAATTCAGTCTTATATGACTTTTAAAAAGCACACAATCCTTAATTGATCATAAAAACGGCAATTGATAAAAAAATTTTATACAAGGCGTTGCCAGAATTATTAGGTGTTCTGTCTAAATTCATATTCTTTTCTTTCATCAAAATGGATGGCAATCTTCGTATAAAGTTGCTTATTTCTTGGCATTTATAAAAAGACACAGAATATTTTTGTCATTCAGTAGAAGAAAAACTCACCAGCTCCTTTGCAGTATAATTTGATTTTTCCATCCTTGTCCTGTACAATGACCTAAAAGAAAGCATAATTTGGTAACTACATAAGCAGGCTCCATACATTAGTCTAACAATAGTTCCCTTAAGCCAACTTGATTAATCGATCGTAACTTGTCAAATGTCTCGGCTACACTAAAATAAGGACCAAAAGATCATCGCTTAAACAAAACCTAAATCGAGAAATGAAAGCGATTTAGACTTAGAATATAAAAAGAATAACTAAAAAAGGAAATTTTGAGGCCTTACCGACATTCGTTTTCTCACATTATCAAAATCCAAAATGCATAAAAGGTCGTATTTTTCCTGCAAAAAAAGATATTAATCAGAAACAGGAAAAATAAACCAGAGCAAATCTATCTATCTCTATCTATATGATATTTTATAAAAACCTACCATGGCTATTACGTACATGTAAACAGAAAGTTTTGAGGAAAATCTAATCTAAAAGCAGCTAGGTCACATTTACTCTATTTTCAACAGCAGCATGCTTGTGCAGGTTTCCCTGTCACTCCACAGTCAGTGTTCAAATTACTCTGTTCTTTAGGACTCCACTGGTAACATTCTAATAGGCAAGCGGCACTGATTGGTCAACCTTTACAGTCATGTGCTCGTGTTTCTGATTGGCCTATTTCGATCCACAACTAGGTATATATATTTCTTAGCGTAGAGTTTTCGATCTATGTTCTGACGTTTACTAAATGTTTGCTTTTTTCAAAGCCATTCTGTTCTTTATGTCTAGCAGCATAGATCGAGGCGTTCTTGCAAAAAAGCAAATAATTCTTTCAAAATAAAATCCAAACACTTTACCTCATTGCCATTAACTTTGATTGTTATTGTATTCGGCGTCCGGCGCTAGAGCAAAAAAGGTACATTACTCTAAAAATTCAAAGAGATTTACTTTTATTTTATGCACCTGAAAAACTACTGGAAATTTAGATTCACAATTCGCTAATAAGAAACCAGATCTATGACAGTAATGTGAGGGGCACTCACTATGATTTTGTGGCAGCACTGTCACAAAACTTGAATTTAGTTTGATGGGGCTTCTGCAAAGGGAGTATTCTTAAGCAAAACTGTTGCAAGCACTAGAACGTGTCTATCACCACTCTATTGATTTCAAAATATTCAACCGAACTTTCAATATAAAAATAACGATATTAATTATCCGATACAGAGAATCATTGATCTTTGTGTAAATTCCTTAAAAACCTAAAGAGCGTAGCAGGCAAACTAACCAAGAAAACGAATCCAAAGTTTCTGGCTGCGCTCACGAGAGCACCTTCATCCGGAGACTGTGCTTGATATTCGAGCAAAGCTAGAGTAGAAAGAAAGCACTGTTATTTATAATGCTGGAAACAAACTTGTATTTGTGAAGCAAAAAACTATAGCACAAAGATCAGCAAAGTTTTAAGCGCCTATTATATACTGTTCCTTGCGAGTGTCAACGGAGGGAAAGACAAATAAAAAAGAGGAACTCTAGAATATCGTAATAATTTTACCCAACTAGCTTACAGAATGCAATAACTAATCAACTATTTAAAATACAGATAAATATTTCCAGCATATCTCGTGAAAGGCTTCACAAGACCAGTTACTTCCGAATTTGCATTATCTGTACTCGTTACATGCATTCTGTTATGTAATCGAAATGCAGAGAATAAATGTTTTTTATAAATGCTTTTCTGCTACGATAAATGGAGATGCCTTGTGATTGCTCGATATGACCGGGAGTGATTTGAAGGTAGAAAACGTCTTTAAAAGAAAGATAGCTACTTACGAGTATCTTGAGTTTCTGCACCAGGCATATAATCTAGAAGAAATGCGTAATTCTGTAAGACATGGTTATTAACATTTGTTAACGTAAAGGGTAAATATGTTACATAGGAAAAGGGTTGTAATTGCAACTGTGTTTAAAACAGTGTTGACAAAAATGTTCCTTTTCTTCAGTAAAATTACTGGGATTTTGAATCAGTGAATTAAAAGGCTCATAATAAAAGACTTTCATTTAGAGAGGTAATCTCTCCAGAAAAAGCAAATATGAAAATTGAAAATTTGAAATTTTCGGAAAAAGTTAGCAAAACTTTATTGAATAGTGAATTGGCATATTTGTAAAGCAAATCATACAAAGTTTAATAGCTTACCAACTTCATCTCTTTCCTCGACCATCACAGTGTGACATAAGGCAAGCAGGCGAAAGAACTCAATTACATTCTGAAAGACATCAAATTAGTCTATCAATTAAACTATGTGAAAAAAATATCTAATGCCCTAAAGCTGAAGTTCAGGAAAATTAATTCACGACTGCGAGCAATCAAGGAAATTGTTAAGGTGTTAGTTGGCAAAGGCAAAATTTTGTACAGTGTACCAGTTGAAGTTACTGATATATAGGTTAAACACTAATATATCAGTTTAAATTAAACATCAGAAAATGTAAGCATTTAGTGTAAGAATTATGAAGGTAAGTCTTTTAAACGCAAGCATTTTGGCTACAAATATTCTAACCTGGTCATTCTCCAAGTCAGGAATTAAGGTCTGGTCGTAGAATTTGAAGACTGGATCGGCATAAGGGTTGCTGGATAGATCGATCGGCCGCTTCTGCAAAATAGTAACATGGTAACTGTCACATAAAGTAACATGGTAACTTCAAAGCCACTAGTGTTGGAATTTTTTTAAAACAATGTTAGTTATCAAATATGAAGGGCATCTTATGCTAAATCTAAAAAATCATGGGGAAAGCTAACTAGATAATTCCCAATAGTAAATGGGGCCTAACAATTTGCATTATAACAAGCTAATTTGAATCATAAGTATCCGATGCAAAATTTTAAGACCACGACAGGAAGGAGGTAACATTAGCAGGAATGATCATGTCATTCAGTGGCGTAGACAGGAAAAGTCATTGGAAGGGCGAGAAGTTTAGATTTTCCGATAAAAGTATAATAAACATTTTTATTTTTTTCATGAAAAATTTGAACAAAACATAACGAAATCAGAACCCGAAAAAATATATTCTGATCTACTCAGAAATTCTTATGTAATATACAGCTTTAAAATCTTTCCTTCGGAATGTAACAATTTAATAAAGAATAGATAAAAATGTTTTATCGCGAAAAAAGGATTATTGGGATATCATATCGTGAGTAGATTACCCAGCTGTATACAAGAGGAAATAAGCACGCTTGAAAATTACTCAAAAATCTAGCACTTATATATAAAAATTGCTAGCTGAACAGGTAACTTATTGAGCAAGCCAAATTACTCAAATCATAAAGCACAACTACTCAATTTCTTAAACTTTGTGCTAACGATCTGACACAAACGACAAAATTGAGGATGCTTTCTATCATTCAAGACATGCTGATAATGAAATGATTCATTACTTACACACTAGATTATTAAGCGTTGAATCTAATCTATCTATCTATACATTCAATATACATTACCCAAATATATGGTTTTTACACACAGGTTTGTAAGTTGGTTAAGGGTCATGAATAATGTTGATGCACGACGGAAATACAGATGTTAAAATTTCTGAACGCATAGATTGATCTATATTACCGTGTTTGAGAACATGTTTTCAGAAGAAACAGACTCTATCTTCAAATTGTCTACTACAGGTTCAGGATCTTCCTCTTCATGTCCTGTGTAAAATAAAAAACGATTATTTATGACTTGCATTGATCAAAAGAAATTTTGAAGTGCAGGTCTCTGCTACAGCTTCAACGAAAACTTTGAAGTCTTTTTCATAAACCCATAAAAATAGAATATGAGTGCTCGTAATAAGAAGTCAGTAAATTCTTTATGAAAAAGAACCTGTTTTGTTTCAATTTCCATTATGATGCATTTCTAACAGCTGACAGATGTGTTTCCCTTGTGTGTCTAAAACTTTTTTTTCTTGCAGCACCACAATACCAAGTCAGGGTGCTAGCCACTTTTCTTCATACAGATACAACTGTATTCGCTCTTTATACTTACAAACAAATAAATAAAGCCCAACCATGGAAAATGTCTTGAGACAAAATAGAAGCAGTTTCTACTCTGAAAGCAAACTTAATATGTGTTTCAGTAAAAACATTAATACGATGAATAACTTACCATATAATTTCCCATTGATCGAGCATTCTTTGAACGTCATGACATTTTGAGTGAGAGTACCAGTCTACAAAGTCAAATTACCAATTATCTGCTAGAATTCCTGGTTAGAATTTTCTTTCAGTGATTCTAGATTTACGAACAAAAAAGAAGCATGAATGACCTTCTTGCAGGTAAATAACAGCGCAAAGGAATTCAGTTTATTTGAGATTGTAATAAAAGGAAAATGTATTCAAAACCATTCAGAAGAATTTTCTAAGCAAAAAAACTTCGCAAGTTTACATCGAAGAAAGTCTGTAAATCATGCGAGTTCGAGATATTAGCATTGTAGAAGAAATGTGGCTTTTGGTTCCTTGCAAAAGTCACAGAATAGGTGTGTTAGGGCGTACTGTGGCCAGGGAAGGATGCCATCTCAGGCTGGATGCCAATGTGAAGGATTCCAATGTGACTAATGTGGTATGAAGTTGTAGTATGTCCTTACCTTATCTGAAAAAATATATTGTATCTGGCCCAACTCTTCATTCAGCGTCGTGTTCCTGAAGATAAATTCAGGATATCTTAACTTCAATACACTTCTCTCACAGCAGTTTTAAGTCTAAATGCGTTAACAAACCCTGTTAACATTGGAGAAATTATTTTTGACCAAATTCTCTTTTATTATTGCAAAGTATTAATGGTTGGATAGAGCTAAGCAGCATTAAAATACTTCTAGAAGCTGAAAAGCGGTTATCGTGATAGCTTAATTAAACACTGAAATTCAAATTGTGAATACCTAGCTCTTGCAGGAGTGTCTGACGGCGCATGATACATTTTCAAATCCCAGTTGATTAGCAAGCTCTGCCCAAAACGAATGATTTCAACACTAGAAAAAACACACAAAAGTGCTTTATCGTCCAAATGACTCCACATATAGGCTTGATAAGACGAGGAGATACGTCATACTTATACTGAAAGTGCCAAGATACACGAGAGCCATTGTTAGTATAAGAAGTGTTACATACTTAAGAAAAAAGAAATTTAAGGAAACAAGATAAAGGTTGAATATGAATGAAACAATCTAATTCGAAGCCTCTTGCCGTCATTCAGTCCAAAGATAATCAGGAAGACATTTTTACAATTTATAAACAAAATTTTCGAGAAAAAACATGTAAAAATTAAATATATGTCGAGCAATTTGCGTCCTGTGTCACATGATTCGATTTCTCAGTAATAAATTACTTCTTTACTCGAAGTTATCAGCTTGAGGCAACAAAAATGCAAATTCATAGAGAAATATTTAGTTCTTATAATTCCAGTCTTTTAGATTCCATAGAACTTTGGAAACTTTGGTGCAGCCTGTGGTTATGCTGTTAGTGTGGGCAACTGTCAACCATATTACTGCGCAGTTTTCTTAGATTTGTGGGAAGAAAGCATTGTAACAAGGTACATCTAATTATATACATTATAAGAGTATGAGGTTAGTCTTGTTGTTCACAGTGGCAGATATGCAGCTTGAAGAGAATACTTCAGGAACCAATACGGGAAAAGGTTATGAAAAGATATTCTTCTTACCTAATATAAAGACTAATTGGAATGAGCGTATTAAGAACCATGATAAAAGCTGGCCAGTGAAAAACACCAATCAAGGCTGGGTTTTCTTTGTAGTACGAATCCCATGGAAGGTATACAGTGAAACCCTAGAATGAACAATACTCACTGATTAGTTCATATGATAAAAAGCTTTAATGTGAAAATATGAAATATAACGAAAATATTGCAACAGTAAGAAATTTAGATCGTTACTGGAAATATCAGCAACGTTAAGCGGAAATATCAGCAACGAAATTAAATATTGCAGAAGTAACGATAGCCAAACAGAAAGGTTTCAACTTCAAATACCAATGATAATAGGCTTAGGGTTTTTCATCGATTATCTCATGGTCTTTTCCTTTTCAAATACTGTTATTGCTGGCCACAATTCTGATGTCGTATCATTATTTCATAACATATAACTGGTTTTTTATGGTATCGTGGCAAGTTAACAATCAAATTCGTCATTCATATAAGTTAAGCTTAATGATATTTATTATCTGAAATCATTAGATCATTTATACCTTACAGTTTGGATTTATATTCTTTAAATATGTATTATAAATATAGAAAGATGCTTTACGGCGGTTTTCTGACTGCAGAGAAATCTTTAAATCCTTCAACGTGTCTTACAAGTTGTCTAAATCACAAACATAATTTAGCTTATAGATTTTAGACTATTCTTCTCTTTGTTTTTGAATATCAATTAGCCCAATAGAATCATATGCTTGCAATAAGCAATGAAATACCTTAGCTTGGGGAAGGTTGTTTAACTCCTATGACAATGCTCTTTGTTCGCTTACATAATTGCCTCTATCAGCAAACCAGCGTTCTCAGTTCTCAAGAGTGGCAACAAGGGAAGTACATTTAACCAGTCTAGGCCTTGTAGCACCTCAAGGACCAAAGTCGATTATCGGGCAAAGGAAACTCAACTACGACGGTCCCAAACACATATAAAGGCTACACACATACCAATTTAATTCATTTAAGGATTAAACGAAAGCCAGCTTTTATACAGGCTTCTTATAGCTTAAGAGAACCTGAATTAAATAACCAAATGTTAGGTCCCAGGATATTGCAATGAAAAACAAACCTTTCCAGTACCCTTCTCCCAGAAGTATGACATGAATGACAAGAATGTGCATATGATTATGAGGGCCAAGGCTATCTGAAAACCAAAGGAAAATTTATTTAAACGAAGAAAATATCAACTGTTTGGATATAAAATGAATAAACTTATCATTGATGATTAATATCATGCATTGTATAACCATTTTACTGAATTAGGAACTGTAGCAATGAAATTGATGAGAAATATGATAGTTTAACAAAAATAAAAAGTGATAATTGTAAAAAATCACCAAGCAATATCTACGTGAATTGATAGAGCAGGAAATTATCTCTAAAATATGGGCCATTTCAGAATTAACCTGCTACTAATAAAAATTTCCCATATAAGATATAGAATCCATAAAAACTGGCGCTTGCTTGGTCAAGGCCCGTGAAAAAGGCCATTGAAAATAGAAAAACCCCCGTTACCAGACCCAAATCACGTTTTCATGATTTGTTAATAAATGGGGAGGGTACAAGCAGGGACGAATTTAAGCGACAGGGATTGATGTTGGATAGCAACTGAATTTTGGTGCCACACCTGTCCCGTCACTGAAAAATGATGGAAACGCCCCTTTTCAAAATTCAGTTTTTAACTTCAAGATAAAGAAGATAAGAAGATAAATGAAGTAACTTTTTGCTTTATTCGATTACTACTGGCTATCAAAAAATGATTTTTAGCGAATGGGAGCAAAATTTACCGAAGGACACAGAAATATTGGGGGATTGTCGCACCTCCTACACCATCCCCCGGTAAATCCGTCACTGGGTGCAAACCTTTCTGGACTCTGCATATGTAAACACATACGTACATTGAGAACAAGGTCGTTGGCAAGTTTATCAAGCTTCGTTCTTTTGAAGGCAGCTTTACCTAAGGAAATAAAACGGAGTAGTATACAGTGTGTTTGAATTAGCACACAAATGCGTTTATCGAAGCAACTGGTCAATTTAAATGAGACTTCCTCCACTATCAGGCACGCATCACCCTGCATTAAACAGCATATTGTTAACAGCAAATGCTTAATGAGTAATCTAAAAAAGAGCTTCTCAGAACTGTGTAAGATTGCAAGAAGTTGATTGACGTGCGGCGAGTACATTTATGAAAAAGTCTTACCGCTGTTCATCATAAGTTTTGTATCATGGCCAGCAAATATAACCAAGCCAAAAACCCATTCTGTATTTCTCAATACGCAACCCTGTAAGATAAATCTGTTTGTTAAAGTAGCACTTGATATTGAGAACGATAAAACAGGCTACGAAAAAAACAAGAAACATGCCCGCATCAGGAAATCACCAATGAGAGTTCTGTTCAAAATTTAACAGTCTATTTAAAAATTTGTCTATGTGTCCCTTATCATGATATTTCTATTTTTTTACTTTTGTGCCTTGTGGTTTAATTACTGATCAAATATTCAGTACGCTTAATAATCTTCAATGCCGACAATAAACATAATGTTATCAACAACAAAGTAAGTTATCAAGAAGATAAATATTGCTAGCTGTGTTTCTTTCAAAATAAGCAAAGCCCTGTGTATTGTGTTTCTGAGATCACCACAGCAAACTTTCTGGTATTCAGCTGACCAAAATGAAGGATTGACCCTTCAATGTGAAGAATAAAGATACTGCCATCAATAATTTTTGTTTTTATTGTTCATTCATGATAATATAACAGGGGGCGTAAAACCCTGTGTACAGGTATCAAGAAAGAAAACACGATACCTCTTGTATCAACGATACCTCACGATACCTGTTCTTTTACAATTAAGTGACAGCAATAAAAACGGCCTCTTTTATTGGAAAGAGAATCTCTTGCCCTGCTTCTCTTTTGCATCACTTTCTAGCGACATGAATACAACAGTTGCAAATGAGATTAGACCTACCTCTTCAAAACCTATTAGTATGCATCCCGGTTCATTCAGACATATCCTTGAAGTTAATCTAAAAGCCAATTGACAAATGAAGATGTGAATGAAATTCTATTAAATGATCAAATTATGACATCTTACCCGAAGAACGATGTTAGAGTTATCCAATGAGCATTTCTCATCTCCAATTTCTAACTTTCCTTGAAACTTGTCAAGTCTGTTGTTTGGAGGCTCACAGGTTACTTCACCTGGAATTACAAAAATTTAGAGAAATCAAAATTCCTACCAGAAATTAGAGTTCAACCGTGCACCCAAAATAGATTAAATCGTCAAACACAAAAAAACGGTATGATAGCATAACAGCAAAACCCTAATACTTGATAAGCTAGTACGATACGTGATAAGCAAAATCACATTCGAAAATATTGAAAACCACTGCTAAAAGCTGAAAGAAACAATTAGTGTTTGGAATATTCTAGAGCTTTTAGGGATCATTTTATTTTAGCTTCGAGAAACCATTATAATCTAACCAACTTTAGTACACAAGGATACGATAATGAAACTAATTAATTGAGATTAAAAATGGCTAGGCTTGTTTGAGCTATACAGTCTGAATTGCAACATACCTCTGAAATTACTAAGTGCAATCAAATCGTCACCCAAAGCAGCAGTTTCGATAAGCGGCTGTCTCACTTTAAGGTTTGTTTCTCTGCAATGAAAATAAATTTCAACATCTTTCCATTTAACTAGTATCAAATATCCATCACCAAAAATTTGTCAAGTTTGCCAAGATAACTACATGAATTTATTACAAAACATTAATTTTATTATAAAGCTAACAGATCGTTATGATGGAACATTGTCACATGCATACGATAACAAAGTCAATAACGTGCGGATGGATAAATGAATGAATGAATGAATGAATGAATGAATGAATGAATGAATGAATGAATGAATGAATGAATGAATGAATGAATGAATGAATGAATGAATGAATGAATGAATGAATGAATGAATGGTTGAATGAATATCAAAATCGATAAAACAAGTTAAATATCATCAGAACTGTAGAAAGGATGGGTGGTGGCTGAATGAATGAGGGATAAACTGAGTATTGGGTTGAATACTACAGAAATGGTATATAGCTTGAAGTGGAACTTCTAAGTTTATATTCGAGATAAAGCATTTCATTTGGGTATTCTAAATTATAAAGATACAAAAAATATTCTAGAGAATAAGTTACCCGTCAAGTTCGGCAGTTTCTATGTAACAAAGGCCACTTGGTTCACTGGTTGATAATAGCAGCAAATCGGCCTAAAAAGTGAGATTAGCTTCAAATCACAGAAAAAATTCTTAGGAAATCTACAAAGAATATACCAACAAAATACTCTGAAGCAGTATTTTTGCCTTGCATTGAATAAAATAACTTTATCATTAGCATTGAATTGGCACTTATTGTTAATTTTTCTGTTGATGGTAGTACAGACTTCATGGACCAGCGTTACAATTACTGACATAATTCTGATCAATATCACACAGAAATCTTATTTCAGTTGATTTTCCCTAGAAAGCATTTATTTTGTTAACTATTTTAACTGTAAAATATTATATTATATTATCTTTTCTGTAAAGCTGCAAGGCCGTATTATCTTCTTGCATTTTAATCGCATTGTCAATTACGTTTATTGCAGTATCGATTGCATGGGACTTTGAAACGGAGGTACTATAACATATATAATACATCATTTGCAACTCAAAATTTGTACAAACATATATGAATCGAAATTTAACATAATAAAGTTTAATACCGTAACGTGATGGTTGCTTTCTAGTTTTATAATGTCACCAACTTGAACATTTTGCCAAGCTTCGTTCACAATGCTAAAATTTTGGACAAAATGTTTTAATATCTACCATGGAAGGTCACAACTTCGATAATAAAAACGCTTAAGGTTGATAGACTAGAATGATTTACATTACAAATACAGTGTGTCGTCAACTGTAATAATACGAACGCAATTTGAAAGCTTTATTTTGTTGCTAAATAACCATGGAACCCACTTCATACTACACAAAATCAAGACAAAACAAAACAAAAGTTGAAGTCTTAAAGAAAATTAAATTTTTGATAGTCTGTGTAAGATCTTAACAATTAGATCTGACAAGTTTCCTCGACTGCTTGCTTATAATCAGGGCGAATTTAAAAAAAGCTGAATATTATGACAAACATACGTACAAGCGACAAAAACTTAGAAGTGCTGGCCTATCGTGTTTCCAAAACTGTTGCCCAAGTATCTGCTATCTTCTTGCCTGACAAGTTGTTAAGTTACACGATTTTCAATCGTTAAAATACACCAAAAGTCATTTTGCAGGTCTTTAAAAGACTCTTGTGTCATTTTATATGTATCATAGATAAGATTCATATCATATCATGTATCATAGTTCAGCTTACAGATTTAAAAAACATAGTTATCTCTGCTAGTACATACATTCCGTCTCTTAGCAAATGGGCTTTTCTGTTGTTCACTCTGTTATCACTTTTATGTCTTCCCTACAAAGCAAAACCAAGTGGCAATTAAATCGATCAATCAGCGATATGCTAATAAAAAAACTGCTACGATATCATTAAAGGAATCTGAGCTTTCAACAAATAGCTTAGGCCTGCTTCTATATAATCATTTCACCAAGTTATAAACCATGAGCTTATCATTCTCCGTAGTAAAAAGCGTGTATAGCGCTACATATAAGGCAATGAGCACTACACAGCAGGCCACTTAACAATAAGAGCAAATTATGGCATGATATGAGCAAATGATATCGTAAGAGCAAATGATAGCATGTGATTAAATGATAGCATACCTTAAGAAAACTTTTTAGGGTGATAAGAAAATTGACAATAAGAAAAACTTGATAAATGATTTTCTAAAAATTCAGGAAAGTCAGAAATTTATACGAAAAAACCTTGAAAGGCAGTTAATATAGATCTAAATTCTGCTTCGATATTTTTACAGCTTACTTTTGCATATAGTAAGTGAAATGCAAAACGGTGTTAAAACCATGAACAAAATTATTCAAAAATTTCAAGATAAATAATTAGAAAACCTTATAAGAAACCTAAGATCACTGACAATATCTTAATTACTCTCCTGCAGGGCTCCACAGATATTTTATTAGCAATGCGTACAGCAAGAATAAAGGAGCTGGACTTACAACATCATCGTAAAGATCTTTCACAGCACTGGCTGTTAACACAAAAAGCAGTGGAATTGCAGTGGCAAGCGGGTTCAATGCCGTAATTTGCGGTATTGACTGCAAAGCGAATAAAATCAATATAAAAAAAATTTGGCTTGGCAATACAGAAATGATTGTGAATAAATCCCAATTGGAGGAGACTACGCGAACTCCGATTTGATGGGAATGGGCCTGTGGGGGTTGATATACTCCATTTTTGATTTATTGCTGTCAAGAGCGAGTTGGAATAGCCAATAGGAATACATCTCTAGTAAGAACGTAATGAGCTATGCATGCACAGCGAGCCTCGATGCGGGGAGGAGGCGATGAAGAATCAAGTTTCACGTGAAAGCTGTTATGGTTCATTTATCATCATTATGAACGAGTCACATTCTCAACGAGTCATGTATTCTACTGCTCTACTGGGGTATTGAGCTATGAGATATAAGAAAGTTAATTGATGCAGTCATAGTTATAAATATGCATACGAATTGATGAAGTCAAAGTAATGACAAATCGCAGAAAGAAAATCAAAGTTTTATAAACCCCTTGGATTCTTCGTGTTTCTTACAGAGCTTAAATAACTGAAAATGATTGAAAATGTGGAAAAAGGATCGTTTGTTAGTAAACAGCGAGAAATCCTTTGTCAAGCTATGGCTCCAGCTCCGTTAAATACAAACTACGTCACCGCAAGAGTAGAAATATCAAGGCCAGGTGGTGAGAAAAAGTAAAAATTATCACATATACGTTGAATGCCTTGAAAAGATTCTTGATAAATATTATTTATCTATTAATTAATCAAGTTAATAACAGATATGCAAGTTTGAGCGCTTCTAATTAGAGACTCAAATGAAAAAGAAAAAGTATATTTAAGTGAAAGTTTGATCGATCCTGTTAAGGGGAGAATTCTGTCATAACATACTGATTAAGAAAAGAATAAAACCAGAAATTCAAATGAAACTTACCATGATAATAATTTGAATAAGAAAATAGATATTTGCCACCCTTTGAAACTGTTCGAACAAATTCAGTGGAATGAAAGTGAGAAGATTGTATCTATAAGTCTGTATGTGATTACCCTGTGGAGAAATCAAAGAGAAGGTTATCTATAAGTCTGTATGTGATTACCCTGTGGAGAAATCAAAGAGAAGGTTACATCAGACTATGGCTAAAAAGCTTATCTTTGATAGTTATTTATCCATCGGTTCGTAGACAAATTAATGTTATGCCCAAGCTCCTGAATTACAATAAAACTCATTTTGGAAATTTGCTGTTTTCTTGATATAACAACATCTTCTTAGAGTATCAACCAGCTTTTTAAAGTAATGAAATGCATATCCTTTGTACGCGCATGTCTAGAATTTTCGAACTTTTATGAGTAACTAAATGCTATCAGTTTTTCTTTAAAGATAGACCGTTACATGGTCGCTCCATGATTATCTTACTAAAACAACAGATTTGAACAACTAGCATCTGAAAGAATATTCGTATATTTTGTGCAAAGTTTGGTAAAAAATAACTCACAATTCTTTCTAAACTAGAATAATTCATGTGATTGACTCGCTAATTCTGTCTATTTTTACCATCAATATTTCTTTAAATGTGTTTACTACCATACAATCATCATATACAACATAATTTAAAGTATTGTCCTCCGCAGCATGAAGCATCATTGCAAGCTATTTTCAAGTTGTAAATGAACACCTCCGGGGATATGACAAATAGCACAGTTTTTTGAATACCGCTTTCAGAATACATACTAAGGGGTAAAATAAACAAGAATGAAAAAGCCATGGTGTTGTATAGTTCTGGTCATAATCCCTTGATTAAGCAAAGGTGTATTACATTGTGAGCGGTTTGTTAATCTTCAATTTAAGAATTCTCTTAGCAACCCGTCAAATCAATGAGAAGAATCTATTTATTTTCGTGCCAACAAAGCAATTTCTTCTCATTTCTCTTCCACAGAAATGACAAAATAGAACAAGGATTACAAGACCTGAGATTTTGCATCAAGAGTTTTGGGAAAACTGTGAAAAGTATTTTAAATTTTAAATCTGAAAAGGAAGTGCAGTGATGGATATAAGTATATTTTCTGAAATGATCTATGAGGTGACCGGATCTGAAAAAATGAGGGAGTGGGTTGGTCGAATGCAGGCCTGGCCATAAACAGGGGAGCAGTAAACAGCCCCCTAGTAGTATTCAGGTGAGCTATTTGTAGATAAACAAGAAAAGAAACAAAGGAAAAATTGATTTCAAGGAGATCAAATTTGCTTTTTAGAACAATTTAGGAGAGCTACCTCTGGCTCCCCTCCAGCATTTGAGGAGAGCCTGGAGGGGAGCAAGAGCTATGACTCTCCTCAAACGACAAGGCCTGCGAATGCACAGATAATTCAGCTAGGATCAATGAATAAAATATCATTAACATGAAAAAATGCGGGTTTTCTGACAATTTCATACGAATTAGCTTATAAACCCTCAATAAACAGCTATCTTTACATTAATGCCCCCTTTTCTAACAGCACCATATATAGACGGAAACTGAAAACGGGCCTCGCTCTGGAGTCCTTGATGCTGGATAGTTCTCTTGACGGAATGTTTAGGAATCAGCAGGAGAGACGCCACGTATCAGAGATATCACCATACACATTTCTAAGCATCTTAGACATAGACAGCTTGTTATAATTTTTGACTTGTTTAGCAGAAGCATTAATACACGTATTGTAGAACTGCATGAACAAATAAAGAACATTTCGTACTAAAATTTCTTTGATCGGTTGAAACCGCTTTTTTAATATGCAACTATGTGGTTATCTTTAGGTTCAAAATGAAGGCTGTTCGAATAAAAAAGCATCAAATTGCTCTTGCAAACGGAGATATTCATCTTTATTTTAAATTAAACCCGAGTACTCTATCTTTCAGGCTGTAATTCAGATGGGTCTAGACGTTTTCAGCTCAAATGTGTATGCATCATAATTCATCGAAAATATGGCTTAACCGAACAAATATCCAGTTGGGGATACACACCCCATTTTTTGATAAGAAACAAAGGCTGGCAGATTTGAGCACTCACTGCTTCTAAAAAGTTTCTTGCTTCCAAATGAATGAATTTAAAGATTTAAAGCTTATTTATTTTTTAAGCAGATAATTCAATTTTCCCAAAAAATGAATTAAAGTTTCCCAACAAAATAATAAAAGATGAATAAATAAGCTGCAATCTTACTAAAGAAAAGAAACATCAATCCATCATGGGAGGTTACTAAAGTATTACGTCTGCCAGCCGATCATATTGAAAGAAAATTACAAAAATTTCAGTATTCATGGAAGTCATTACGGAAAATCAGTACACGAGTTTTGCTAATTTCATCCTTGGAAAAAAGTTTCTATCTCATATCAGAAACTATTGACAAAATAAGATATTTAAAAAGTTTGTTTGGAATTTTTCTCGGAACCAGAGAAAATAATAACACCTAGGTAGAGCAAAACAATAAAGAGTTGCTATCTACGAGTATAACCTAAATCAAGTATAATCTAAATCAAGATAAAATAAGTAACATCACTCTATAATTGGCATATACATATATATTCACTTACAGTATATTGGAACTGGCTGTTGTAATCCCTATCATTGGCACGCAGTCTTCTTTCTGCTTCACCTGTTGAAACAATTTCCATAAAACAATTAGTGAGATCATAGAGCAAAGCATATGTTTAAAATTATATTTTCGAAAGTAATGTTAAAAATCCAGCAATGCTGCAAATCCAACAAAAATCCAACAATTGTTGCAAAGGCAATGCTGCATCGTTTCGCTACAGCATTTGAAGCGCGATGTCGCACTGGGTTTGAAAGCGGTCGCTTTTGTTGTACAGTTTATGAAAACAAGTTATATTTGGCCGAGTAGAGCAAGATTTGTTGCCTCCACGCAAGTGCAACATGCCATCTTCATATCAAACAATCCCATCAGACTTTTGCTTGGATGTTATGTCTCTGTTTATATATTCCAGCAGTTGATATCCTATTAAATTGCGAAGAAAAGCTGTGAGCGATATTCGCCCAGTACAGTAAAGCAAGCAAGCAGGGACTCTTACATACATGGGGGCCATGATACATTTTCAGTTTAAAAATCAGTTGGTGTTATGTAATGGTCACGGGGTATTTATTATCGCTTACGCCTTGGGGTATCACCCTTGTAATGAAGTAAAGTGTTTCAGTTATCTCGTCAGCTCAAGATCTTTACTTGAGTATAGTAAAGTCCTCTTTCTTCTTCTTCCTTTTTCTTAATAAAGTCAACTTATTTCATCTTCTTTCTAATGATTCCTTTTCTATTTGAAAACCTTTCTTTCAAAACAAATGAAAAAAGGAAATTGGGTGTTGCACTGTTGTAAGTTAGGTTTTTAACATTTCTTTTCTTTTCTTTTAAGCAGGACAGGCATTGAAATCAGCAATATTTTTGTTGAAGCTTTTATCCTGTTGAAATATTCGTATTATTATTATTATTATTGTTATTACTTTAATTACTTTTTTCTAATTTGCCTTTCTCGAATGTGAATCATGCTTTCCAGGCTTCGGTTTCATGATTCTTAATTTAAAAATTGAGTTTATAATTGTTTTTCACCAACAAGAAGTAAACATTTAGCAAATGTGTTGATTCTCCAGTTTCAGTTGCAATCAAAAACAGTAACATGCAATGTAGCAACCGCCTAACCACCTGCCAGGTGTATTTTGGTTTTTTAAATACAGTACTATTTTGGTGAGCAGAAACAATTGAAATAGGGATAAACATATTTATTTTCAACACCAACAAATAAATTATTCATGCCCTGTCTTTACATCTTTCCAACTTTGAAGCGATTTCTGGATGAAACCGCGTTCTCTGGCTCACTTTTCGAAACCAAAAATACAAACTTCGAATAAAACCAGAAAAATTGCCAGGCATAAATTATCATAAATTATCAGGACTTCTTCTAAATTTTCCATTGTTACATTCATTCGTTCAGAGGAACCTTGTTTCCTCTTTGATACTGACGTTCTAAATATGTTTTGACTAAATACGCACGTTGATACTAACGTTTTCTAAGTATGCCTTAACTCGATTAACAATTACTGTCAGATAAAGAGGGTATTTCTACACTTTACTTTAATAAACATTACAATTTCTGAAATTACGAAATTGAAGCATTAATTGTGGTTTCCTGAAGACCACAACTATAATAGGCTATTTTATCACTTGAAGTCAACATCACCGTGGATTTGACCATGCGATTTAACTGAGTAACTTTCCATCAACGTGAGACAAAATATATACAAATAAAATAGATGCATGCCAATAGCTAACACCTGACATTGCAAACCATGTAACACCACGGGTCGTGGTGCATTAATCCTTTTAATACTTAAAAAATGTGGTTACAACAGACATGTGATAAATTCTATTGAATTTTACATGTTTCTTACAGGTTTAAATAGAAAATGTCAAAAATAGGATGTCGATTTTAATAATACATCCTTGCGGCTTTGGGACAAGCATTGATTCTTGGCTGGTTTTCATACAGAAAATTTTTTCTTAAATAACAATTTCGCAGAATAGTCTGCGTTCAACAGCTGCTTTAACATTTATATATAAATGTTCGTGTTATTAACACAAAGGATTAGTTAAAATATGGTTTCTTAGAATGCACTTATGGCTTCGTTTGGCTACATAGTTGGTGCCAGCCTCAAAACCAATACCTTTAGGTACAAAGTAAAATACAAGCTGCTCTGTTGACAATTGACTGGTTTTACACTGCAAACCTTCGAGTTTACAAAAAAAATATTACCATTTTACTGCATACTGAAATGAAGCCAGTTCTTTACCATCCCAGTTCCAATCTCTACGTGGATACCAACTTACCTACCATTTGGTCATTATGCAGTAAAAAACTTTGTTGTTTAGTAAATTCTTGAAAGATTAACTAATTCTAATGTGTCTCCAAAATATCTCTTTATAGTCTAAAAATGATCTAGTCCATAATAACTTCTAGATCTCAATATAAATAGCAAGATAAAATAAACTCAATATTAAAACTCAAAAAAGAGGACGAAGATCTATGCTGATTAATAGACATCAAATCAACAAACCAATGATGTAAAGAAAAAATGTAAATGATTTCTTAAAACGCCAAGAAATAAAAGAAATTTCAGGGTGAAACTACATAAGGTCAGAGTTTAAACATAGGAAAAATATGCCACGCCTCTGAAGTTACCTCAGCTGGCCAGTCAGGGACTAATGTAAACAAACGAAATCATCGTTATTCAATAAAAATACTTACACTTCGGAATTAGCTCGAAGAGTTTGCGGCGTTGTTTCATTATTTCAGGATGACAGAGATTTCTTAATGGCCTAGCCTATGTGTACTACATATATGCAGGTAAACTAAGCTACAGAAGAAATCACCGCTTCACAGCATGTGTAAATCTATGAAAAGAAAAACCTTTCGTTTTCTGCTGGCTTATATCTGCATGCATTATTCATCAAGTACAGAACATTAACAAAGGAACAGAAAAAAATAAAACGAAAGTTGCCAGAGAAGTGTTTGTACAAACAATGAAGTCTTAAATCTGGCAGGCTGCAAATTCTATCACTTATTTCAGAGAGTCTAAGCCGGGGATTGCTAACTCAAGCAAAAAATCGTATTGTTAGACATGGGGAAATTTGTTGCACGGACAAAATTCAAGATATTGTCTTCGCAAGAAGTGGAATACTAAAAATGCGGAAAAAAGGAATCATGCTACAAAAGGGGAAAAAACTCGATGGAAAATCGTTTAAGAAAAGATGATAAGCTTGTATTTAAAATTACGGTAGCCTTTACATCTCTTGTGTCACAAGACAAAGCGAAGTAATGAGTTTTGAAACGGAAAGAAGATGATCATCAAGGGCAAATACAAGCAGGTGGAGATACTGTGAATGTATCTGTTAACAGTTTCCAACATATCTGTAATAACTTATCAAATAATTCCTATTGCCGATATGGCCACAACTTCCTGTAAAGAGCTATTACAGGTACAAAGGCACAATATTTGATAATATAGGCTAACATTTTGCTATATGCCATATGATTAAAAGCGATTCAATAGTCTTTCGATTTATTTCAGTACTAATCTTTCCCTCTACTCAGGGGTATTGTTTAGAAGGGGCAAAAGTCCTGGGGCCCGTGCTACGATGGGCTTGTAATTATCTTACACTTTGTTACTTTCAGATTATAACGAGATCTTTTTCTTCTAGCGCTAACGCAAAAAACGTATTCTTTTAGCTTCTTGCATGGAATCAATGCCCGGTAGTTTATAGCGGAGGAAAAAAGATGTCCACGTCCTAGATTCGTGTATATAATTTCTTTGTATTAACTTTGGTAAGAATCCTTAACAACCTTTTCAACAAATATGGGCTTCAACCATAGAGATAGGAATGTTTTCATATTCCTATCCCTATGGTTTCAACACAGGTTGGAAAGTGGGGGCAAGGGGAAATCGAAGGCCCTTCGATGGAGGCCCTGACAATTGTCCCTATAGACGGCGCTTCCCTAGTTCTCTAAGAGACTAAAGGGCGTGGTTACAGAAACCTTTCTTAGGAGGGCCCAGATTGCGAGTCACTCCTGGGCACAAGCTGGCCCAAAACAACCTTGGCACTACTACACTGACACTTTTTATCGCAAACTTTCATCAGAGCCAAACACTTTCATCTAATTTTGCTTATGTATAGCCCACACTTTTCTGTCGGATTACTTTACAAGAAGCAACTTCGCTAAAAGCATAATTTGCACATTGGAACAGGCATATGAAGACCCTGCAAAATCTGCACAAGCAGTCGTCGACTGTTTCAGCAATATGCATGTTTTATTTGTCGTGATACTTATTATCAATTGCGCGATTAAACGTAAATTACAAGTGCAGATGTCTACTTAATGCAATTGTCTTATGAGGGATTTTTCAACCTCGTCATACCGTCAAATTATCTGATTTATAACAAGAGGTTATTGACTATTTCAACAATATGCATTTTACTTGTTGTGATATTCATTATCAAGTTTATTAACAAGCTGCGGTTTCCAAAGTCTCAATCTATTAAATTGTGTAATTGTTGTATTTTTATTAGGAAATGGGCCATCCCGGCCTCAATACCATTTGCAAAAAAGTATATAGAGCCAATAAAATGTATCAGCACATTCTGAATAAAAGAGTGGTTGTTAGGCTTACAATTTAGTCAGGGATGGCTGCAAATGTTAAAAAACTTTAAGACAGAATGTGCAAGCAAATGAGTGGAGAATTACTTCTACATGTTTTAAAAAAGGATTGTTATTTTCAATTCCCCTTTCCAGGGACGAAAACAAGTGGCTAATTTTTGAGGGGCGTGGAAGGATGAAAATTCCAACTTTATTTGAGAAGTTTTTCATTCCACCTCCAAATCTACTGTACCTACCAAATAAATATTTGGAAATAGCCCTTACTCTGTATTTATAGTTTCTTTATAATCACTCAAATTTTACTCAAAATAAAGCATAAAAACGTGAATCTCTAATTTGAATTAACATGACACGTAAGAAGTCTATTTCTGATTTGCCCATTTTAAAGCTATTTGATGCAGATCGATTTTATCTAGAATATATCTTTCACGATATAGAAGCATCAAGGAATTGAGCCCTTTATCTTTTTCTTCTTGATCGAAGGAAACTATTAGCAATTTTCAGAGGGCCAAATGCCTTTTCGTTCTTGACAATTAACATGATGATTTGAGAGCAAGTGCATATAAAATGAAACACCCTTCTTTGAGCAAATACTTCTGCTGCAGCTTTTGCAATGTTTTCTTGATTCTCAGCAGCTTTATCATAGCAATTTATGTTAATGAATTAAGAACATTTACAAACAACAGGGGGAGCTTAGCATACACTCGTCTTTCATAAGAAGCGTTGAGAATTTTTAGTATTGAACAATTCTTAATTTTTTTATTGGATCAACTACTCCCAGTTCTCTTAAAAACTCCCACTTTACTGTTTTCTGATCAATTTAGGTATTATTATTCCAAACTGTAAAGTTTCAAGTTTCTTATCAGGAAATCAATTTTGCCTGTTCTTAATCTGATTAAACTTAACTCCCTTCAGAGAGAAAGCAAACGGTGCAATTGTGCAATTTGGATCCAGTGGAGACGGGGCTTCACAATAGAAAACGATTAGTGAATTTTAACAAGGATTAAACTTTTTACACTTGAAATCCCACAATTCTTGAAATATAAAATTCAGAAGTTTGGTCTTGAGAAAAAAATCCAAGTTAAACGTTAAGTTTTCCAACTATAACTGGATTTTTCAAACTTTGGGGGGCGTTATGCCCCCCACGCCACGCCCCCTATTATCTATGTGCCTGCCCCTTTCACCATTTTTGTAGAGAAAGGTAATGGAGATTAGATATCGGTCAGAGCATTTTGTTTATAGGTAGCTGCTCTTTAATAAAATGAAGATACCCAAGTTAAGTGTTATTCTGAAAGTCTAAACCAAGGCATACCAGGTTAAGCAAGTAATTAGATAATATATCGGTAGGCATTGTAATGATGTATCTTGTTTCATGACTTCATGTTAGATTATACAAACAAGTTTATACCAAATATTGGAATAAAACTGGGAGTTATGTTATCATAGGCCTTAAGCCAAGGTCTTAAGGGCTGCAGTCACCCTTTTCTCCCTGAACTGCCCCCAATATTTTTGGGGGGAAGGTATTTTACAAACAGAGCTCTCTCTATGATATGTTGAGCTCTGATATGTCATTTGCTTCACATTGTTCAATCTCCAAATTTCATCTTGGCATATGCTGTTGTCCTATTTTTCCCCTTTTCCTTTTTTTCCTAATTTCTTTTTACCTTTACATCAACATAACCTTCTTCATGAAGTAGTCGATTAATCATGATGAAGTAGAATAATGAGCAGAAAAGATTTAAATCTTGAGCTTGCACTGAAATCGCTGGCTACTACATATCATTTTAAGATAAGTAAAATATCATCATTTTGCTCAAGATGGGTTTCTAGGTCCCATTTGTTGACAAAATGAGTGAGACATCCTTTGTTTGCCAAGTTTGAAAACCTGCTGATTAAGCATGCATAGATGGAAAACTCCTAGTTTTTAGAATAGAAGGTTTTTCAGCCAGAGGTGACATACCTGTGCATGCCCCTAATAGCAATGGCCATGCATGCTGTTTTAATAAATCATAAATTTCTTGAGAAGTAGGTCATTTGTGATCACTTGTTGCAAATCATATAATCATAAATTTACAAAATTGCAGTGCGATCTCTGCTTGCTGCACATGAACCAGAAAAAAATAGTTTATTAGATTATATCTGTGAGCTTTTTCGTTTGGTACAGATGAAGATTATGTTTGTATTTTCAGGCTATGTGTACTTTAAAAATTAAAAAAAAGGCTTTATGATGTCATCACTGAGCTGATATTGGTACTTGACAATTATGGAAACTTTCTATACAATCCTTGAAAATTCTGCAAAATAGCCCCTTTCTGTCTAATCATAACAAAAGAGTAGTCAATACAAACTATAAAGCATAAAATAGCACAACAATAGTTACAGATGAAAAATAAAAAACTACTTGTAATTTCAAAAAGAAATGAAGGTCAAACTGACCTAGAAAACTGGTGATATTTTATGAATTCAAAATAATGCCTGCCCTAGCAAGAAAACGAAAATAAAAGATCTTCACATTAGATAAAAATGAATCAACAGGTTGTCTAGTGTCCCTAAAAGTCCAAATCAAAATTTCCAGGCAAAGGCATGAAGTAATGCTAAAGAAATCACCTTGAAGGACATTGCATAATATAAAAAGAATGTGAAAATGTCCCCACTTTTTGCAATGCTTTTTTCTCTTTTTACTGGTAAAAAACATCTTACTTAAAACTACTGCAATATTCCTGAAAATGTTTAGGTACTGTTAGATGTGCATGAACCTTGGCAAATAGAAAGGTACATGTTTGAATATGAATATCAAGCACAATATCAAGCAACATATTTTCAATTACATTTAGGAAAGAGTGCTTGAAATTGGTGCTGAAAGCATTGTCTCACATTTAACAAAGCAAGGTTTTAATTCCATGAAAGCTTCTTACACACCCTGCTGGGGGCTAAGGACAATAAATTCTATATTTTATGTTACGTTTTGGTAACATATGGTTTGATTGATCTGCAATTTCCAGTACATCAGAACATGTTAGCTAAACTATTAAGTTATACTTAAAACCGACGTCATGCTGTTGTACAAATAACATTTGAACTCAGATTCTGCTTCCTAAAATAAGTAAGGTTTCTTGTTTCATCACAGATATTTATACAGATTATTTGGTAACTTTATTTATTGTTTCCTGAAACAGACAGATAACTTAAGAAATCACAGTTTATCTTAGAAATCTTGCTAAGCAAAGGCGTGCGCTAGCCAAAAAAAGGCCTGACTGCGGTCACACGTATTCCTATGCTTCCTGGGCTGACACTGTCGGTGACAGTTCTCATTAATGACTTACTACTTCCCACCCTCATTCGCTTTGGATACCGTCCAACACATATCTGCTCATAATGTAAATAGGATAAGTGATTTGGAATTCGGAAATCTCTTCTGACAGAATACAAATAAACTAGTTGACAGATACCACTTGAAATAGATATGCGTTGCTAAGTGGAGGGTGCTACCATAGAATGCAGGATTAAGTCGCTAACAAGGCGTTCATGTGCAGAAATATAAATACTGTATTGATACTGATTGTTGACCTTTATGGTAACGAAATGATTTCGCCTATTAGAAAAAGATATCATGTCCACAAAAACAGAATGCGAAACCAAGGTAAATATAAAGAGAAATTTGATGCTTATAATTCATAAAAACGACACTACTGTTTTTAAATTCACAGTTATGTGGTCCAAGCGCGTCTACCCACTGTGTTTACATAAACGGTAAGATATTTTTACAAATCTTTTCCGAACAAACATCATTCAACTCCAGGCATTTGTCATGGACGAAAAGAATGATAACTTTTTGAAGAAAGTGTGGATATATTGTTTAAAGAACTCACCTTCACGACTACTTCCGAAAAATAGGCTCCATAACCAAGAAATTATGCTACCAACAAACTGGAACATTTTGGTTGTCCTTATTTCCTCTTAAATTGCACTTTGGCTTTCCATGTTACTTCCTCTCTTGCCAACGGATGATTCACGTTGTTTATGCTTCTTTCGAAGTCACGAACACCGAAGGAGCCTTGCCTCTAATGTTCAAACGACCACCTCTAATGTCATACCTCTCGAGAATCAAGCCTCCTTCGCAGTGAAAACCTTCGGGATAATTTTAGCAAGGATCCGAAACGGGAAAAAATATGCTTTACATAGCTCATTAATTGACGTTTCTATGATGACGTCATATACATAAATTTCTAAAAATGATATAGATAAGATTTTTTTATTTTTGAAAATTACGCTATCTTGTGTTATATACCTACGTCTTCTGCCTGTGTTATATACCTACGCCTGTGTTATAGAATTTTTTTATTTTTGAAAATTACGCTATCTTGTGTTTGCATTTAGTACCAAGTTATAAAATAGTCTTGCTGTCAACGCAGGCAGAGGAAGGCCTTTTCCAAGGAAGCCCTTGATGGATGCTTTGCTGATATAAGAGCTGCAAGAATTGCGACCCAACCACAGACACTTTCAATTCTATTCTAAACCTTTGAAGAAGTTTGAACAAGCTGTTTGAGGACATTTTCAGCTCTTGTGAAGGACAAAGTTAAAGATGACCATTACATCTCTGCAAGATGTCTCCCCATTGTTATCAGTAGTGTCAGCGGTTAGGGAAGGTGACCTAGCCTGCGTCAGATGGTCTGTGACGCAGGCTAAGGTGACCTGGAACATCATTTGCAAGGAGAGTGGGACATGCTCACATTTTTGCTCATATTATTAAACAAATATTCTTAGCTGAAAAGTGTCTTGAAGTCTGAGAGTTTTAGACTTTTAAAAAATGGAAAAAGAGGGAGAACGAAAGGTTTGATAAGAAATTGCTCTGACAGCCATTTTTGCAGCTTAAATATTGGCTCCAGGTATGAGTCATATGGCTGTCCCCACAAAATGATGCCATATTGTAGAAATGACATGAACAAAGCATTTTAGATACATATCAGTGAGTCAGATATATGAAGCTTTCGAATTCTGAAAAGAATGCCACACGTTTTTGCCAATTCTTTGGAAAGTTCGCTGAGATGATACTTGCAATTCAGGTTTTCATCAAGCAGAAGACCTAGAAACTTAACATATTTGACTCTGGTGATGTGTTTTTTCCCTATTTTAATTACAATGTTTTGAGGTATTGACGATGAGGTAGAATGGAAGATTGGCATCAAGCCATCTTTTTACGAATTTAAGCTCAATATTAACTGTTTTAACAAGTTTATCAAGAGTTTCCGTATCATAGTAAATGTTGGTGTCATCGGCAAAGGGACAAAATTTCAATTTTCTTAAGACATTAGGCAAGTCATTAATGAAAATTAGAAAGAGAAGAGTCCCAAGTACAGATCCTTGATGTACACCACAAGTAACATTAACACAATCAGAGTTGGTTCCATTGTTTGAAACATATTGGGTTATATCTGATAGATGTGAATGAAACCATCTAGGGGCATAGCCACAAGGTTTCTACTTTTTTGTAGAAATCATGATTAGCATTTTATCTATCTTTCTTAGTCTTCCTTAAAATGCGGTCTCGAATTTGCATCATTTTCACAAAATGTGAAACGGTTATTTGCTGGTGTAGATTGGGTCAAGTGGAAAACATGTCAGTTTTGGGTCTGTAGATGGGGTCTATCAATGTTGCTGTTCAGGCTAAAAATATTGCCTCGGCTCCAGATCAATCATTTCGTGCAATGTTTTCGGCAACAAGCGAGAGTGCCTCCACCATGCTAGGCAGTGTGTATAATATTTGCACATTTTTCTTTAGATGATCATGATTGAAATTACTTTGGGTTGTTGCGAAAATTCTTTCACTTTTATGAAATTGATTTTGATTTCCGAGGACACAAATGTTGAGTACGAAGGTGAATATGAAAGCCGTAATGTCGTCACGATATTTACATCTGTTGATAATCGCCACCCAATCCAAGGTTGCATTGTGCGTTTTCTCAGAATTATTAACCACTCCTCTATTTAAAGTCAGTATTTAGTTAATTCTGATTAAATTGGAAATATATAATGCTAGCTCTTAGGTTAATTAAGATCAGTAAGCTCAACCATAATGAAATTAGCTTAGTGATTATTTGAGTGGAGTTTTCTATTTTTCTTTTGGCGATTGCACATGGCACCAATAGAGTTCTTATGTGTGAAATAAATAAAAAATGATTTTTAGAATTTTTGAATCTCAAATATGTCCAAAGTCGGGTTTGCTAGCGAATCACGTTTGCTTACGAATCACTGTTTGCCAGCGAACTGTTATTTTGGCTCTGTTCATGAAGTTATGAACAGAGAAGAAATTACAGAAGCATGATGGTGAAAGAGTCAGTGCACATATGGCCATATCTCAGCCAATTTGTAACATATTTGACTGATTTTGCACATTTTGCACATTTCATGATTCTCTTTCAGGTAATGGGCTCAAAATTCAAAAATTCGAAAAATATATTTTTGTAACGTCTTTACTTTAGAACTCTATGTACATAGGTTAAATGGCAATGAAACTTATCCAGTCTATAAGATAGATTCTTGTTCAAGTTGCAGATAAAATATCCAAAAGCATATCATGAACACAAAAGTCTGTATACTTTATTTTTTCAAGAGAAATTTAAATTTAATATTATCTTCCATTTACATGTAAAGCTTGAATATATAATTCCAAACCTTGACCAATCAAAAACAGTTGAACCTTAAGGTATTTCCATAAAATTATTGCAAATCTTAGGACCTCATATGTCTCAGTGGCGGAAATTATGGGGGTTTGGGGGGGCTCAGGCCCCCCCCCCCAATCAGCGATGTTGTCGGAAAATTGACAATCGTTTTTAACGTGTCGAAATTACTTCAAGAAATCGTTCTAAAAAGGAATTTTAAGCTAATCTTAGGGGCGTAATTGCTAAATTTTCTGCTCGCTTCGCTCGCAGGTAATCTGCGATTTCCTTTTTTACCCCATAACCTCTCTCTACACGGGCGTCGCGACCGGGGGGGTGTGGGGGGGTGCCACACCCCCCAAATAGTATCTCAATAGGAAATTTCAGGTAAAATCCGCTCGGTGGAAGAAACGCTTTAGGTATTTTAGAGACCTTCATGTCATAAAATCAATAAAGGGTCAAGCAAAGGTAGTTGCTCCGTTGGTTAAATATGATGTTCCTTGATACGAATTAAGGTAAACAAACTAATGATTCGAAGATTTGAAGATTTCTTGTTGGCACTAAATCGAAAAATCCAGGCCCTCTTTAGGTAAAATTGTGTCTTGTGTTCATTTCCCTTAAAGTTTCTCGGTAGAAGCGTCAACTGCAATTCACTACGAGCTCCAGATTTTTTTTAGCATTCAAAAGGCATGCTAAGATGGAAAGAGGGATCTAAATTGACAACCAGTACTGCTTGTTATCTATCTTCAGAAGTAACTGACAACATGGTATTTCTCAAGACCACGGCAAAATTGTACCAGTTGTTTTTATCTGCTGTTCATTTTTTTTCCAAAAAAAATCATTTACAATAGGATTAGGAGGATTTCTTTAGTGAAATGTGCTTGAAAGAGTGCATTTTCCAGAGAACTAGAAGCATCAAAATTCGAAAATTTCCTGCTCCTTAGGCGGCAACCATGGTGCCGCCTCGAGTAGTAACTATATCCTTTGCCCGTTTCGATATAGTGATTTGACAAAACTATTAGGAAAATTCCGTTATTATCAAATTAAAATGAAAGTTGCGAATTATATACATAGTTAGACTGACAAAATGCATTGCAGAGGTTTGTGACAGCAACTAAAGAATTTCAGGCCAAAATTTTTTAATCAGGTAAATTTGTAGTCCACACCCCTTCCCCCCCCCCCCCCCAACAAGGCTTGCCTCGCAACGGCCCTTTCTCTCTATAACCTCTCTGTGCCTTTTTTGCAAAATTTGAACATAGCATAGCTGATAAAATATCAGCCAGTACCAAATAATCAATCAAACATACATATGACCAAAATCAAAACTGCTTGTGAATTGTGTATTTAATTTCAATTCCGTAAAGATTAGCCAAATTTTCCATCGGATTCTTCTGAACATAAGTTATTTTCAAACGTATTTCTCATTGACGAAAACAAGATTAAATGCATAAAATGAACATACGACTTGTCAAAAGTGTTATCGGTCTACCTCTTGTATCATCAATTGTCTTAGATGAGATATCAATCTTGGTATCAAAAATCATAAATGGATTGTTCTTCTTGCTACTTATTTATGGCGTGGTCAGCAATATTTCTAAAAAGTCCCGTCAAAAAATCAACTATTTTTATCAAAATGTGCAGTTTCTTTAAAATTATACATGGTCCACGAAGTTATCTTGTCGGAAAATCGTAGGCCTGCCCCCCCCCCAAATGAAAGCCTGAATTTCCGCCACTGATATGTCTCGTGCCCTTGCTAAACTTGTCAACCAATATTTTCAGAGAAAGTATTTATCTTTTTAAACTCAAGCTAGCTAAAATAATCCAAATTTGCAAAACAGGCGAGGCGACCCCTAAATAGCCTTTTATTAGTGAATTGTACACGCGATTAATGTGCAAATGTTACAACATAAGCTGATATACCCCTTATTATTTGGAATCCAGGAAAGTCACTGATTTCATCACACATTTATTAAAGACTCATTGCTAACAATGAGCCATTGTGCTACGCAAGCATCCCATAATGCATTGAATCAATTTACTGCCATTGAAGACAGTTTACTGCCATTGTTTGGATCGTCGCCACGCTCGCAAAGGCCCATTGTTAGAAATGAGTCTTTAACATGATTGAAGAAGCAAAGTCTACTCTTGACAATAAACGATATAGGTGTTGTACATTTCTCGACTCACAAAAAGCTTTTTGAGTGCTTATTAATTATATCTTGCTTTCTAAATTAGAACTTTACGTCATAGATTTGTCATTTTTGGGATTCTTGAACAGCTTTTTTAAAAGCCTCATTCTCGGGATTCATCGAGTTTGAATATGAAAAAAGGTTTCTAGATGCTAGTTTAGATCTTCAACGAGAAACTGGGTTTAAAATCATTTATCTCTGGTGACCTTGGTTTGACTTGCTAGATGTACTTTCGAGGAAGACGAATTGGAGATAATAATCGGCTTTACCTATATTTAATCTTCCATCTGATGCATTGATTGGTATCTATAATGCTTTGTGCTAATCATTTCTACAATTTAAAATCTCAGATCAGAGACAAAAAAGCATCATACCTTGAGAATCTAATAGTTATCGTGCAAAACGGCTTGGGTTTACTTAGCTTGATCTTGAACAGTTTGAGACAATTTCTGTGGATTTTGCTACTTCGAGTTGAAAGTTTTATTTTCTAGCTACCAGGGCGTTTCAAACAGTTTTAAGCTATTGAAAAGATTTCATCTCTTTCCCCTGTGTTTGTCTGTTTTATTGATTTCTTGCCATTGTAAAATGTTTTCTTGGAGACAAATGTTTTCGCCTCTGTCATAATTGCGTCTTACTAAAGAGGGATTCTCTTAGAAATATAAGAGATATATCTGCTCAGTTGTATCTGGGGGCAATGCTTATGAAAGGTTACGCCCATTTCGTCAACTATTGTCATTTTTTCGCAGACAAAGAGAACAAAGCTGTAGAGAATACTCTATTTGAAGAAATAAAGGAACAGAATAACAGATTATGTGGCTGTTTAAGTCCTTAAATATCGAATAATATCTGTTAATATATAATCAACTTTGATACACCGGCGAGTTTGTTGCAATTGTGATTGTTCTGATGCTTCTACAGCAAACTGTTGATTGGTTGACTGCGAAGGTGTGTACGTGGCTGCGCACCATGGACACAGACCTCGTTGCTCAAGAAGTCAGCAACAAAACAGCGAAGCGGACGTGCCACGGGACAAGAAGAAGTAGGAGGGTCCAGGAACAAGCGCTGAACCGAAGAACGTACGTATACCAATCACATTTCTTTGGCATTGCATTTGGATGGATTGAGGTGCAAAAATTAAATCGACATTTTGAAAAGGACTACTTTGATTCAAGCTATTTTTCAGCCTAGCACGTTTCATATCCGCCTCCCAGAACCATCGTAGGCCAAGGCTTCGATGAACGTAGCTTCCATTGTTAGGGTATTGAAAGTAAAAATACTATCATGTGATTATATTTCCGTGTTTCGCTTAAATTATAACGGAAAATAGTGTATTTATGTTTTATAAAAAAGAAAGTCATCACTGCGATGCGTTGACTATATCCAATACTAAGGTTTGCAGTTTCTCTGGGCAACACAACCCTTAGTGGACGGTTTCGATCATGCTGACATACTCATGATGTAGATGATGTGGCCAAGCAAACCTATTTGATCGTGAAAAATTTGATTTTTAAAATTTATTTTGCTCTGATTTTGCTTGTTAACACCTAATAATTCTTTCGAAATAAAATGCCATTTATAAAAATTTCTGCACCTTAAGCTTACCATTGTATTACTTTATCAATCGCTCATTTTGTAAGAATCAATTTAAAACGAGCAAGCTGCACAGGCCTATGCAATGTAACAAAATATTTCTTTCAGATTTTGCAACTCAAGTGCCAAATCAGTGATTTTTTCTCTTAGGAGTATAGTCAGTTTATGCCACGAGAAATTTTGAGTGACTGGCACAACATGGGCAGGACATATTCCTGCAATTATACGCTGCACAGCATTGCCCTACCCAGCCAGTTTTCACATTGAAACCCTTAACCCATGCCTGCCCACCCTTCTATCAGTAAAAGCTTGTCATGGATTTGGCTGCTTCCCCCCCCCCCCCCGTCATGTCATTGGCTCATATTTTCACTCAGTATATATTTGCACAAATGTTGTTTTGATATCCCTCCTTAAGAATTTCCCCTCCAGACAATTTTCTGTTTTTCATCCTTTATATTCTTTTTAAATTATCTTAGTCACTTGTTGCATATTGAACGATTTTTGTATGTATTGGAATTTTAAAATTAAATGAAAATGAAAATGTTGACCTGGAAAATCAAGGGTAGAGAATTTTGGTTCGTAGGAAAGACAATTATATCTCACAAAGTTTGTGCTGGTACCCTTTAGGCCCTATGATTCCTGGATTCTCATTGTGTTCATAGCCCTTTTTCCACCATCAATTCCTGAATCCTGGTGTTATTGATTTCTGAATCCCCCTCACAAAAATTTGCCAATTCCTAATCCTGACTCCAAAAAATGACAACCCCCTCTTCCCCAAAGAAAATTATTGAGTACCCTTGTTCATCAGTGGTATGCAGGCAATATATTTGTAGATGTATTCAAGTTTTTCTTAATTGCTCACTTTTTTATGGTGTTAAAGCACACCATTTTTAACTCTTCTTTTAATGCCAATTAAAGACCATGGTTAATTGTTTATCTAACTGTTACTTGATTTTTAATCGCTAATTTAAGTGCATGTCAATGCGATTCCTAAGGTCTGTTGATTTTATTTTGATAAAATAGTAATGTTTGTATGACAGTTGCTGTATATTTTTTCTATTCATTCATATAGATATAAATAATATAATGTTCTCCAACAGACCCAGTCACCATGGCAGGGAATCAAGCTGGCATAGACACCAACTGTATGACATTGACTCGTTTCATGTTGCACGAGCAAAGGAAAGCAAAGAATGCAACTGGTGATTTAACACAGCTTTTGAATTCAATTTTGACTGCTGTCAAAGCAGTTTCTTCAGCTGTACGAAAAGCTGGTGTTGCAAGGTTGTATGGCATTGCAGGTCATGCTAATACTACGGGGGATACTGTTCAAAAGTTAGATGTGCTTGCTAATGAATTGTTTATTAACATGCTGAGCTCTTCATACACTGTATCTCTTATGGTCTCAGAAGAGGATGAGAAAGTAATAGAAGTAGATGCTGACAAGCAAGGCAAATATATTGTCTATTTTGATCCACTTGATGGCTCTTCAAACATTGACTGCTTGGTTTCTATTGGCTCTATTTTTGCAATTGCCAAAAAGGTATGTTTTGAAAGACTGGTAACATGTTATTATATATCTATATACTCATTATTTTAAAGACTGGCTATAAGAAACAAATACTGGGCAGTCAGGAAAAGTTGAGAAACTTTTTACTTGAAGCAGGAAAATGAAGAAAGAATCAGATTTAAAATAACCCTGAACTTTGAATTTCATTATTAATATAATTGGCTACTTGGCATGAAGTTTTAGACCTAGAGAATTCAAATGTACTTCTCCTATCAAAGTACAGAATTAGAATTGAAGCTACTATCTTGACAGAAATATCATGAGCATTTAAAGACATTGACGACACTCACTTTTTGCAGCTGCAGAAAAAAATATCCCAACAAATTTTTGTCCTATCATGAAAATTTCAATATAAGGCCTTTGATGTTAAGATTAATGACATATATTTAAAAAACTCTTGAGAAACAAAGAGTATTGAAATTTCCTGAAGTATTTAAAAGCTAAAGTATTCAACGTCAACCTTTGTTTCTTACAAAAAATGAATGTAATCCTAGTTGTTTGATTATTATAAATTGACCAATTTCAAACTTAACCCCACCGGATGTTTGTTTGGATATCTTTCCTTGCTTTTTGATGTAATTGTGTTTTCAACTAAGTAACAGTGCAACACCATTCATAAATAACTTAGGTGTTACTTCTTGTTTATATGATTAATGAATGCATAAGAAATTTTGCTGCAAAATATCATGCTAGCCTGTATTAATATTTTGACTTGCATAGAAACAATCCCATTCAGTCTTGCAAAAAGAATTATTGTTTTCACTGACCCTGAACTTATAGAAATGTGCCATAATAATAGTTCATACAGGTACTGCTACCATTTTTTCTTCTAATTAATCTGTTGATTCTATTCAATTTATAGAAGACACCTGGTCCTCCAACTGCTGCAGATGCCCTTCAGCCTGGGAGAGAGTTGGTTGCTGCTGGATATGCTCTTTATGGCAGTGCATGCATGCTTGTACTAACAACTGGGGATGGCGTAAATGGGTTCACTTTGGATCCTGTAGGTTTTCATTCAGCTTAAAATCACCATAGTACCATTTAGTGTTTATGTAACTGTTGAAATTTCTGCCTTGGTATTGAAAAACTTGTATTAGTAACCTATAGACCAGGGTTGTCTAACCTTGTTTCAATGAGGGGAACTTGAAGATAAATGTCATAGATCAAGGGTAGCCTACATAAATAGAATACAGTCCTCCATTAACTTTCATCAATGCACAGGCCACATCATACTGGCTGGACAACCCTGCTATATAGGATACCATGCAGTTGCTATAGTCCACACTGTTGCTGGACTACATCCAAATTTCTATTCAGTCATGAAAAACCAATAAAGTAAGTGTGGTCTGCAGATGATGTCACAGCAACATTCATATTTTTACCCAAAAAGCCAACCTTAACACACAAAGCTTTTTCATGTTAGCTAAGCAATTGACTTTGCCCTATAGATTCTTTATGTTGATAGATGCATCTATATTACCACGACCACAACACTAAAACAGCAACTAGATCACTGTAAGCCTGAACCTACCCCTCCCCTAAACACAGAAAGAATTTCTCCCAAACCAAGCCTTAACCACTTCTGAACCAAGTCTGATCCCCACTTGAACCAAATCTTAACATACCAATACCAACAAACACCTATACAATTTAGACTTTTTTCACAAATAGATATATTTATATATATATTGTTGTTATTGTCAAGCATCCTGTGCATTAATATTCCATTTTTTGAGCTTATAAATTGTAGACTCAGTATTATTGTGAGGATACATACTTTTGCTAATTGTGCCATATATTCCTGCCTTTCTTTATCAGCAAATCTCATCTTTTGCAGTCAATTGGCGAATTTGTGCTGACCGACCCTGATATGAAATGTAAGCCAAGAGGATCAATTTACAGTCTTAATGAGGGTTATGAAGCATTGTTTGATGAAAAACTGAGAAAATACCTTCAATCTCTTAAACATCCAGAGGTGTGTGCTCAAAATGTTGTTCAACTTTCTTGTTATTAGTCCTGCTTTGATTAGGATGTCTCAGTATTTCTATATTTGAATGTTTCCTTTCTGACAAAGTCTGTAGAATTCTATTCCAAGCCTCGCCTAAAACATCATTTCCTTGGCTTCAAATTTTTTCTAAAATGTAGGGAAGGCAATCAGCACTTCTTGCTACAGCACTTAGCTGGTAAGACATTGGTAAACAATTGTTGTTTACAATAAAGAAAGTAAATGTTATACATATATATATATATATTAGTCACGCATTTATTAAGGTTAGATCGTAAATTAGAAAGTTGACAAAGATCTTGAAAATTAAAGCAAGATGTATGAACTGAAATAGGTAGAAAATTTTACATCCTCCGCATTGATGATTGAAATCATCTTTGTAAATGATATAAACAGTAACCATACCATAAATACCTCGTCTAATCACTGTTAAATTTTTTTCATTTTAGCCTGGTAAAAAGGCATATGGCTCAAGGTACATTGGCTCTATGGTTGCTGACATGCACAGAACACTGAAATATGGTGGAATATTTATGTACCCTGCAAATAAGTCGTCACCAAAGGGAAAGGTATTCTAAGTAGCATTGTTACTATGTGGCGCAAATTGATATTTGTAGCCCGACACCACTTTTAAACCATCTATAGACTACCAAATCGCCTTTGATGATAAACGCACAAAGTGGTTTTTTATTTATAGCAACTGTCTCTCTATAGATCTTTTAAGCCGCAGGGATTCAAATCTGATATGCTTAAGCTTATTTCTAGGGCAAATATTTTCATGTTATATTTATGGTATATACATAGGTCCTTCATTATATATTTCTGGTTTTGGCTAGCCTCTCTATATTGTGTATATTATGTTTAATCATGTATCACATCAAGTATTACATATCTACATATCACATCTTTGGTTGCCAATAGATAATCTTTTGCAGCCTCCATTTTGTGTTATGCTGCGATGAGCTTTGACTGTGTACGATTGGAGCTAACTGATAATTTTTTTCTTCTCAGCTTCGCCTTCTTTATGAATGCAATCCGATGGCCATGATAATTGAACAAGCTGGTGGGCTAGCTACCGATGGCAAGAAGCCTCTATTAGATGTGGTACCGTCATCAATTCATGATAGGTCGCCTATTTACATTGGATCTCGGGATGATGTCAATGACTTTCTTGCATTCACTCCATAGAAAGTGTTTTAAAGAACGTTTATAATTATTATGGATAATAATGATAACCCAATATGAACACTCAGGCACAGACTTAACTTACATATACATTGATAATAGCTTTCTTATTTTATATTGCTTCAGATTGTTTGGAAACGACAAACGAAAAACGGCAAACGAGTTTTTTTCTGCATTCTTCTCAAGGACCGAGTGAAACAAGCTTGGTTCTGTGCATTGTTTTGGTGAGTCCCACAATAAAATTATATTGCGCCAATCGGCAACTTGTAGAAAGCTGTTGGCACTTCGAAGGTTTTGGAAGTGATAAAAAGGGAATCGTGTATCGAATCATTTTCATAAACTTAATGGTTAGATCAGTTATTTTTCGGTTAAAATAATGAAATTGTACAAATCATGAGTGCTAGCATTTCTTTGCAACTGTCATAAGTTACATTCTGAATCTAGCCTCAGTCACCGTGTGTAATATGATGCTTTTCTTGGTACCATCATCAATAAAACCTATGCCCTTATAGCATACTTAAAGAACATACTAAAAAACAGTCCCTCGATGCTTGTATTAAGCGTGAAACTCAAGCATTGCAAATTAGACCGTCAAGTTCTAAACGCTAATGCATACCAGCGAATAAATAAGGTACAATTAATAAGTATCTTATCAAGTCAGTGCCTATTTTTTCTACTACTTCATACAAAGCCCAGCCCCAGCAAAGCATTCTTTTTACAGCATTTTTATGGAAACATAAAAGAGAAATATAAACGAGATCGGAAAACAGAAACTCAATGCAAAGGTGATAGCATTAGGTTCGATGAAATCAGATTTAGGTGTAGTGATCTGGATCTCCAAAATTCGAGTTAAATACCATCAAACATGATGCGACACTATCACACACTAGGCCACTACAGACGCGATACTATCACACACTAGGCTTGATCAGGGCATTACAGTAGGTTCAGACAGTGTAGGGTGATAAAAAGTCCTACCAACTTGACTAGCATGATAACCGCTAAACACACCACTAGATATAAGACACGATACCAAAAATGTAGAAAAGTAAGATAAATTCGTCAAAGATGGACACCAAAATTAAAAGACATCGAAAAAGTAATTTAGAAAGATTAGAAATAAAATTAAACAGCTTACAAACATTTGGCTTTGAATAGTCATGAAGAAATTTTTCACGGGTGAAGAAACAACCTGAATTCAAAAGCACGAAAAATGCTCGGAGAATGAAAATAATCGGATAGCTAACGTCCAGTGAAGTGAAGAATTATATGAAAAAACTACGGGTCAATTGATATAATGGGCTGAAACGGCTTAGAAATGTCTGGAACCCACACCATATCTAGCATGACGTCGAAGCTAGACAAAAATGGATTAGAACAACAGAGACTGTTAAGCGCATTATGTCCTGGGGAGGAGAGTAGGTGGCTAAACGTGCTAAAAGTAAATAACAAGATGATTCTTTATGGTTTAAAGAACATTTCTGGAAATTTTGGGAGGCGTTAAGCCTTGGAAGCTGCGGTCCTTAGGAAGAGTGCTTGAAGCTCTAATAAGCACAAGCTGGAGAAGAGGACTGGAAACTTCGTTGGGCTTCACCTCCCTTCCTCTGAATTGTTTGGTTTTTCCTTTGTAGCTTTGTCAGTAAGATAGAATAGCTTTTTAAAGCTTTTTTAGTAAAAGCTTTTGACAAATTGAAGCTGAAAAGCTAATTCGCAAGAAAGGCCAAAAAAGGCCAAAAAAATCCAGAGAGAGCTGAGTTTAGTGGTTGGTGCTTTCAATAAATGAATCAGGTCCTACTTGTCAAAGAACAAGGATTCTATAAGGAACCCTCCAGTCACTGAACAACATCTTATCATCCTGAAATATAGTTATAGCCTTTGATACTTTATATCTCATGAGTCATGGCATCTCGTGTATGCCTATTGTTGGAATATATGCGGTACGTCACTCAGTCTTCAAATCCAGTCCCATAGTCTGACAAAATGAAGATACAATAATAATATGAATATGCTTCAGAAAACAACTCTCGACGCTAATGAGAGAGGCTTATCGAGAAGGGTGAGTATCGTTTTTATTATGCTCTGCTCCATTTTACCTGCTCCACCGAAGTGGTAGCTAAAGTCACAAAAATCTATGTTAATAATTTTTTTATTCTGATGATCTGATCCCATAACCTTAACGAGCAACATGAAGTAACTCCTAAATACGCAAAATCAGTTGAAGGCAGGAGCCCCGCCAGCTGGGGGCATGATGGCCCCCCCCCCACTTTTTTCGAGGCGAATAATTTCAAATAACAATGAAAAGTGAGAGAAGCCTTGACTCTCCACTCTCAAACTCGTGGTGTGGGCCCTTAAAGGTAATATGAATTGGCTGAGAAATGGCCCCCGGTGGGCTCAGTCACTTGATCCAATGTTTATCGTGTGTGTTCCTGAAAATAGAAACTGGACACTAATCTCTGATTCTGGGTTGCGTAAAATGTACCCTTTTCTCTGACTTTCCAAACCTTTAAGTACCTTTCACTGAGAATATTCAAGCTTGAGCAAGTAGTTTTTTTGAAACCAATTCATGTAAAAACCATTCTATTTCTTAAACTTGTATCGAAAAGCATATTGAAGAGCAAAATTCACTAAATTTGATTTTAAGAACGATTTCTTTGGTTCTTGATATAAAGTAACAAAATAAGCGAGCTTTATAACTATAAATACAACATTTGCTTACTTCGCAAAACTGTGTTCAATGCTTTGTGATGAAGAAATAAAAAAGTTGCGTCAAATTCCAAATAGTACCCTGCAATGAGTACAAACTAGCAAAGATTTAAATTTCTTATCGAGGATTAGGACAAAAGACATAGCTAGATGCTACTGCAAAATTCGTTGTACTTTAATAGCCATTAATTTACCAAAAAAATATCTGTAGCATCATATCAGTAAAAATTCCTATGTGGCTACTCCGACTGTGTAAAAAAGCATCCCCATTTTCAAAATTCTATGTCACAAAATTCGAGCTTTCAGACTACCCTTTTCAGAGCTTTTCGGAACTCACATGTTATACGTTTGACCAACTGACTGAGCCCGCTGGGATATGGCCGCATAATGTCCCATCTAACCTGTGTAACTTGGTCTTGGTTCATAACTTTATGAACCAGGCCAATATAACACTCGTCCGTTAGCAAACTTGAGATCTTTCATGGGCCATATCTTGCCCAATTTTTAACATAGCTAACTGATTTTGCATATTGAGTGGTATTTTATGCCATTCTTTGAGAGCATGTAGTTAGATTTCAGAAATTAAGAAAATGTTCGATGACGTCACACTTTGGTACCCTGTTATGCCTGACATAGCGTCCGCAGCACTGAAATAGACCTATATCTACCTATGCAAACACGTTCCTCCTTCAGAGGATCAAGTTATTGAATTACCTGTTCACTGAGTCAAAGCAGAAAACTCCACTCAAGTCTCTTACGAATTTTTCATAGGGTTGACTTTAAGTTGTTAGGTAGCTAGCTTTAAATAACTTCGAATTTTCTGAATGCGTAATTCATCTTGACATTTTATGTAATATATTTGTAGCTATAAAATTGACATTTACTCCTCCATTTGAAGATGTTAATACCTGATGAATATTTATGAAAAATTAAAATTATGACCTTGTAACAGGGCCTTTAGGAAAGCCCCTCCTCTGAGATTAATATTGAAATGGAAATTGAATCGAATAAAAGGGATTCATTGAAAACTGGAATTTATTTAGGAAGAGGGCATGTTTGTAAGCAAAAAACGTGACGAAGGCAGAAATACGCTCTTAAATTGAAAAATGCAAAACTGCACAAAGGTGCTCCAATGCAAAATTACATGGTGAAAAAGTTTCAATCTTTGCACCTTTTGTCTAGAAATCTAGAAATCATTATGATAGAAAAGCTTATTCAGAAAGGAGATAATTGAATTGGTTTCGCATGTTTTACTTATTCTGACATTCATACACTCGCAGAAGAAAAGCTTAAGTATGTTTCAAAATGTTTGCTTTTTTCAAAGCCATTTTGAATTATGCATAAGATAAGGCTGGAATAACTAATTTGGCAGATAAAATATATTCCAGCGATTAATTAATGTAAGGAGCTAGATAAATCTCAAATTAGCGGGACTAAGCCTCTTTAATAAGCGGACCTAAGTCAAATTTCCTGTTCAACATAGGCAAACCACATAAAATCAGTGATTCTATCAATCGTCGGTATTAAAAGCTCAGAGTTAAATCTGTCAGGGGCAAGATCCAAACGAAGCCCACTAATTATTCACTACGCCTATTCATGATGGCGGAGAAAATGCCATTAAGTAATATTGCTTTTTGCTGTGATGTCCAAATTTCTTGCCATTGCTCTAGCAAAAGAGAACTGAGATAGTCTCTACTCACTTTTCTGAGGCTCACATCCGGTCTTCTCAATGCCTAACTCTTAAAATATCTCAGTGATTCATATCATATTGACGTAACGTATACTTCTCGATGTCCTTAGACCGGTAGAAATGCGAGTGACACTCCCTTGAATAGATGTTGGGGACACTGGCGTTGCAACAACCTTCTCCCCCCCCCCCAATAATAAGAAATTCTGGGAAGGTCCATATCTGCAATAACATACTGAAGTTAGCCAATGAAGATTTCAAAATGAGGATTTTTTGGGCCTGGCCTCATAATGCCTGGCCCCAAGCTGCCCTATTAGACTAAATCTAAACCAAAAAATCATACCAGTTTGGCCAAGTTACAGGTTAGAGCATGTTTTTGCTATAGTTAGCAAACACATAATTTGTTTTTATTGAAAATCTAGAAAATAACGCTTTCAATGACTTGCACAGATAGAGACTTTTAGGAGAGAACTCCTTTTTTAAACTTCCCAACCCAAGACTCGTTCTATAGGCTATCCTTGTTTGATTTCATTATAGAAGCATTAATCCAAGTATTTTTCTATGGGTACTTTTTGCATCATTTTCTTTAAATATTCATCTAGAGGACACCTTGCTCTGATTATGAAGTTAGCTTAGCTGTTTTTGCTAGCGAATTTTTCCCGTTGATATTTCTTGTTATACTCTTCTCTATCTTTAAAAATACCTTATCGCTATTAATTGTTTTGATATGTCAAACACCTTTTTAGTTTTGTAATTAATGAATATATTCCTGAATCCTCTAAGTGGAATAAGAGAGGAAAACTGTTGCAAGTGATTTGTTTCTTGATTTTTGACCAATCATATAACTTGTCTCAAAAATCCGTGAACCAGGTTCAGTCCTCCAGGTTTATGGTTCAAAGCAAGGCTAAGATCCCGTTTACACTGTGCCGGATAAAATTTATCCGCATATTTATCGACAATAAGGCAGCCAAGATGGTTAAAAATTTGATTGGGAGACAGTGAAAACTTTATTGGATGAAATAGCCAATCGCTTTCGAGCAAGATGCGATGTGGGCAAAATTTATCCGGATAAAAGCGTTTACACTGTACCACATAGCTATCCGAACTTAATCCACTTTCCTAGGTGAACTAATTTTGTTCATAAGCCGCTCTCAAATCCGTGCAGATAGCATGGGTCTAGTGTAGACGCGACGCCTATCTGAACTAATTTTGATGTAGCCTGCGTCACAGACCAAAAACTTCCGTGAAGTGAAGGCTAATTTTGATGCGGATAAAATTGATCCGGCACAGTGTAAACGGGGTCTAAGCACTGAAAAATATCAACGTCACTACTCAGTTGAGCATCTTTTCTGAGTTTTGAACAGAAAGCTGTGATGTGACGCCAGCACAGAACAAAGATCGACTACCCCGGGGAGCAATTTACAGGAACAGCATAAAAGAAATTTTCAGATACGTGTGAATAGAAGACTATCAGGACATCATTGCTGTTCATGCAAGACCGAGGATTCGATCAAGGATCAGGGACAAAAAATTTACGGGAAACTTTATGCTTTTCAAGTGGAACAATGTTGAGCATCATCTGTGAGTTTTTAAATAAAATTTCCACATAATCTTGCATTTTCTATTCAAACTAAAAAAATCAAGCTTTTCTTTTCAGCAAAAATCTTTAACTGCAATAAGGTAATTTGATGATTTATTAAGTACTGAAAGACACAGGAAAAAGCTCAATGTGAGCTATCTATTCACGTACCACTATGCGTTTCACATTTTAAAAATACTGTTTGAACTTAATTTCATACATTCTTTTCTATTTATAAGAACAACTTTATAAGAATACGGGCCTCAGAATTGATCAAAAGTTATGAATAAATTAATAACAAGCTGAAGCTGAGCTACTCTAAATTGCAATTTTGAACTACGTTTTATCTCGAAAACATAAAGCAAAATATAAAGCAAAAACATACCTAATAACCAAAAAAAAGAATTTGATCGATTTTCTTAAAGTTCCTTCAGTCATTTTGAAATAGATAAAACTTCCTTTCAGCATCAGCACCCCTTATACCCCGGTTCTTCTTCTGCTAAAGCTGCAATCTGTAACATACATTAACAACAACAAATTTCGTCAGATAAATTTTCGGCGGATAAACTTTGTCGAGAAAAGTTCGGACAATTTTTCAGAATTTCGTCGTGACAAAATTTCGTCGTGGAATTTTTAACATAAAGTTAGCAACATATTACCAAAATCTTAGGTGACAAACCCATACAGGGAAAAAGAGAACAGTCAATATTTTCCATGTTGATGAAAACTGAAAATCAATTTGCAAAGCAATTTGACTGAACATGTTCTTGTTGATCATTTCTCTTTATCCTTCATGATCCTCCTGAAAAGATTTTAGTTTGCCACCAATGTTGGCTCGCACCAACGTTTTCATACGTTTATTAGCAAAATAATGTTCATATTCTCACAAAATTGTGGCTCACCTGCACAAGGGGCAAACACCCCCTCCCCCACACTTCTTGCTACAATTTTGCAGCTGAATAATTGGCCCCTTTCTCTCGATGGGTAAGACGTTAACCAGCCACGTAGCTGCAGGGGGGGCACGGAGGGCTGTGCCATTTTGTCTTATCTCGTCAAAATTTCGTCTCATTTTGAATTTCGTCGAAGAGATTTTCGTCAAAATATTCGCCCGAAATTTTGTCACGACGAAAGTTTTTGTAGTTAATGTAGTATATTTCCCAAAAAATAGTATTCTCCATGAACTTGGAGGGGGGGGGGGCTTAGTCCCAAGCCCTCTTCTGGCCTCGGGCCCGCCCAAAGCACTAACCTTAGGAACACGTGAATTGCCAGTCCCCGTCCTGGAAGTTTTCGGGTTTTGCCGCAACACACCCTTATCATCAGCAGTTCCTTACCACTGCACCGCGTCGCATCACTGATCATCTCAAAGGTCTAATGCAAATTAGCAAATCTGCGAAAATCTTATCAAGATATGTTAATTGCTAACAAGATTTGAAAAACGCATATCGTAAATTTTCTTTTTGTCTGTACGCATTTTTGCCTATTTGGAATGTATTTGATTTATTTCAAGTAAAATTTTGGGTAATCAGCTTTGTTTCTGCATATTACGAGAATTGCCCTGGCGATGGATTTTAAAATGCCTGCCTAGTTTGATTTTTGTCATTTGCTCTTTCAGGACAGAACAACATTGAACCAAGAACAAAGGCCTCCAAGGGAGACAACAATTGTCCTTGTTGTAAAGAACCTTTCAGATTGACAAGACGAGTAAATATCGCTGGAAACTTTAACTAATTGCGCCGACAACAACACCACACGTGCGAAGCTGGTGACGTTAACGTCTTCCTCCTTACGAGTCAACGAAAACAATATTGAAAACTTTGAAAAATTCGCAATCATAGTATCTGAGGTGAGTTTGTTTTTAAATTTTGTTTGTTTAGGCCTACACAGCATGACGTTGTGGTTTTCTGCTATTTGTATAGGTTCAGATTAAGCTCTCGATCTGCATACTTAGATCTGCATATTCAGAAGGAAAATCTGCGACTCGCCACTTCGACATTCTTGCCGGTTGATGACAAAATTCGTCTCCAAACAGGTCCCGTACCAACCAAACTGGTGAGCATAGAATTGTTTAGCTTTTGAAAGGTCCAAAGCATTAGCTTTAGATGTTCCGAAGGGTAAGAGGTACTGGGTTTTATGACGGAAGCAGTTATCTTTATTTTGAAGTTTGTTTATCAAAGGCCGCAAAGACACTAATTATCAATTTTTGGCATTTTCCCAATACATAGTATTACCCTTGCCTAAACGATTTGTTAAAGGTTATCGAAAATTGCTTATTTCTTGCCATCCTACCAAGCAAACTGATGTTATAATCTCGTCTCACTCACATGAATAAGGATTTGCTTGGTTTTCAGGGCACATTTTTTATCCACCTCCCTTCCAAAATATACGCAGCTTTCGTTACAGAGTTTTGGAGGTTGAATTTTTAAACTTTTCAGCCCTCGAGAAGCTTTCTTCATGAATTTCAATAGTGTCCAAACGCATTGCATTGTATATTCAACAGAGGATCAGTATTTCATATTGCAGTTGATGTTGTTTTTCTCACGCTTGGAAAGTGTTGACAGATCTACAACCCTTGAGTTTTTCAACCGCTTTTCGCTCGTTTTCGATATACATTTCGTTGGTAAATACGAAATCAAAATATTTGCTCTTAACCCACGACAAAGTCTTTCTACCTCAGTCACTTGTGTATCTATATGATGCTACACAAAAGTCTTTGTGCGAATCTCTGCATACAAGTCTATTCATTGCAAGGAAAAAACGAAAATTATTGTAATAAACAGACCCCAAGGCAGTGGTATGCCAAGAACATATCATAGGGGGCTTCATGAAATGTAGGGGCATAATTCGATTTTCAAATGCAGAGGTTAACGTCTTACCCATCGAGAGAAAGGGGCGAATTATTCAGCTGCAAAATTGTAGCAAGAAGTGTGGGGGAGGGGGTGTTTGCCCCTTTTGCAGGTGAGCCACAATTTCGCTCCACACAAAATATAGGATGGTGCAGCCGTGAGAATATGAACATTATTTTGCTAATAAACGTATGAAAACGTTGGTTCGAGCCAACATTGGTGGCAAACTGAAATCTTTTCAGCAGGATCATGAAGGAGAAATGATCAACAAGAACATGTTTAGTCAAATTGCTTTGCAAATTGATTTTCAGTTTTCATCAACATGGAAAATATTGACTTTTCTCTTGCATATAGGTATCAGAGACACTTGAATCCTTTATTTAATTCTGAAATCAATTGTTTGAAAAGGGCACTTTCATGCCCAATGCTGCCCCCTGCCCCCATGGCTAAAATGAGGAAACCTGATTTGAAATTCTGTATTTCCTCTAATACACGCCGGTGATTACCCTGGGTACCAAAGCCTACAAAATTTGGAAGCTCCATTTCTCTCCCGATTTCTAGAGCCTTGGTACCCAGGGTAGCTGGGGATGTTCATTTAAATTTTTAGAAATTTGATGCGGCATTTATTAGAGGGAGGCGTTTAAAAAAGTTACCGGGAAAATCAACAAAAAGAAGGGCATGTCTTACTTGTATTATTTGCTGCTTACACACAAAAGAAGTCAAATGCTACGACCCTTAATAAGGAAATTCAGAAAAGAAGAGAAAAATTGTGTCACGTTGAACTGACATGTGAACAAAAGATCGAGGAAATAAAAAACACTTTATTTTTGCATAATTGTCACAGAATAATGAAGAAAGGACCCGAGATATTCTGCACACTCCTTCATGCATTTTTATATATGCATTTTTTTATATGCGGCGTTTATTAGAGAAGGGATTTTTGTTTCTAGCCATTTCGCACTGCGTTCTGGGATGGCACATTGACATGAGTTGTAGTGGCTTCGAGCCTGTCCTCTGTTTTTTGCCCGATCATTTCTTCCATTTTGGTTGCTTGCTCTTTTGACTTTCCTTTCGAACTAGTTAACTTCTTTTTGTATAGCCTGTGTTCCAGATCCCTAACCCCAAACCTTCCAGGTTAGGGGTCTGGAGCGCAGGCTACTTTTTGTAAAGCGGACAGAAGTCAGTCACAGCTTTGTATGCTATCAGAAGACCCCAAAGATTCGTTACCGCTGCTCGTCTCATCCTTCTCGGTTTGCAAAGCTTATCGCTGTACGCTAGTTTATCGCTAGCTTGTCGGTATGCAAAGCTTATCGCTGTACGCTAGTTTATCGCTAGCTTGTCGGTATGCAAAGCTTATCGCTGTACACTAGATAATCATCACGTTTAGAGAAATATTCCTCTTTTTCCTGATGAATTGTATCCAGACAAGAAACCTGCGTCTATTAATGTTGCCCTGATAGAATAGATCTATCTTCTCCTCTTGCTCATAAGGCTTCACATCTTGATGACTGTCCATGTTTCTGGTGTTTCTGGTGTGCCAATAGAGGTTGGTGCTAGCGTGTAATAGGCAGATGACACGCATGCGTATTCTTTTTATCAAATTTTGTATATGAAAACTGAATTGGTTGCTTTAATAATTGAACAAATTTTCTAATAGCTGATCATTGTTTGTACTGTTTGCATAATTAATAACGTAAATAATAAGTGCGTATTTTTCTGCCATTGCCTTTTAACCTAACTGTGCAAAATGCGGATGAAGTTAGGTGTGGCTGATAAGCGTTAAGGGTAAGTATTAAATGAGGCGATAGATAGGTATAAATATATGTGCATATACTTAACACCTTTAAAGTCATCAAACGTGAGGAATTCATGATAATATTTTGTTAGATAATGTCTTTCATTTAACGATGTTCTTTGGTACAGGTTCCGTAAACATTGTGAGTTGGCTAGGCTTAGTTGCAGCTACTGCTTAAGTTGTATTTAAGAAACTAATAACGCTTTATCAATGGGGGCATGCATCACTTTCTTCAAGTCAGTAACATGGTTTTTGGTTGTTTTGTGTTTCATGATGTGTCATGATTTCGAGGTCTAGGTTAATATCTGCTGCTGCTCACATTATAACCTAGCCTATTTCAAGAAGATCTAGAACTCGATATTAATGTTTGTGAAAGTACATATGCTGAAATGATTCTTTTTCTGGTTTAAATAACGAGCAAACTGTTTTATCTAGAAAGATGCACCTTGCTGCCTTCAGACCTCCGAGCCTTCGCAAAAATTAGTTGCTCAGAAACTTTATTTTATTGAACATCATATCATCTTTGCTTTACTTTTTCCGAAGATAATGCTTTTGCTGTCTTTCAGCTTCATACAACTGAAGTTATGTATGTAACTTCCAACCAGGCCACGCCGGGCCCAACCGGTACATGCCAGTGCGTCATTTGTAAAAAACGAAATGAAAGGACGCTTTTCTGTTTAAATTTAAAAAGTTTCGTATGGAATCACTTTTGTTTCGTTGTTGAATAGATCAAACATTCTTCGAGTGGTTATTGTTGTATCGTTCCAAAACGTTAGGTGACGCCATGGTTGTTCTATCTCGAACTAGATTAACTCTATTATCTTATCAAGACAGACTCCTCCCAAAGTTCGTTCTAGAGTGATTCATAACCAGGGAATACTTTGTGGTCTTATGCTCATCTGATTATTACAATAAAGAAAGTGACCCCCATCCCAAGAGATGCTCATATTTTTCTTGTTCAACACGGAAACTGTCATGAGAAACATGCTTGGAAGAAAAGTTATGTGGTTTCTGGACACTGGATTTAGTTTTAGGCTGGTCTTCTTGATAGTCCTATCATCGTGGATGAATAGCCGTTAGTCAAGTGTTTTTTCAAAGCCAGACGATTGACCGAAGGTAAATACCACAACAGTCTAAAGACAGTAAGTCTAACAAAATTGACTGTAACTTTATAGTGCTGCAGTTTAGATGCCAGCGATGCTGGAACAGATTTTGGTGTGGGGAGGGGGGCTTGAAGGGTGCTCTAGAATTTTACGTAGTTTTTCATTGTTATCCTTTATGCCGCAACATTAATATCACACTACTGCAAAAACGCGAGAGGACTACGGTCACCAGCCCCCCCCCCCTGAGATGGTATGCCTAGATGCAAAGATACTCCCAATACAATATAACCTTAAGCTCGTGAAATGCTTAAAACCAAGCAGCTCCACTCAGGTTGTTGTCTATCTATTCAAGGTTAGACAGCTTTCGTTTTAATCGAACATTTGGTAAATATGTGGTCGAGAATGGATTTTTGAAATAAACCAAACATGGGCTTTCTGCTTTATCAGTGACTCGATATCCTGACGCTTCCATTTCTGGATGACAGTGGTCCGTTAAGTATGCTGTTTAGTTGGGTGTTTGATATTTAGTTCTATCAACTGATCTAGGTTCGTAGATTTGCTGATTTATATATTTGATGTGGAGATGAGCGGTTTGGGCACTATACTCGTTTACCAGCTGGTCTCTATCGGCATCCTTATTAATCGTAAAGCCTGTTTGGTCATAAGATCAAAAACGGATTTGACAGTTTGCATACAGTACACAGAAGTCGTGGTTATGTCATTACTGGGGATATTGCGGTATAGTGTTTCTCAACAGCCCAAAAATGTTTATTCGTATGTAATGAAATCTAATGAAATAATGATAATTTGTAGTTCTTGCGTTCAGGCTCTCCATCAAACCGGCTTTGGTGAAGTTCCAATTTTAAATAGCCTTGCCTCTTGGTTAATCGTAATGTATTTTAAACTTCAAATTTATTGGGTATAAGTTATAGTATATCTTCATATTTTCAAAGCGTCATTGAGACACAATTAGGATGTAACAATGTTTTGAAAATGCTTTATATTTTCGAGAATTCAACTCGTCCCACATTGTGAAAATCTAAGATGAATTGCTTTCTGTGTGTGGATTTAACTGAAGTTAGTTATTACTTGTTTTTGTTCAACTTTTATCTTTTCTTTGAAACCAGTTATCCAGGTTGTTATTTCAAAGCTGATATTTTGCATTCGATCAAAACATCCTCGATATCGGTAAAACCTAAAAGCTTATGTTGTACAATGCCTAATGCCTTAACTTCGAAACAGCTTATAAGCGGGGGTGGGGTGGGGGTGATATCTCTTGGATGCGAGATTAACCTGACGTAGCCGGGATCTGCTAATCCAACGTCAGGAAACAAGCAAATCCCACAAAAATCTCTGATACACGTTCTATAAATCAGTTTATCTTAGTGGGTACAAAATCGGATCTCAGGTTCCATTGTTTATATGCAGTTTACGGTATATTTGACATTCTGCCTAATTCAAGCGACCTTATTCTTATTATAGCAGGTTCTGCTGAAGACGAGATCGGAGAACTCGAGTGGACGTTTGGGTATATCTCAGATTTGCCATGCATCAGTCATCAATATTTAATTGGCTCAGTTTTCGCTTAATTTCTACCAACGGATTGTAATCGATGAGTTCAGCTGCGTCAAATTTCAAGCTAACAGAAAGACAATTTCATTTTACTGCTTGACTTAATCAAAAGAAAGACAGCTTATAGACAGAAGTGGCCTTTTCGGTATGGATACTATAATATTCCAGACGGAGCCATTAGAGGACTTCTATGAACTCAAAGAGGAGCTTGGAAGGTATGATAATTTTCGTTTTTATAGCTGTATTAATAATTGAAACTTGTCAGAAAAAGACAACTTGGTCTTAGATGTGTTTTCAATGTTTGATTTAGTGTTCATTGAAACGCCCAAATAGTGAATGTTCTGCCAAGTAGCCATCATTCTTAAAGTCAAAAGTAAATATTTGAAGTTCAATTAAAGTTTAAGTTTATGATTCAGTTAAAGTTAAAGGTGTGTAATTTTTTTGGGATAATAGAAAACATTTTATCCTCTTTCAGCCAATTATCTTTGGTCGTTTTCTTTGTCTAAGTTCAACTAGGTTAAGCATTTGTTTATTGTTTCTTAAGTTAGCTCTAAATCTCTAAATAAGTAAAAAAGGAAAGTTCCCACTGTGTTGTTAAGTTGAACCTTATCCGGAGGGGATGGGGGGAGGGAGGTTGCTTCGTATAAACTGAACACGAATATCGGCAATTTTTTGACGAAATTGAAATCAGCTTTCTTCTTATACGAAACGAAATTTGATGATATAGAAGACTTAGGAACGGACAATTCCCCAAATTTCACGTGAAAAATGGTAATGCTATCCCCTAGGATTTCCCCCTTCTCCGTTATTCATCTCTTTCGGATTTAAAAATAGTTTTTTTCCTATACCATGGTTAAGTATTTTTGGGCATAGTTGCTTTGATATGCCCAGTAGTAAAAGGTTGTGTAAGTAATGTATCATTTGGACTACTTTCTGAGCATCTTATGTTTGTGATTGGTGAATGGAAATTTCATTTCACAACATAACCGTTTTAGGGAATCGATTGTTGTGTTTATTTTCACCCATTTTCAAACAATGCATGGTCATGTTTGAACACTTCCTACGACCCTTGCAGAAAACGGTGGTAAGTATGCAGGCTACAGTACCAATTCATTTGAAAGAAAGAATGTGAGGCAGCAGACCTGTAACTTTAGTTAATAATTGATTGGAAAATGAAGGGTCACAAGAACAAATGTCAGCGTACAATGGCTTTAAAAAGTTATTTTCCCAACAGACATTCCTTTTTGCCATTTTTATTGGAAAACTTCAAAAGAAATTGTTGTAGGCCTACTAGTTATATGCTCAATTGTAACTTTGCTGTGAATGTAACTGTGAAATTTGCATATGTCCTACGTCTGGTCAACATTAAGAGATAAAATGGATTCGATTGTTCTTTGGTTGCTTTGTCGTCTTATTAAACGTTATATTCATTTTGCATACCTTTGTGCATTTGAGTGTTTAAGACAGAGCTAATTTTCTTGAATGCAATTTGTATGCACGCAAATTTCTAATTTCATTGATTTCATTTTATTACAATTCATTTCATTTCATCACACTTAATTTCATTTTATTTCATTTCATTTCATTTCATTTCTTTTTCATTTCATTTCCTTTTCATTTCATTTCATTTCATTTTATTTCATTTTATTTCATTTCATTTCATTTCATTTCATTTCATTACATTTCATTTCATTTCCTTTTCATTACATTTCATTTCATTTCCATTCAATTTAATTCATTCGAATTCTGCTACAATCCAAAAATTAGCTGAATAAATTATTGATACAGCAACAAGAAAAACACGATTAAAACGATACATTGAAGCAGAATTATTTAGGAGAAGTTTCAAAGTAGGTTGACTAATGAGCGGGCGACCCAGTATGTGATATGAAAGTGATTTATTGAATTGAATTCTTGACGGTAAAAATTACAAATATTACAACGTTCAGTGACTTTAACTACTAAACTTGACCGTGCATATTATGCAACAGGTCGTGTTAGCTACAACTCACTGTTGCATATCGATAAAAAGATTTTTGGTTTCCGTGAATTTTTTAGCTCCCTTCCCCTGCTCTCAATGTTCCAAGCTTTGTAACCAATGAATTGGTACAATAGCGTGTACAAATTATCAGAGAAAAACATATCAAAGACTTACACTTCTTTGATTGGAATTACGTCAGTTAGATCTCAAAGATTTCTTGTCCGTCGAGCAGATGGCCTCAAAGAATGTACCTCATGGTTTTCACTTTAATTTTCTCACCAGTGAGTAACAGCTAGCAACAAGATATAAAAGACACTAATCAATAAAAATGTTTTATAGATAGCTTCATAGTCTTTATTGTGTCCCTGCTTTGGCCTGAGCAGAACTGATTGGTATTCAAATTAGCTTCTAGCCACATACTGTAGAGCTCTTCACCTGAGATTGTGTTTGGAAATAGAGTTTTTGAACCAAAGCCTAAAACCCTTTTTGGCGTAATTCGGGGGGCTCTTGTTTGTCAAGTGTAAATTTCACCTTTAAGGGCTTCATAGTTCTAATTTGTCTGGAGATGTAGCAATGTTAATGTAGCAATTGTTCAATGTAGCAATTTAAACGTGACATAATTCAATAATTAAAGGTGGTTACAAAATACTTTCTTTACAGAGCCTTGTTGAGGATTTTAAAGTGTAACACAAGTAGCACAATGTAAATTTTTATTATAAGTAGAGCAGATGTAGACAAAGTATAAAGCAATGTTCATCCAGTTACTGGATAAAGTTGAAATTTCCAAGAGTAAGAATATTTTAGAAAAAAGTGGCTCCAACATGCTACATTCCTACTAGCGTTCCAGTAGATTCAGAGCCTTTGTAATGGTCCTTTTCGTCCTCAAAAACTGCATTTCAAACCACGAGACGTATCTTGTCTTAAAGGGAATAAGCCAGCGGTCGTGCTTGCCTTTTTTTGTTATAAGCAGCAGATACAGACGTCATTGACAGCAGGGTCGAGTGTAAACTTTTGTTTTTTCGACAGTAAACAAGACAGATCTCAGGCTTTTAAAGTCAAGAGGCAGGACATTTACACTATAACAATAATCATTTCAAAACTAAGTAAACTTTGATCTGAGTAAACTAGACTACAGCATTGGTGCAAAGCTTATCTCAACAGAAAGCTCGTTTTGGCGTGTTTTGACTTGTTTTGGGTTGGAATTACAGCGTTGTCTAGAAGAAAGTTCCTGATTGTTGACAGCACAGTGTTTTGACATGGAATAAACCGACCCAGATATTGACGATTATCCAGTTTATCATGAAAGAGGGTTGAATTTGTTTTCGAAGTTTCTGGCAGCGCTTTCAAATTTCGTAGGCTATTCAAACAGGGGCTAGTGAAACTAGACTTGTTTTATGTTTAAAGTTAATTGTCAATCCTAAACTTATATAAAACCTATATCTATTGAATCTATAAAGACATTTCTTCTTTTGATGTGGGATCCAACCAAGGGTGACCTGCCTTGCTGTCTTTGTTTCCTAAAGTCTTGAAGAAAAAAAGACGTTGCCATTTCTTTTAATTTGTCATACTATGTTTTCAAAAGCTTCTATGGCAATGGTCCTTTGCTTTCTTTAATCTTATTTGAATTAAAGATAACTTGAAAGGATCAGCAAAAATTTTTGCTAGGTCTTAGTTTTTACCTTTCAATGTTGCCGACTGTCAATCGTAATATGGAAAAATAATCGAACGTTTCCTTCACTCAATTTGGTACACCCACATATTTGCTTTTTGCTTCGTAAAGGAGGTCTCCAAATCCAAATCAAGATGATAAAACGCCCGATACTTAAAGAGCTATTGGCTATTTTTGTATGCTGTTTTAAAAGAAAGGAGAGCGCTTGGAATCCATGCAGAGCAATTTCAATTTAGCAAAGACCCTGCTGAAATCGTACGCTCTCTCTAGGTTAATAATACCTCTTGTGAGCGATTGGAAGTGATTATCGCCGTTAGATTCTTAAAATGAATTCAATTTTTTCAATATTATAAGTCTAAACCGGTCAGAGTATTTTGATTTCAAAAGTTTATAGGCCCGACTCACTGCTGTTAAAATAGGATGCTTTCCCAGCGTTTACTTGAGATAATGCTGGGCGATTTGTGGCAGATCTCTAAACTTCTCTTCATTATCCTTCGAAACATTGTTCTTTTGAAAGTATTTCTACGAATATTGTGGCATCCTATGATGTTTCACATCTGGTTTATAGATATTTTGCTCTTAAATTGAAGGGCTTTACAGCATGAACTTGGGATCGAACCTGTGTTTGTATAACTGTTTATTTTTTTCGATCCTGAATTGGTGAGCATTCTGGCTGTTAAAGAGTTGTTTGTACTATTCATGACTTGCCCCGAATGATTCCTAATGTATATCTTTTGTTTATATGTATTGACAACTGAAAATGAAGAAAACTGATTAAAATTTGAGATGTACCAATCGTTTTTCAAGCCAAAAGAACGATCGATAATTCAGAATATTTTAACTTGCTATTGTATCGACCGTTATTGATACTAATAATACATTTGATTTGCTTAGAAACACCTTTCGTGTCTTCCAGGGGCAATTTTGCTGTCGTAAAGCGGTGCGAAAAGAAGGAGACATCCGAAGAATATGCAGCAAAATGCATCACCAAAAAGAGGAGCAAGGCAAGCAAACGAGGCATGAGCAAGGAGGCCGTCGAAATCGAAGCTGGACTTTTGTTAGCCCTAGATCACGAAGCTATCATTAAACTTTATGATGTTTTTGAAACAAAGACAAATATAACTTTGATCATGGAATTGTGAGTGATCATTTAGATTGATTCTTTGTTTGTGATAGTACCTTTGACTATAATGTGATAGTAAATAAAATTTATGGTTTTTTGTGTTGCGGAATGCTAAATGCCGTTTTATTGAGCTGCAGATATCGTTTTGGTTTTTCATTCTAAAAAGTTTATGATAAAAACGATATTGAAACGATGCAATCTATTCCGAAAGACGAGTATTTTGAAAGGCGAGCAATGGTATCTGACTACTTACTCAGATGACCATAAAGCACCCGATAGTAACTTTTTTATACGCTCGTGAGTATTCTTTTCATTCAGGTCTCGATTCAGGTCTAAGATTTTTTGAATATATTTCTTTTTTATTTTCCATAGATTAACTGGTGGAGAATTGTTTGAAGAAATTGCAAAAGAGGAGTTTATTTTAGAGAAAGATGCTTGTCACTATACAAAGCAAGTGCTCAATGCCATTCAACACATGCATGAACGTAATATTGTGCATTTGGATTTAAAGGTAATTACGCCCATCACTTTTTCAAAACTATTCCAAAAGCTGCAATCGTGATTTTAGTTCTTTTTGTCTTTATATTTCTTATTATTATTATTATCATCGTCACCATCACCACGGTGAATCAACATCAATCAACAATCACAAATGGTCGTTTATTCATCAGTCACCAATCACAAATCGTCGTTTATTCATCAGTCACCAATCACAAATCGTCGTTTATTCATCAATCACCAATCACCAATCATCGTTTATTCATCCTTCCCCAAACATCGATCAGCGAGACGCTTTCATAGTACTTCACATCCATTACTTCTTTCAACAATATTTGTTTATATTAGCTCTTTATTATTAAAGAAGATGACTCATTACATTTTAGCCCGAGAATATTGTGCTTCAGTATCCGGGAAGTAAAACGATTAAACTGATTGATTTTGGGCTGGCAAAGATGATCGAGCCTGGCAAGGAAATCAGAGAAATGATGGGAACACCTGAATTTGCAGGTAAATGAATAGTCATTATTCCCATGGCTATTACGACATGCTTTTAAAGAGTTGCATCAGAGCGATAAGATTCTTTCATATCTTTGATCGTACAAAGAAATGGAATTTTTAAAGAGATTGTTCTCAACAATGTATCAATTTTTAAGCACGCCGCTTTCAGCTTTTCATTTTTGAATGTGAAACATAAATTTCCGTTGTATTTAAATTGTTTTGACGAAAATTGTTTCGTGGGTCTGCAGATGAATCTACCTCATGGCTTCGATGTAATGAATCGTTTAGAGTTAAATGTTATGCGAGAACACAGCAACATGCTTTCGATGCAAACAGCGAGATGTTCTCAAGCAATTTTTTTGCTAACGATTGAATATCATTGTCCTTGGCGTTTTTGATGAATTTCTAGATGATAATGATGGTGTATAATTGCTTGCTGATGTATGAGTCTTAATGTAATTCGGAGCTTTTGCAGAGTTTTTTGATCTCATCTATTAGGTGTCTACTATAGATAATTTAAACAATAGTTAATTCTTAGCATTCTTATAATCAGCAACGACTAGCTTCCTTTTCTTGATGAATTCCCAATTTAAAGGCAGCACGTAGCGCCGTTCATTGGTTTATCGAAACAAAGAACAAAATTTCTATTTCAGTGAGTTTTCATTTCGTAACAAAGGTCGCCTCTTTCTTGCTATTGATCAGTTGTACTAATTTTTCATGTTTTTCTAATTTCGAGGACCCTCGAAATTCAACAAACAATTGCCAATGAGCAGCACGACACACTGCCTTTAAAGGCTTATAGTAGTAAAAGTATTGGCTGCATAAATATTTTTTACAATAATTTTACACTGAAAAATGTACACGCAAAAGCGCAGTACTAAACTTGTCATTTTCGACTAAAAGGATTTTACTAAAGATACTGCTGAACAAACATATAAAACTGTTTTGCCAACCAAGTCTTCTGAATTACAATATCAAATTATTTGCTAAAAGGTTCTCAAGAATCAACATGGTGAGTACAAGAAAGTAACGTAGGATTAAGACTGAGGCCATGATACACTTTCAAAAGATACAACCCGCACTTGTATCAATGAGTCAAGGAATTATATCCATGAAATATTGAGAATAATCTGGTCTTTTATCCTTGAATGATTTGCTTATTTTGAACATCAAGAAACATTTATGTATTTATTCTATAAACACCAGTGCCAACTGAAACACTGATGAGAAATGTTAATATAATGTGAACATCCATGCTTTTTCGGCAGCACCTGAGGTCATTCACTACGATATTGTTGGATTCTACACTGACATGTGGTAAGTTCGTTAAAAATATTTTAAAGTACCTGTACTTTTGACGCATTGTATCGAAAATTGTTTATATTTTAACGTTTTAAAAACAGTTCAAACAAGAAATCATCGTGCTTGCATGTTTGCTAATAACGATACTGCATATGTGATCAAATTTTTATAGAAATTAAAAACCCTTTAAACGAGAAAACCATCAAAGGACTTTATGTGATATATCTTTATCTTAGACTTCTTAGTGTTAGGTAATTAGGTCTTTGTTACCGCTAACAAGGATCTGGTATGAGCATTAAGATTGTTTAAAAGATATAGTCTAATATTTTCCTTTATGTCGATAGCCCTCTTTTAATTACTAAAAGTACTCGATATATTGTTTACAATCGCCAGCTTGGAGCCATGTCTTTTCCAAGTTTTACATTAAGAGGGGAGTAGAGATAACATAATATTTTCAAATGGCTTAAACCAGGATGGTCAACTTTCAGGATATAATGTTTTTCACACCATTAATCCTATAAGGAAGTTCGCACCTCCTTTCATTATTGACCAATTTGTTTCGGGATGCTGGCTTGATTGCATCGTTGAAACAGTGTGCTAAACTATATAGAAATTGGGGAGATCTATGGGCCCAAATGACTCTTGCTTTTTGACTTCCTCTATTTCAGCTCAGTTACAAAAGTTTGGAAATGTTAGGCAGCCTATAGTTGCCAAGGGCCCAAGTTAGCAAATTCTAAATATTACAATTATGAGATGAAGGGGTGAGGAAAATGCATTCCCCCTATTACGGAGTTGCTGTTGAAAAATATTGAATGATGATTGCCTTTGTTAGGAAGAGATTTAGCAAAAATATTCGATAAACCCTTTGATTATTTTTTCAGAGTCTTTGTTAAGCATTTCTTTTTATTTCCTTCTCTAAACAGCAAAAGAATCTTTCAGATTTCCTTCTATTTGAAAGCCATTGAAATGGCGAATGTATTTTCCTGCTGATGACCCATTTAAATATAAATGTGTATTATGAATCGTTTTCCTTTTATCATGTAGAATTTTTATTCTAATTTTAGGGCTCTTGGTGTTGTGACGTATATTCTGTAAGTAATGGTCTTAATTCATAGCGCTTAATACTGCATATTAATAACCAAGAATTAATTTTGTTTCTCTCTTACATAACATTTTTAGACTGACCTACATAACATTTTTAGACTGAGTAAAAATTTCTTTTCTTCCAAAAGATCTCAGACCCTTCATTATAATAAACTGAAAATATTGTTCTCAGTAAATGATTGGTAATTGCATTTCGACTTTTGGTTACTTTTTGCTAAAAGAGTTATTAGACCCTTTCATAATTTTTTTGTCAGTTTTATCAATTGTGAATATTATCTTTAGGCTCTTTCGTTTGACGTCTTTACCCATAGAGTAGGTATGATTCAAACTCGCTCCATCTTCGACCAATAATTGAACGTCAAATGTTTTTGTCTAGCCTTAGTGGAGCATCTCCGTTTCTTGGCGATGATGATCAGGAAACATATAAGAATATCTCTTCGTGCGAGTATCAGTTCGACGACGAATACTTCGATGAAATCACCAAAAATGCTAAAGATTTTATAGAGAAGCTGTTGGTCAAGAATCCAAAGTGAGTGCTCAAAATTGAAGCTTTCTTGCTTTATCTTTATCTTAATTGTTCATATTTTTATGCGTTATTTTATATTTTGATTCTGTTTGCTTGCTCATTTGTTGCTCTACAGTGGTTTGTTCTAGGAAGATGTTTAGTTGGGGTAATCTGTCCCCTCTCCCCTCCTCGAGTACTTCCAGTTAATTCTACTATCCTTTTCTTTAGCAGCATTCGTTTTTACAAAAAAAATTAATTTGTTTTTTGAATATACCATAAAAAATACTATGCCTCCAAAATGAAAAGCTTGTAAAGACTTTGAGCAATCAGTAAGTTTGCTTATTGTGTCATCAAGTTTCAGGCGGTTTCTGGCTGGTGTGAAAACCCTCTTCTATGGAGCCTTTTTCTATTCAGCCTTTTACTCTTTCTGGGTAAAAACTCAGTAATTAAGTCAAGTTTTGACATTAATTGTTGTGTCATACATTATAATTATGTTCGTCAAAAAGCATTAATTTTCGGCCACTGATGCATGCAAATACCTATTTTTAGAGACCGAAACACAGTTCAAGATTCCTTAAACCACCCATGGATAGCTTTAGAGGTTTGTTGACAGTGCTGAAGTAAATTTCAAATATATAACTAGTCTATGTAACTGACTATATTTATTACTTTTATGTTTTGTACCCAGCCCAGTCAGGATTTATTACTTATAGTTTCAAGTTGCAATACATATTTGTACACATAATTCATTTATTAGTTGTCGACAGGATTAAACGACTTCTTATTAATGTAACCATTATAGGCATGAGTAGCTCTGGCATGATGCAGTCTTTCAGATTGCAGCTGCTGTTAAGAGGAGGAAATTTTCAACGCATTCTTTTTAAGAACATGTTGGGAAGAAATTAATTTTTGTGAATATTAAATTCTCAAGGACACTTTTTGTGACTCTCAGCAGGTGTGCATCAGACATACCATAACGTGTGAATTCTAAATTTTGTCAAATTTTGCCAACGGTAGTTACTTGTGTATTCTCGACTTTCATAAAATTTGGGTTCCAAACATCATGGTTATGGCTTCTGTTGTTTTGTTTCTCTGTTTCCATTGTTGTTTGTGCCAAAATGCAAACATACAGCATGTTAGTGCCTTCTTTCGTGTATTCTTTAGAACTTTATGTCGTTAGCTAGCTTATCAATTCTTAACAGAAACTTTTTATCTTGCTTTCATTTTAGAAAGATGAAAATTCAGTTATTGATACACAGAAGATGCGTGCTTTTGTAGCGAGGAGGAGGTGGAAGGTAAGCAGTTTCCAGAATTTTGTTCGAAGGAATGTTTCACGTTTTATTACTGTATGTTTTGTTATTATACAATATATCAGAGCATTCAGCTGATGGTTCAGGTTATTAAAAGATAGATAAAAATGAAGTCGTGAAAAGAGGCATTGATATGATAAAATGGATATCTTTATATTCCTTAACAGCAGAAATTGGCTGCCAACATAGATTCACTGGATATAATTCTTGTAACTAAATTTTCCAAGAAGGTCTGTAGCCAAACCAGGTTTAGCTTAAACGTGTGTATCCCAACGCTGCTGAACCAAGCATCACCAGTCAAAGTCTTGCGAAGCAAAGCCAAACGTAGCTTACTATAACCAATCATATCATTGCCGGCTCCCATATATACGGCAAGCGGCCGTATATATGGGAGCCAGCAAGTCTTCTACAACATTACACAATGAAGCGAGTTATTCCAAGTTCAACGTGAACATGTATTAACATCCTGTTGAAGCCTTTATTGAGCCTGTCAATATCGAATCTAGCAAAGGAGTCTGTGTGCATACGTGCCTGCCTGATATTTCAATCAATCTTTTTTTGAAATTGTTTGCAAGGAAAGACTGCCAAACACAGTTAAGCTGGTGAATTGGAATTGTGAATAAGATATGTGATGGAAGCGCCTCCCTTTTCTATGATATTTTCTCTTCCGCCTAAAACAAGCCTTGGCAAATCTAAGGAATACTCTTCCTGATATTATAGATTAATTATTTTGTAGTACACGTAAAATGCCTTACAGATATGCAATCATTGCTGAAAACAAAAGTTTTGAATAATTCTCCAAAGGTTGAGCAAACCCCTGGACCTGCATCGTAATTCAAAACTGCTCCAAGCCCCAACTTATTTGGTAGCTTCTTACCTTATTACTGTGACATGAACAGTTTCCCCCTTTCGAAAAATTACCCGTTATGTCATATGTAGGATGATTTTCTGCTCTCCCATCTCTCCATATTAAAAAGATTCGAGCACTTTTCTACAAAATATACCCTTTCCAAATTCCAAATTATCTAACATAATTTAGCATATTATCACGTATTAATGTCTAGTATTTTTTAGTTTATCATGACGCAAAATGTTTCAACCTAACCTTGCATCGTCTAACATTCCCTATGCTAACCAATCACAACTTTGTCTATTATATCTTACAAAGTCTAACTGTCCACGTGAAACAGCTTTCATAACTAAGTTTTCAGCTTTTGTTTTCTTTTTATACTAGCAATCCCTCAAACTGGTGTCCACAATCAGTAGACTGAAGATTCTCTGTCGGAACAGCACTCCAAGCCCCACATCAGATGTTAGCGGAGACGAGGTGGCAATTTATTTCTACTTATAAATTTATTTTTTTATATATTGCTTTATTTAAGTTTATTTTGTTACTATTTTTCTTTTAGCTGCACTTGCACTTAACTTTAATTAGTTATAAAATTGAAATCAATGCATCAAAAAAAAGCTACTTTTAATCTTAGCCATAGAGATATGTATTCGAAAATTATTCAATAGGCGTGAAGATAAATGTCCAGCCATTAATTATCCCAATCTATTATGATTTTACGCGCATTTTTTAAAGGATGTCGCATGAAATTCAGTGAACAGCATAAAATCTTTAGAGCTGATGTCATTGCCTGTGCTGTTGTTGTTGTTGTTGTTGCTGTTGTTGTGGTGTTAGTTGTTGTTGGTGTAGCTGTTTTTGTTGCTGTTGCTGTTACTGTTTTGGTTGAAAGTGTTGTTCTTGGAGTTTAGTTATCGAGAAAAATAATCTTTGCAACCTGAAATTTTGTATTGTTTTTGCACTTTAAAATAAAGCTTGAAAAAATCACCATTCTGATAGTTGTGTGATGAAAACGTTAACAAGTGGTTGAAGATCTTGTGAATCTTCGAAATTTGGAAGAGTGCAGTCATTCGTTATTATACTGATCGGATAAAACTGATCCTATTGGAATCTGCACTCAGCTTGACAAATGGTTGATCAAAAATAAAATGGTAATGTATAAATCATTGTAATTTTAATAAATATAAATTTACAACTATACATTTTAACAAAATAACACCTATATATGCACCTTCTACGCTAGCTAAAATAACCTCCTCTTAAAATCCGTAACACAACATGCCAGGACATAACACAACACAATATGCCGGAACACAACACAGCATGCCAGAACACAACAAAATACAACAACACAACTCGACACGACACAAAAAACATCACACAACACAGCACAATTAAACAAAGCACAGCACACACAACACAACACAACACAACACAACACAACACAACACAACACAACACAACACAACACAACACAACACAACACAGCCTGCCAGAAAGCAAAAAAATACGACACAAGGCAACACAACACAACACAACACAGCACAACACAGCACAACACAGCACAAAAGATCACAACACAACAAACGCAACACAACGCAACAAAACAAAGCCTGCGAGAACACAACAAAATACAATACAGCTCAACACAACATAAAACAACACAACACAACAAACACAACGCAACACAAAACAGCCTGTGAGAACACAACAAAATACAACACAACTCAACACGACACAAAACAACACAAAACAACACAAAACAATACAGCACAACAAAATAGAACAAAGCAGAGCACATTAATCACAACACAACATCAAAAACCGTAGGCTGTAGTCTGCATTTTACTAAAAACACCAAGAAAAACTCAACATAACCCTCCAAGACAGCACACAACGCTGTAATAAAATAAACTACGCCATACCGAACTACAAACGACTTACACTTAATGGCACGACATGATACAAAACTAAACTAATTTTCATGGCGTCATTGAAGCTTTCACTAACTGACTAATAATCTTTTCTAAGCCATAGAAATATCTTTGATAACCTCCAGATATGTATAAGCCGTTTAAATTTTATGTTAATTTTTTTGTTTACCTATTTAAAACGGAGATATAAATGCACTTGATTCACATGTTATTTTCTTATTATCTTCGCATCTTTTTTGAGGTGAAATTATTTTCTTTTCAACTTAAAAGTTATTTATCTTTTTTGCCTTTTGATAGACCATCTCAAAGTTCGCGGAGCCATGAAAAAAGTGGAGAAAAAGCCGCATTAAATACAATAGTGGCCTATATCAACGAGATTTATAAATTTTTCTGCAGCTCAAACAAAGTCCCTTATTAATAAACGAAATTCACAGACGAAGAAAAAGATTTTTTTCTTGAAGCTTCTTTATCTTTTCTAAAAAGGTTTTACGGCCAAATAACTGAAGAACAGCCACTATCCACCATGAATTTCCCGCTGTTTTACACCATTCGAGCGATTTGAAATAGCTATCGAGCAAAAGACTGCGTCGCGAACCCCAAGATGGTCTATTGTACTGTGGCAACGATGTTGACCGATAGGCCAAAAATAGTTATTACACTCAGCTATTACAAGATAGCGAATAGTTAAATGTAATAAAGAAATTTGAAGGGAAATATTTTTTGAACTTAATCTTTATATCTTGTTAACTGTATCATTTACTTTTTGCTCGGCATTCATGAATTCATTTTAATGTATCCTATCAACTTTATCAAAAAGTTCTCACATATTAATATGTGGATGGTTTTTTCAATTTCTAGGGAGAATCATCAAATGAAAATGGTGGCCCATCCCTTCGTAACTTAATCAAGGCAGCTAACGAAAATCTGCCTATGTTTACTAATCACGTAGACGTGAATAAACATGTTGCTGACGATCAGGCCGAGGCAAAGAAGCCAGTCTCGAAATGTGTTGACTCTTCAAAGCAGGAAGATGGACTAGGAAGCGATAAAGCTGACGTTGATAATGGCTTGTTAAAAAGCAGTGAATCTGAGGTAGTTGTCAAATCACAACCACTAGACGATAGTCCAAGTCTTGGTAGTCAAAGTGAAGGTGATGTCTTGCTTATTGATGGTCTAGATCAACTATCAATCGATGCAATAGAAACAGATGCTGTTGACAGCGTGGAAAGAGTTACTGTTGCTGGACAAAGTAACACAGAACCGGTTAGTTTTGGAAGCCCCAATGTTAAAAGGTATGTCGGCGAGGCAGTCACAATACGTGGTAATTTTGGGCAGGGTTCTGGAAATGTTGATTCAGCTGGGCTTGTAACCTTTTCGATTCCTTTTGTTGGCGATGATAATTTGAAAAGCAACGAAGACGGAAATCAGAAAGAAGAATCTATCGGCGATCACCATAATTCGGAGAGTAGGACTGACTCTTCTAAAAGGTTTGAGGAAAGCTACATCTTGGAAACACCTTGTTCTGATAACATACCATCACAGAAACGAGCTCCAGGTACTGAAACAATAGTTAAGATTGGTTTCCCCACAACAATCAGTTTAGACAGTTATGGTCTTAGTGAGCAAGAACTTCCGCCTCAGACTAATTTGAAAGGTCCTTCACTGACTTTGCAAGAGTCAAAAAATAATGTGGCAAAAAATAATGTGGCAGTTAAAGAGATAAAGGTCGATGATATACAGAGTGCAAGCAAATTTACAGTCACTATTCCAAAGCCAGTTAATGTTTGTGATAAAAGTGAAGAAGTGACTTTTACTTTGAAAACAAACGATGACGCAACAACGAATAAAAACAGAGATGACAGACAAAGAGAATCATTAATCCGTATGGATCCTGTGGAACTAAAGGTTGGCGTTGCTAACGATAATGAAGATGGGGTTAAGATGAAGGCCGTCACTGCAACAAATGAAGGTGACTTGGTTGTAATCGAGTTCATCAAGCCGGAAAATAACAACATCTGAAGAAATTCTTCAATGTTTCATAAGTTTCTTAATCTGATGATTAAATAGATTCAACATGTTTCAATACCTACTATTTTATTGGTTTGAAAAAGATTTGATTTCAGAGTTTATGGTACTCAGTTATTCTATAATAATTGAAATTTATAAGGATTAGGGACACATACCAAGGTCTACCGTGGTTTTCAATTGCACCAAATGCATCGCCCACATGCACACACAATGCCATAGGACAGTCACATCCTTGCTCGTCAGTCGCGCCAGAGCTGAACTGCAGCAAATTAATTTGCCACCTCAGCTATGGAGACTTCTATATTTCTGGCTAATTCTGATATTTCTAACTTCATAGCTTTACAATTTTTATAGATCTTTTCACTTTATTTTGGCAAAATCTCTCTATATTAGAACTTTGTTGAAAATCGTAAAGGGAATTTTTGTCAAATGTTATTGATATAAATGTAATTTGTTTGTGGTCTCAAAATCCGTGAACCAGTAATCTGTTTCCACTTAAATTTGGGGGTATATCATGATGTTTTTCAAGTTATGTGGGCAAAGGTCGAAATCTTGAAATGAATTTTCGACACCGTTACACTTAAATTAGGTATTGGAAACTATTTCACTTGAAACAAGCATTACAAGACACAAAATGATTGAATCGAATTCATAACCTCCTTGTCTAATGTTAGAATTTAAGAAGAGCGTGCTTTAGTCTCTATCATTTTGCAGAATTCAACCGAACGTTTTAAGACTAATGCAAAATATTGAGAGCTATTTAGAATAAACGTTGTTTCCAACTCCATTAACACCATTTCCAATACCAATTCAGATACCAATTCCAAATCTATGAAGAATTTGCTTAAAATTTGTTTGTTTGACCAAGAACTTGGTTGTATACTGAACTGCATAATTAACCCCTTTTTGCGCATGCTCATGTTGCGCCATATTGAAAGAATTCAGTTTGCCACGAGAAAAGGATGAAATATTGCAGGTTTATCCGCATTTTGCAAATATTCCGCAACTCATCAAAATTTACAAGTCTATGATGTACTGATATTTTGTTGATAACCAACAAATCTGATGCCCGTTGTGCCATTGTGATTTTAGTGGAGATTAATTTTTGGCTTGTCTTCTTCCACTTTATCGAAGTTGAAGTTGAGAGCCAGAAATGCCACAGATTCTACAACTGGCTCTGATAGACAATCTTTTGTCCAATCGCTTGGCACCCAACGCTGAAGAAGTCTGCTTGTACCTGCTTGCTTTGATTTGATTCGACTAATATTAATTGTGTACCTATTTCTATATATTCATGCGGTTAAAATCTGGAGATGCGAGATATAGTTTATATATATATGTATAATATTTGACAAATCTCCTTGATCTCCCTTCATATGTATATTGGCTTCCGTAATCATTTGTTCTTTTTGAATGAATCTATTTTTGGTTTTTTTAGAATACACTCCGCAAATTGGTTGTTTTTTTTTCGACCGAATCTTTTGGTATGTTCCGATGCAGCGGCTTAGTATTAGTATTTTAAGACAGTGCTGCATGTTATTCAACGCTTTCTTGCATATTTAAAAAAACAAAACGAAATGGCGCTCTTACAAAGAGAAGAAACAAAGCGACCAATTTGCCCAATTCATCAATTTTCTCTCTCACAGTAGCTGATGATGCAAATAACAAATTTGGAGGCTGATAGAATTCCTCCGAATTATAAAACATTTCCTCTGTAAACTGAAGCAGTCTCGAAAGAAGACAATTAAAAATTATGTTAGTTAAAATCATAAGGTAAAAGAATCAGGTTTTAGGAGTCCTTACTGAAGAATATCTTTTCTGAAAATGCTGTATAAATTACAACTGAATGTGATGAAACTTTATAGGAACTCTTTTAAAATAGTCGTCGTATCCAGATACTTTCCAGCTGATTCAGACCGCTCTTTTTTATTAGCTGTTGTGTCACAGATTGGAGTCTTATTGCCAGAGTCTATGTTACATATCAACACCTTGATTTTTGTAGAAAACCATTTTATATTCTTTCCATATTCTATTAACGATTTTTCTGCACTAGCTCTACATTATTTCTTGTTGCCTAGAAAAGTACCAATTTTGTTTTGGAGTACAATTGGTACTTTCCTAGGCAGCAGAAATAATGTAGACAAAACCAAAAAAATAAAAGAACTCTGTGGCCTGAAGTCCTTTTATGTCTAGATATTAATCTACGGAATCACCATCCTTATTATGCACATGTTTGCTGCTAAGATACAGTTTTCGTTTACAATTAATTATTACTGCTTTGGGTCTATTTCAATGACCTTCTCCACTTAGTTATTGTCCAGTACGTGAACAAAAATATTTTTAGGTCACGCCTCTTTTGCCCTCAGAAAACACCCTTTACTATGAGGAAACACCATTTTACCAATAGGAACGCCAAAGACCAACTTTTCGTAACGTAAATGTAGTTGCGAAATCAAAATACCCTTGAACAAAAATTTTCTCACTGAATTTAGACGAAATTTTAATCCATCCTATTGAGATATTTGGGGAGGGTGGTATGTCGTACCCAACTCAACTCTAATGCCGCTGTTGTATAAAACTGGATAATGATCTAGCCTGGAGGCATCCTTCACCCAAACGTACGCCCAAAATTATCGATTCTCTATCTCTACTTTCTCCTGCTTCTTATGTCAAAAAGTTACAAATTTGCATATTTTTCTATTTTCTTCAATGATTTTGGTTTAGAACACCTAGCGCTTTTAACGCATTTCAGCCCTGACGCAAAGTAGCTGGCCAAATTCTCAGCAACTCTTGATCATCTCTGCAAAGGGATTTGTGCATTATTTAGCAACGGCATGCGTTATTTCTCAGACTTAACTAATATAATACTCTTCGTCGACAGCATGAACTTCTAAAGGGCCTGTTTTCCGAAATCTATTTTCCACAGGCAATCCCAAAGTATTGGCTTATAGTCAAATGTATTTTTTGGTCTGAAGTTAGAGATCTTGCCCAAAGCAAACAAGTGTGCTTGCATCCCATTTGTGTTTTTCAATCATAAAACAATTTATTTTAGCCTTTTTAGGTAAATGATGAAACTTCTCCTCTCAAAAATAAGCTTACTGATTTCCAATTCCACTTTTTCGTTGAAGAAATATTTCCAAGTAATCTTTCTCCTCGGGTTTAGAATACACAAAGGTGCTCTTTCTTTCTAGTCAGCGCCCATCTTTAAATCTTACTCGCACCCATACATTAACAATGCGCACCTCTTTCTGCGTCCTTGTATGCTTGGTACCAGAGCCACAATGAGTTTGAGCGCGAAAATAAAAGAAAGATGCGGTGCAGCGGTGGAATATCTATCTGACTAGGCGCTCCTCCGCTTGGTTTTCCATTTCCGCGGTCGAAATTGTGACTCTGGTTCCCAGGATAGCTAGCGTCTTTGCAGCTTCTTACTGCCATTCAGAGAATCAATTGTTCGTGGTGATTATCATTCTTAGAGTAGGGAAACATTAGATATGATTTTGCTAGATGATTTTCTGTTCCAAGCCTATCCATTATTCGTGGTAATACTCATTTTTGTTATTAGAATAGGAAAATACCATACATTTTTATCACTGAACAGCTGCTTTTCTATCTTCAAGGGGTCCCGTGTTTCAAGTCCAACTTCGCCCAACGATTTCAACTCGGTCGATTCGGAAAGATCATTTTCACCTGAAGAAGAGAAAACCCTAGAACATGGCTTATCAAATAATAATTGGGAAGATGAAAAGGTACACTCTGAAACCAAAGACATCGGGAATGTATGTGAATCAAATGGGACTATTATTACACAAAATGAGGATGCCAAATTTAGTCAGACATTTGTAAGTGCAGAATACACGGCTGCTCAACATGCCAATTCTACAGCTGTTCTTATTCCTTATCCTGAGGCCGAGACCGGTGTCCAGGCTGTTATTACCAGCAATATTGGATCAAAAAAGACGCTACTGCCTGAGCAGACGGTTACGGCTCTAAGCGAAAATTTGCCGTGGGATCCTGAAGGGGATCTTAGCCCGCTGGAAAACGGTAAACATTTTTCAGAGCATTATCTTAGCTTAAGTGGCTTCAAAGTCCCTACGGTTCAAAAGCAGCTGATACCCGATGTAAGACTCCGCACCGAAGACAAAACAGACGTTTGGTGCAACACAACTGTCAGTGATGAGGGTTCCTTACAGGTAAACAACAACACGTACAACATGAACACTAGCAGAATGAATGCAAATAGGCTCAGCCCAGAGATGGCAGAGTTCAACCAATCGTCATGCCTTGATGTTGGTGGAAATAGTGCGAAGTCTGTGTTTGACAGAAAGAAGCAAAGGACCATTAGAAAAATAAACTGGGAGACGAACTACATTCCACCTTTGGATTTCATCCAGCAGTCACAACCGGTCAGACCACCTACAACCGTGAAAAAAACTAAAATGCTTGGTAAGGAAACTTCGGTTTAAGATTCATGGCTTTGAACATTCCAACACCATCTTCAACAGTTAGATGGTGTGAACAAGAAGGTTTAATGAAATTCAACAACTGTACTGTATGATAAATGATTAAAATTTGAATTGTATATGCTTAACACTTGCTATAGTAAAAATTTGCTTGACGTTCAAAGTTCATCGTGGTTTGTTTTCGTAAAAAATGGGCTTATAATAATTAAAGTAAGAATATATACTGTAGTTAGTTAAATAAATGAATGAATTATAGTTATTAAATATTATGGCTTTCTATTTAGGTTATTTCAGCAAATGAAAATGATGATATCGCTACTATTTATTCGTAATCTATCTATACGTATCCATCAAGGTCGAAGATTATATGAATTTATCGAATCCACTTTCGACCTGTTCTTTTTGCTTACGTATTCCAGTCTTTAAGATGCCGGTATATCCATTATAGCGCTATTAGAATCAGCACCTGTCTAGTTTGAATGCTGCTGTTTTTAGGGTCTGTAGGCAACTTTAAAACATTTTTTCAAACCGATAGGAAAGTAGAATTCAAAAGACCTTTAGACAGAATGCAGTTCTTTTAAAATGCTGGTTAATTCGAGGGGAAGCAAATCTTTTCAATGCGCTAAACGATCGTACTAGAAATTTATTACTGTAAGTATCGATCAAAATCCCGCAATATCAAGCACAATGCTGTAGAGAGATGTTTTTAGAAGACGTCGAACTCAAAGAAAACGTATGTTGAATGGCACAGTCTCAACGAACATGTGCAAATACAAAGCATACGTAGTATTGTTCCCATAGACGTAAGAGACACTGGGGCCGGGGGCTAGAGCCCCCCCCCCCAATCAGGCAGAATTAATCAAATTTCGGGGCCATTCGGGCAACTTTATCCCAATCAAGCAATAATATTCGGGTAAGGCCATTAATCAGCACCCTTAAACATTAAGCCTCCGCAACGCCTGTGATTGCCCATGTTGCTTATTCTAAATTTATCTAAATCTAATAGAGATTTGGTACAAGACGACTTACCAGCGGTTCAATTCCTCGCGCCAGAAAAACGTCTTTGCTTTTGCTTGGTTCACAGCTACCTGGACTAAATCAGTTAGAATATGGGCAACGGCGAGGCCATATGTGTTCTAGCATACCTTTGCTTGTAATTTACCGGGAATTCACGTGCGTCTATTCACAAGAGACATTTAAAACAAACAGCATTTGCAGATTCGAAAGCCAACTCATCTCTCTGCAGGAATTGATTGTACATGGACGAATAGCGTGTAAACGACCGAACTAATTTTAGCTCCTTTGGTGAAGTTCATCCCCTTTTAAAGAAATGAAGGAACACTAGTTTTTTAAGGCCTCTCTCCGGAGATGAAACCTGGTAGAGGTAACCTCCCTGCTGACTCAAAAAGCACCAGCGAGACAGAAGAAAAGAATGCTTTTATTGTTTCAAAATGCAATTTCAACGTGAGAAGTTCTCTTGTGAAAAGAAAACTTTTCGGTGATAAAAAGGCCATGCTCCTTATTTCGTGATTCAAACCAACTTTGGTCGCGTTAGTGTTTCGCTCATCATAGTTTATCAACTTGCTTTGCTAAGTACAACGGCAGTTTTTTCTTAAATTCATCAAAGATTCAATGTTTAAAAGAAAATCTAGGTTATCTTTTAGCACATTTTACACCATTATTTTTTTGCTGGTAGTGGTAAAAACGTCCAAAATTGGCCTAAATTTAGCTGCGAGGCACGTTTGTTGTCATATTCTTTATTTCTGATTGGCTAATGAGGTATGCAGAATTTTGGGCGCTCAGCCAATCAAAGATTTGGAAACTATGCTACTAGTACCTACAATGATGCAGATCGAGGTGCGAATGCTATTGTTTTACGGATATAAGAAAGAGAGAAAGACAGAGAAAATGAAAATATAAATTCAAAAACACGAAAAAACTCAATGTCTTTTCAAACACTTTCAGCATAAAATGTAACTTCGCCTGACATGTTATGACATGCTTTGATTGGAGTAGTTTATCAACTTGTTTCGCTCATCATAGCAAAAAAATGAAACGAAAAAAGGATGGTCTGATTTGTGTGTCACATCGAGTTCACGTTGGACGGCGAAAAACGAAGTATGAAATCATTGATATTCCTGTCACAAAAATTTCTTTATTCATAACAAACAAAAACCTTAAAATGTCAGGAAGCAAATGATTTTCACGAAGCCGAGTGATTTTTAGGTTTTCAACTTATATTCGGTCATAAAGAAGGTCAACAAATATTGGAAAATTAATCTAGGATTTTTTCATTTTGATTAAAAATCATTGCGAAACACGTTTCTAATTGTACAATTATTTAAATTAGTAAGCCAATCAATGATAACTTGTAAAAATAATCTAAGATGCAGCATAAAAATATATGATATACATTTAAGTTACACAGTTATATACATACTTTTGGCACTATTCTTTCGGGCAACACTGAATACCTAAAAACACTATATGCACCAATGGCATCAAATGATATTCTTTCACTGAGCTGTGAGTATTATGCAGATGCTGGCCTACTGGATTCTCTTTCTCAGTTCAATCTACGAGTACTAAATATATGTCGTTCTAAGAAAACTTTTCGAAGGGATTTATCAAATAAATTTGAAAAAACTTCGAAATGTTCATGTAAGGTTGTAGAACATCATTTTGGATCTACCGCTAGGCGTTTGCTTTGGATCCACCCATATGGAGGTAAAAGCAAAAATTTGCTTTCTGGGAGTAGTTTGACTCTGACAGAATTGCTAATACTTCTGAATTTACTCAATTATGGTAAAATATCTATAAAATTCCAAGTACTATGACCACGACTCTATATGTGTCTGAAAGATTAGCAAAAAGGGGGGGGGTGTTTTTACGGATAAATTGACAACGGTTACGACAAAATTAACATGTATCCTGTGGCGTTCTTACATGAAGGGCTACGTATCAAAATACCAATGTTTACAGTTTAGGATAACTCATTGTGTAGATATATAACATAACACTAGTTAACATGAGATAGGTTAACAAGAAAACCACTCATTTAGAAAACCGGTTAGCTAGAAAACCGCTCAACTTGAAAACTGCTTAACACGAAAACCGCTCAACTCGAAGTAAATATTCCTAATTTGTTTATGAATATAATGGGCTTACCGGACTTACACAGATGTCACATATTGCCCAAGACGAACCGATATTGCTGGTTTGGATTCGCTCGTTTCATGTAAAGTTATATGTCAACGAGTCATTATACGAGTTACATGTATGCGTATCTATATATTTTTTAAGTACATATATATGTCAGGTACATCTTTATCAAAATTGAACTAGACCAGGGATAACAGTATTTAAAGAGGCCGTGAAAGAAGAGAAAGATATAACAACGCTAAATAACAATCATTGTGCACAAATGTGCTTTTCATAGCTACATCAATTATCGTGCATTTCACATAAAAGGCATTCTAGAACTACCATTCACAAATCAAATAATCCAAAAAAGAGTTAAAATAATTCAAATCACTATGCTAAAATTAATATGCAGTTTCTCGGCAATTTCTTTTTTTGACTGTTATAAAGAAATGTCGTTATAGTCACACACCCTCCGTCACTCTTAACTCCGCTTAGCTGGATTCGGGTTGGTTAAGACATGATTCGAAAAAACAAGACGTGCTTGGTGATTCACTTTAGCAGTTTGATGATTCACCTTCGTGATTCGGTGAACAAAATCTCTTTTCAAATGTAGTTTTTTTTGGAAACATCATATAAATGGAACATCAGACAATTTTGTTTCACATTATCAAAGGATCTGCACATTATAACATGCAGTCAGTTTTACGAATCGGAGTAAATACGCACCTTTTAAACGCGTTGATGGGAGAGACACTGGAAATGCCCTTTCGAAATCCCTGTCCCTTCCTTTCCTGAGACAAGGGCGAACGTTAGTCATAAACATCGCTTCGGTTCTCAACTCTACTGTTAATCAAACTTTTGAGCCTTTCCAGATGGTGATAAGCTCTGAAACGAAGACACAAGATGCTACTTACCAACCTGCACAATCACGAATAAATCAAAGTTTATGAATGAGTCAATAAACGAGCTTTGAGAAACAACGTGAGTGTATTTGGGGATCTCTACAAAAAATAGCGATAAACTAGTCTGTATTGATTACCTCTAAACGTCGTGCTACATTTACCAGAATTTTTAAAAAGTATAGAGAAACTAAAATAAACAACAATTTAAAGAGAAACTACCTTAAGCAGTTAAATAAAATCTAGTTAGTTTCCGGCTCTTCATACAAGGACACACCAAGCTCAAACTCAAAACTATTTTCTCTACCAAATGTTAATGAAAGAATATGATCTGAACATATTGATTGTGAACATTTAGTTTAGTAACTACCATATCAAACTTAATGACTAAACAAGAAAAATTTCAAATAGATGCGATTTCCACGGTACAGTGAAAGATGTAAGCATTTTCAAGAGGAAGACCCTTAACGTCGTCGTTTCCATGCTTGCTGTGTATCATTTTTAGGCAGTGTAAAATTACACGGTTGCAGGAATAGGAACAGCGGGAAGTATTTAAAAGATATGAAGAATTTGGGAAAGAGACAGGTGATGGGACTTGTGTTACTGCTGAGCTGATTTTGAAGCTTTCCTTCACAGTTACTGATTTTGAATCGTATTTCTAGAGATCCCCTAAAGAATTATTTCAAGACCTTTTAAAAATTATTGCCGAATCATAAGACGTTAAAATTTAATAAGGTAACCAAAAAAGTCGTGAAATGAGTTTGGATTAGCCGGTTTTTTCTCAGAGAAAACTGATAGAACACGGTTTACATTGCGTGATGCAGGCCAAACACAGACATCATCTGGATCTTAATGCCTTGTCTTGGTAAGACGACCAAAATATCTAAAAATTTTCAAATGTAAGCTAATATACACCAGACCAAGGTATGAATTTTTAGTTTCCCTGATCAATTTTGATGGCTAGTAAATTGATAGAATGACCAAATAAATGAAATTAAAATGACCTAACAAATGAGCATACCGAATGAAAAAATCCAAAAACAATAATATTAAATCTAGAACCCCTTGCAAAAGTTCCGAAAGGCAACTAAAAATAAATTTGTCTTACCTGGCAAGAGATTGCTCACCAACAACATCAGCTGCATCATCAGTTGTGTTCCCGGATGCAGCATCGTAATCTGAATCGACCTAACAAGATGAAACCAAGCTAACAAAATAGCGCAAACAACCACATGAAAATTCCTTTAACTTAACGAAAATAAGTCTGCAATAGGAATCAATTTAGATAACACAGAAACGATGAATAGCTTTCAATTAGATATTCACTCTTGCAACTCGTTTAAGAAGTCTGAAATTCTTGCAAAAGCCACCGTCCCCCAAGACATTTTTTTCAAAAAACGAAATACCATTAATTGATCTAACACTAACCTCTGTTACGGGAGCTTTTTCTTCGCTTGCGCTGATATCATTGAGGTTCAACAACAAATGCTTTAAAGTTTCTACAGTTCTAGGCTCTTCACGTGCTGAGTAGGTTTCAGTTCTTTTGACTGTGTTGCGCTCTTGCTGTAAACAAAAGACCAGATTTGGTTGATCGATTGATCTATTGGAGTATACACAGAAAAGGTAGAGCGCCTATAGTAAATAACCTGGGTACTGGAAGCAATAAAAGAATAACAATTGAAAGGTAATTTCAGTTTTGCTTTTTAGAAAGATTTAACGCCATAGTTTGTGGAGGAAAACTAAACTGACAAAGATGTTCAAAATGACAGTTGTTCTTGGAAGAAAATAGTTTGAAAAAGACTAGGTCTGAGAATTGTTATTCCGTAGCACGCTTATGGTACAGTTACGATTACCTGAAAGACTAGTGAAAATTATTCATCATTCATTAAGCCAAGACAAGGTTTTTTATTTGTCTCACAATAGGAAATTCTGGTAGGAAGATTGTGAAAGAGCCTTGAAAATGAGCTTAGAGTCAGCTTTGGTGGCAAAGCTTTCAAAAATGGTCAAAGTCTCTTTAAATGGCTGTTTGAAAAAGGAAAAGAGAGATTTGAAAGTTACTTGGTAAAGAAAGACAACGCCTTATTTTGCATTGTGTCGAACAGTGCGTCACTAAAGAACAAATGAGAGATAGGAAAGCAGCAGTTGCGCCTTGAGGATACTGACTCTACAAACATAATGGTTAAAAAGGGCAACGGAAACGTTTCACAATAAGAATAGTGGCAATAAGAAGAAAAGTGAAAAAGAGGACTCACTATGTACGATCCATTATTAGAATTCCGCATACAATCTTCAATAAACGAATCCAACAGTTCCGATCGCATCGCTCTCGAATCAGTGTTAACACTTCTGCTGAAAAGAAAGAAAGTCATAAGAATCAGCCGACGAAAACGTTGTAAATTCTGTTTACATCACGCTTCTTGCTTACAGGGTCTCTAGACCTTGATATGCAGAACATTAGAGGTCTTTCTGTAGTCTCAGGCCCAGATAGGGTGCTATATGATCCCATTCATTGCAGAATTAAACAGCTGGCACATATAACATTATCTTTGATCACAATTTAAATATGTTGCACAATTTTTAGGAAGCGCACAAATGCAGTAAAACATTATGTTATTTCGAATTGATTACTTTATGCGTACGATGCACAACTTTTCATTTACGCGTGATCTCATTTTTGCAAAATATTTAAAAACCTAACAGCTGAAAGGTTTTACAAGTCATAACAATGAAAAGATGCATCTTTATGTTTCAACGTCCGATTCACCCTACCTGAAATTTTCTCTTTCATTTTCATTTTTGACTGATTTGTTAATATAGTCGCTAATCAAATCGGCACTAGTTGATCTACCGGTTGTCGATTCAAATTTGCGATGAGGCGAAACTTTCTTTATTCGATTAAGGCTGGCATCTGGAGCAAAGCTGACTCTACTGGATGACCTGACAGGCAACGCAACAAAGCTTTGGCCAGAATCTCCAGAATCAGAACCCTTTATTGTCGATGTTTCATCTGAAACAGTAGACAACGAAGGACTGGCATCGACTATAGGCATTGGGGGCTGTGCAAGCAGCAAATCAGTGTCAATTGTTTCATTATCATCATCAGAATAATAATTCGCGTCATTTCCAAGGTATGTTCCAGAGTTTCTACTTGCTACTGGCATGGTACGAGAAAATTTAGCATAATTCAATGATTCACTGCGTGGGCCATTCTCACTTGGACGACTCTTGCTAACTGCTAATTTAGAAAACTGGCGTCCCATTGGCACGTCTATCTGTGGAGCAGGACGAGAATGTGAAGCATTATTGACACGAAGCGGAATGCTACGTTTGGAAGCTGTCCAACTTGTTGGTGAAGAATCATTTCTACTATTTCGGCTAGAATATTGTGAGATTCTTTTTTTAAACTTTTCAAGACTTGGCCATGTTCTGTTATGGGGGCTCCCAAGCTCTCCATTTATTTCACTGACTTCTGTGCCATTTACTGTATGTGAATTTACAAAGTCAGTGTTAACAACTTTAGAATCTTCCTTCTCCTCTAACACTTTTTCGTCATCAGATTCTACAGAATGAATATCGTTAATGATTTCGTCTCTCACGACAAACTTTGGCGACCGCTCCGGTCTTAGGGCTGATGATCTCCAGTTAGTGTACGAATCAAAGCCACTCCTTGATCGTGTCGTAATTGCTGAATCAGAGAGCCGGTTTCTTCTTGGGAGTTCGACCTGTCCTGGTGAGCCTAAATAGCCCGCAGCCGGATTTTGATACGCTCTTGATATGGAAGTTGAATGTGGACTGCTAGAAGGAGGCGCCTTTGTTGACGCAATACTGGAAATCGTTTTAGTTACCAGGGAGCTGGGGCGTTCGGATGTGTACAGAGTGGATGCATCACGTGTTCGATAATTAGTTGAAGGTTTCGGTGTGGATACAGCATTAGGAACTTTGTTACTAAAAGACTGACTGTTCCATGTTTTACTACGCTGGTGCACCTTAGTTCCAGTTGGTGGTCGTCGTAGCAATACGTCAGTAGAATTGCTGTCTTTCCTTGCCAATCTATTTGTAAAATCGAATGGCACACCATCTTTCACTGGCGAAATTGCACGCTGTGGCGAGCCTTTGCTTGAAGCATAAAAGTCATAGGTTGTTTGGCTGTTTAATGGACTTATAACATCCGAATGGTAGCCTGATGTTCTCTGTGAATTTGCTTCCACTTTATCATTTTCTCTTTGCTTTGTTCTAAGTGTTAAGTCACCCTGATCTGGCCTAAAAGAACTACTTTCCAATCGGACAGCTAAATCCCTTGCATTAAAACTGTTTGATTCTATTTTTGATTTATTCTTCATAAATTGTTGCTGACCATAGCTTTTCAAATGGCTCAGTGAAGAGCTGTTTACTAGAGACATTTGCCCACCCGGTTCTGCAAACGATCTAGATTGGGATTTTTTCGCAACAGAATCGTCAGCCGAATTTTTCTTGGGAAAAACTTGAGCACTACTGATAGCCTCCCGCCTTGGAGAAATTCTTGAATAAGAAGCGCTTGGTGTGTTTTCATAATTACCACGGTTTCTGTTCAAGATTTGATTTGTATAGGTAACATCTCTGTTTTCGGGAGACATAATGGCATCGCTCAGCCTAGAGGAGCTATGGAGAGAACGAGCAAGGTATCCATCTTTTTGTTTCCTCACGTTCTTCCTACTTTTGTTCAATATTGCCTCTACTCTCTTATCTTGAAAAAGTGGGGTATGCAAATTACCACCCATGTTGACGGGACGATTTCCATAAATAGATGTGTCAAGGATGACATCAGTTGCAATACTTTCAGCATCATCCATTGTCAGCCCAGTCGTATCCATGCTCTTTGAGTGAGACAATAGACTATTGGGTGGGTTGGTTTTGAGAAGGACAGATACTGATGACAACCTGCAGAAGAAACATTGTGATAGCAATATGTTGAAAAAATCTCATCTTCCACCAAATTACTTAAATTCACATCATAGGGGTTTCAAGGGCCATTTCTGATAGCATAAAATTTGCTAACACATTTAGTGGAATTGTGATAAAACCTGCTATAAAGTCTCCTTTTGATGTGCTGTGCAGTGCTGCAAACTTTAGAAATTGCATCACAAAAGGCTTGTACATAATCGACAAAATTTCGTCCTTGTATCATTTATAATGACTGGCTAAGTACACTTTCTTTTTGATTGACAATATTAAAGTCTGTGTCTTCTTTTTCTTAGAGCTAAATTGACCTTCTTATTATCACAAATAAACCCCAAAACATAGACATACCTTCTTTGACTGGCATCGTTTGTTTCAAATTCATTTACATTGTCCACCCACTTTGGGTAGGTAGTTCTCGAACGATTACTCTTTTTCCAAGAAGAATGATTTTGTCCTTAAAAAAATTTTGGGCGCAATTCAGAATACTTACAGCTAATAACCTCTACAAAAACAAGATCAAAAGATAAAAACATTATTGAATATTAATAACAGTACAGCAAGCACTGAGCTTGTTTATTATAACATTATAACAGATTATAACTAAACAATTTTACATATTGATAGCTAATAACTTTTGCTTTAGAAACCATTATCTTTTTTACGCGTGGCAGACTAAGTCAAAGTACAACTGTAAGAGAGGAAGCCATTTATTTGAATTGTACTTTATTTTCCTATCAGTATCTTTGATCCGTACATAGAACAAACTTTGATATAAAGATTGTGATTTGCTGCAAACAAAGGTATCAGCCAAGGAAATTAACAGGTTGTTTTGGGGTGGTAATGCTAAGGAAAGGACCAGGAGCCTATTGCAAAGCCTGACTAAGGGAAAGGAGAGAGGGTTTGGAGGTGAGGGAGGTAAGATCAAGCTTGTTGATTTTTGACACTAGCCCCATTCACACCAGCCAGGTTGCAAGCTAGGAAGCACTTGCCTCATATAGATTTTTCATTATTTACTAGAACAACTTCAAGGCTCTGGTATTGGAAAAAGTCTCTCATCTACATATTTTCAGGAAACTGAAGTATTAAATTCTTGACATGATACAATATGTGAAGCAAATAAATATTTGTAACCTATCACAGTTATGAAATACATTGTTTTATTTGATGGAAAAGCTAAAGGCTAGCAGTTATTTCAAGTGTAAATCTCCTTACAAGGTCATTGCTAAAAACTTTTTGATTTGGGGATTCCTAAATATACATCACTTAAAGATTTTGACATTTCAAAGACAAACAATTAGATACCTTTTTGATCTTCATGATAGCTACTTAAAAGAACATCTGTTTCAACTGTTTCTTTATCACTGTCCAAGTCAACTTCTGATATCCTTGGTGATGGAAGAGAAGATAGCTCATCTGCCATCTGCTGAGATGATCGAACAACGGAGACTTCTCGAAAACTTCCAAATTGATCATAACTTACTGATCTCAACTGCCCTGGATTAGTGGGTGAAGAAGACCTGAACCCTCCTGCAAAAGAAAGTAAAAAATCTTTGACCACCGATAATTTTGTTCTAAAAATTGAGACCAGTAGAAAGAGGGAACACAACAACTTACCAAATCTGATGGAGAATAACTAAAGGTTGCAAAATCCTGTATTTGTTTTTATATTTTAACACAGATCAATGGATAATGGTTGACCCACCATTCTGGTAAAAGCTGAATAACTCTACCACAAAATATCAGTCCTATAGATTCATTTGTCTTAGATATATCAATATGAGGTGGCTTTTAACTATTTTCATTAGCACATGTGTCACAAATTTGTCAAACAATGATAAGAATATTCAAGCATGACCATGATACTTTTAGCAGGGGTGCAGTAAACAGCTCTCCTGGAAATCTCTAGGTGAGCTATTTCTAGATAAATAACAATTTAAACAACGGAAGAATCGATTTCAAGGAAAGCAATTTGCTTTTTAAAGCAATTTAGGAAAGCAATCTGTAGCTCCCCTCCAGCATTTGAAGAGAGCCCGAAGGGGAGCAAGAGCTATGGCTCTCCTCAAATGACCAGGCCTACATTTTGCACATTGATATTAAATGTCTGGTCCTGTTCAAAGAAAGACAGACTACCTTGCCAATGTTGCACAGAATATAATGACACATTACTTTTAAAAGATACACTCATTTGACAGAGTAAAGATGACTTACAAAATTTGATTAAATTCCTGCTGATCTTTTGTATCACTAAATTACGATAATTAGGTTGGTAAACTTCAATTTGCATGAAATGTTGCCATGGAAAGGTAAACAGTTTGCCAAGAAGCAAGGCACAGTTGGCACTTGGCTTGGAGCTTAATAAATTTAAATAAAAACCAAAACAAAAGAGAGTTATAGCTTGAAGCATTTTGGTACTACTGGTAATTCTTTGTGTAAATTGAATCAGATACGATGAGCAGGTCTTTGATCTAAGTAAATTTCAAACAACAAATAGGTTGCCTTTGCAACTCTAATCACTAAGCCTGCCTCACAACATATGTATAATGGAATATAAACATATAAATATACAATAAAACAAATTATAATCAATAAAATGTAATAATAATCCTTTTTTAATAATCCATAACTATACATCTGTTGTAGATTTGTGGAAATATTGCATCATGTGTTTTGTTGGTTTTTCTCTAAAAGCTGGTTTACACGATCATATTGAAGTAAAATTCTCATCATATTCACTTCACATTTTTTATGTGATCACAGAATGTGAATGTATAAACAACCTTACAAGTTGCTTGAAGTTTCAAGAAGCCACAAGAATTTATCCCTTTTAATTTGCCTGAGAATTTGCCATCACAGATTTTTCATTTGACAATACCTCACAACTCATTAGCCCATTGCCATGTTGTTGAAAACCATCTTCAGCTTTTAACATTATCAAGAAGATGAAATTTTTAAATTCTATTGCTAGAAAAATGACTTTAATGAAATTCAAGTACATTCTTGCCTTAGGTGTCTTACTTGTTTGAATTTTTTGATACAATCTATTAAGAAATCTAAAAAGTTCAAAAAATATACTGTGCAATTGCACTCAGGAATGTAAATTGACAGATATTTTGGGAGAGTAGGAAATTTCCACCTGACAAAACAGAATATCTCTACTCTGGGCTGATAATACTAAGGTTAGGTCAATTTCTTTTCTAAATTGAGAGACTTCTTAGCATTAGCATTAAGTTATAATATTCACTGATGTGAATAAGCATTGGAATTAAGATTTTCCGATTGATATAAAATTTTCTGACTAATTCAAAGCCTTTCAAAGGTTGGCACTTATGTGGCTGACTGGAGTTTTTTAAATTAATTCAAAAGCCATTCACTTGAGATAGGGGTAGGACCTGGAGGACTCATATTTCTGAATGACAACTTCTTGACAACTTTATATTTTTAATCGACAACTGCATATAAGTGTATTCATGGATAGGTATATGATATGATATATGTTATGATGTGATATATGGTATGATAATTCAAACCTTAATGAAACAAAATCAAAACAGAAACAAAGTAAGATGTGACATGAAAGTAATTCCAGTCATTTTCCATGAAAATGGCAATAAATAGGGAACTATGACTAGGAGACATGACTGGCTTCTATTATGAACACTGTGGTAGTAAAAATATATTTTAATAAACAGATTTAAAACTTTACAACGTACGTTAGAGTCTTGCAAGAGACGGGATAAATCAGATTAAACTGTCAAATATCGTTGACTATAAATCAAGTTAGATGAATGTTGTCAGGGAACTAATAGAGAAACTAACCTTCATCTTCCTTGGTATAGAGAGGACTGCACGTACTCCTCACACTGTTCTTGTAGGATTCATTTATCCAGTTTAACAGTTTGCTGTTCGTTTTACTCATTTCTTTGTCGTTGATGGCATCAGCCAAATCAAACTTTGGTTTTGGGGACAATAGATCGGATACTCGGGGAGTGTAGTGCCTTGATCGTGATCTACCTTCGTATTTATCAATATACTCATCAAGGACATCCGTGGCAGTCTTCTTGTACCTTCAAAAGCCAGATGTTGGAAATCAGTTCATAGCCTGAATCAAATTCAAAATAAATATCACCACGTGTTTATATGAATGATAAATAAGTTGTATTCAATACTCACATGCCAAAAACGGGTTTCAAAGATCAGTTGTCAAACAAACTTTTCGTTGGTTACGACCTCTGTACGCATGCGTTGTAGAAGAGCGCCAAAGAAATTTGAGAATTTCAAAAACGCTCCTTCGGGCAACCCTGATCTTTAAAAAAAGACTGGATCGAGCAAGTACAGTTTTCACGCGAAGCAGGGTTGGTATATTTGCTTTTTTAAGCAAAATTCCAGAAATTTGGCTTTTTCGAACTTGTTTGGCTTCAGAAATTCCTTTTGGCTTAAAGTCATTTTTTGGCTCAATTTTGGCTTTTCCCCACAAGTACGGGTTTACGTAATTAAACCTACATTCCTTCTTTTTCATCATTCTAACAGAAATTGACAATTCAAGCAGTTAATGCATATATTTTACTGTGATTTTGATACCTTGTTGAACATCTGCGATTTTGTCCACCTTGCCCGATTGCTACGTGGTTTTCGCCTTGTTCTTCATTCTTTCTGTCTGTTGAAGCAGGGTTTAATGGCCGCGATGCGAAAGGGGGGGGGGGGGGATTGAAAGAGGTAGCCTGCGTCTGACTGACTTTGTACTTCATCTAAATCCGAATGATAAAATGTTGAGGGAAGGGTAATTATTCTGATAGCAAAAACGGCTAAGCCTAAAATTTTCTGTTTGCTCCCCTGTTGCTTTGTTCTAAACTTACTAAAAATGCATTCTCTTACATGTACATCATGTGTTAGAATTCTATGAATACAATCACAAAGTGTTCCATCAGACTTTGCATTTTCACAAGAGCGGAAAATTTAAGCCGTGTGTAGAGGAATACGTAAGGGTTAAAGGGGGTCAAGCACCCTATGGATTGAACAAAAAGTAACTTCTATCCTCGTTTACAACTTGAAATTTTCTATTGTTTGCTGCCTCGTTTACATTTTTGCTTTATTTGGCCAATGATATAGAATCTAGATATCTATCTTGCTGTTTTCAGCTGAGGCAAAATCACTCAAGCGGAAATACTGGCAAAAAAACGATCACGCATTAGGGCTCAGTACCAGAAATTGCAAGGCAGACGAAGAAAAACCAATATTTTCGAAAATCGGCATCAATTTGAGAAATAAGCTATACTGTATCAGCTTGCAATATTCATTTCGAAGGTTGTTCTGGTAAACGGGGTTTTAAGATTTTTAAAAAAATGTTACTTGTTGCGGCGTTCGTAAAGGCACTGGCCTAGGCAATGTTTATGTTTTCAAAAATATTCTTTTCGGGCTTTTTCGCAAAGAATCACAGACAAAGGAATCATATGGGGTGCCAAATCGGCCAAAATTTCAAGAAGGGACAGAATCGTACGAAGACATAAAAATATCATCAAGAGTGGAATATATCATCAAGATTAGGATATATCTCTCTTTACAGCAAAAATTCTTCATAAGATAGCATATATTAGTTTCTTCATGACATTCCTAATATCTTTACCAGAATATTTGCACAACTTCTTGATGAGATTTTCGATGATCGTTTGATGAAATTTTCAAACTGGATTTTGCCCCAATCAGCACGTTCACAGAATGGGCCACAAATTGTGAGCCCGCAACATGCAAACGAGGCCATCAATCGATGCTTGCAAATGCAAAAAGGGTTCTCTACCAACTATAATAGGTCTAGTTTTAACTATTACTTTGAGTAGTCTTTAGAGCGAATAACAAGACAAAAATATCGTGCGACTCGTAGCGAGAATATAAACTGACTAATGATCATAAGATGATTACAACGATGCATACTATACACTAGCAACATAAATTATCATAGAGTTACATCGACTAGCGTTACACGGAGAGGGGGTACAGGGGGCAACCAACCCTCTTGACCTTTGAAAGGAGGGGCAAGGGGGGCAAAGTCTCTTAAAATTTACCTTGACATCAAATATATTTCTTACAATATGAAATCTTGTCTGTAGTGCTTTATCATGACATAATTTTTGTTATATTGTGATGTGGACACCCTATGACTGCTTATTAGTCACATGTTAGCTATGTAAATATCAATAACACCTGACTCTTGCCCCAAATTCCAGGCATCTGACCACATTCTCCACACACAAAGGGTTGAGACAATACAAACGTCAATGCTTTGGGGTTAACAGTGCTGCTGAAATTTTCAGAACACTATCACTCAGGCACTACAGGGTATTCAAAATCAGAGAAACATGTCTGATGACATCATCATTTGGGGAAAACGCAAAAAGAACACAACAGTGTCCTGGAAAATGTGTTACAGAGATTGAAAGACAAGAGCATAACTCTGAATGAATCAAAGTGCATATTTAATAAAACATAATTAGCATTCTTTGGATTGATCTTCCAAAGTTAGCCCGGATCCAATGCTGGTTGAAGATTTTAATAATCTCGAAACACCAAGGTCTGTTGGTGAAGTAAGAAGTCTGCTAGGAATGGCACAGTACTCAGCGAAATTTATTCAGGATCATTCAACAATCACTGAACCATTCCGTACTTTAACACACAAAAACATTACCTTCAAATGGGACACTCCACAACAAACTTCATCTGATACACTAAAGAAAGTCTTCTGTACACATCCAGTAATGTCGTACTTTGATGTCACAGAAATTTGAACACACCGAAATTGTCTACGACGCAAGTCCTGTTGGTATTAATGTTTTTTTAGCATAAAAGTCGACGAAAGACCCCGAGCAGCGCAACATTGTAGCATATGCTTCAAGAGCATTAACGCCAGTAGAGCAGAGATATTCCCAGACGGAGCGGGAAGCATTGGCGATAGTATGGGGAGTTGAACGAATTCACTAATTTCTATATGGTGATAATCATTTTGAGATAATCTTTTATCAAAAGGCACTAGAAACAATCTACAGCCATCCTTCCAACAAACCGCCTGCTAGAATTACAATTTTACAGTTAAATATCGTGAAAAGGCTCTGACAACCCATCCGACTATCTATCCAGACATCCAAATCAAAGTATTACAGCTAAAGATCACATAGCAGAAGACTACGTACGTTTCATCAGCTCACATGCATTACCCAACGCTATGATAATTGAGGAAATTGAGCTAGCAATATCAAAGGACCCCACACTGCAAAAAGTTATCGAATTGCACAAAAGTAATCAATGGCATACATTAAAGACAATTGCAGTTCCAGAAATTAACAAAGATGAACTGAAAATCTTCTATTCCATAAAGCAAATTTTGACAGCGAAAGGAAAACTTTTATTGAAAACAACCAAATCATTATTCCGGGAACATTGCGCAAGAAAGCCATAGAATTAGCACATCAAGTACACATGGGCATTACCAAAGCAAAGATGTTAATTAGGGAGAAAATATGGTTCCAGTTCATTGACAAATTCACCAAAAAGCAAATAGAACATTGTCTCCCATGTCAAGCAACAGGCAAAGCATAAAGCAAAGAAACAATGGCATCAAGTACACTACAACCACGCCCATGGCACACCTTAAAAACTGACATTAAAGGACCTTTATCATCAGGAGAATATCTGCTTGTCGTCTATGACTGCTATTCACGTTTCCCAGAGGTGGATTTTGTAAAATCTACTTCTGCAGTCGCTGTCATTCCCAAATTTGATAGGATATTTTCTACTCATGGAATACCAGAAAAGCTGATTAGCGACAATGGACCTCCTTTTCAAAGTTATGAGTGGGCCATATCATGGGGTATCAAATACGTACCTGATACACCACTATGGCCCCAGGGTGACGCAGAAGCTGAGGCATTTATGAGACCGTTATAGAAACTACTTCAAACGTTTCAAATTGAGAGCAAGAACATAAAGAAAGAACTGTATCAATTTCTACTGAATTACAGAAGCTCGCCTCATTGTGTATCTGGAGTATCTCCTGCACAGTTGCTGTTCAACAGAACAATAAGAGCAAAGATACAACATTTGCCAGAAAGTCCAGCTCCAATAAACAAGCATAAAGACTTGGCAGGAATGGAAAAGAAAATCAAAGAGAAAGCTAAAGAGTACCATGACAAGAGAAATCATACAAAGAATTCAGAAATAAAGATAGGAGACCAAGTCCTTGTAAGACAACAAAAGAAGAATCGTTTCACAAGCCGGTACAGTACAAATCCATTGTAACAGAAATCAAAGGCTCAAGAGTCACTGCTCAAAATCATAATCACAAAATTACAAGAAACAAATTGTTTTTAAAGTATTCAAAGGAGCAGCAAATGTTAAAGACAACGGCTCAGAGGACAGTGAAAGTGATGATGAATTCAACGAACATATAAATGAACAGAACCAGGAAAAAGAACAACCCCAGTTTAGATATCCAGTACGAAACAGGATGATGACAAACTTTAACGGAACAGTTCTATCTCATTAAGTACTTACAATGTTCAGTATAATCACATAATATTTGTTTTGTTTTTGCTTATATTTGCTTATAGAAGAGACATTTCGAAGAAGGGGAGAGATGTAATATTGTGATATGGACACCCTATGACTGCTTATTAGTCACATGTTAGTTATGTAAACGTGAAATAGTAGTCTACGCAACAAAGTCAAAATGCTTGTCCAGCCTCCCTTCCATTTGATGAGCCACAGCGTAAAGCCAAAGCCCGCGCGCGACTTCTGTCCTTGTCAGAACGTCTTGTCAGTTGTTTTTCTTTGAGCGGTGGTGGTAAAATTCTAGGCACGAAATGATGGCAGTGGAAAATTTAAGTGAGGACATCAATTTTAACGAATGGGCCAAGAAGTGTTCTAAACTCTCCAATTAATCCAAACCATTTTCTGAAAGGAGTTCCTTGTGTTGCAGTTAGGCCTTTGCCAAATAGAGAAAAATCATATATAGTGTTTAACTAATTCCACGAACTACACATCTAGATTGAATCATTTACAAACTATCTAAACAAAATATGCGGTAATATTAGATATATATTTATAGGACTGAAAAACGTTTTGCTGAATTGCTCTGAACTGTGATTAATTGTTTACTGTGTCTCAGTTTACAAAAGGTTGTTGCAAAAAGATTTGATTAAAAAATTGAATTTAAACTGAATTTTCACTGAATTTATGATGTGCATGTAAAAACTTAAATAAAGCAATTGTTTTTTCTATAGCAATTTTTTTATCAAAACTCTGAAAAAATATATTTTCAGAACTATGTTTGCTATCTCATCTGTGCCAGTGGCGTGCTGGCAAGAGGGGCACGGGAGCCAATTGCTCCATATCAAATATCTCGGGCGCCAGAATGAATTTTCATCTTAAAGGGGCGCCGAAAATCTAGCCAAATAGCTAGCACACGAGGACAATTTACATAGAAGAATCAAACAATACTTAAGGTGGACATAAATCGCTTTAAAGAGAACAAGAATCACCTTGCAACATACCACCTCTTCTTTCTTGCAAACTTTGATGCGCTTAACACGATTTTTGCATAACGTTGATACCAGGGGCGTACCGAGGTAGAAGTAACTTGAGGAACCCTACGATTATTTTGGGCTGGGCAGTAAAAGCTTTGATTAGACACCATTTTATAAAATTATTCGGAGAGTTCAAGGAATTTTGATTTACTGAAATGATCAGAAATGATAGGAAGAAAAAGCTGAGGGATTACGTCCCAAAAATTATATTCCATAAGCTAAAACATTAAACAACGACACCATCAAAACCATCAAATAGCTTTCAGTCTGTGAATTTATATTTCAGAGAAAGCTTGCGTTATTGAAAGTAGCAGCTGTGTATTTTCCTTTCCTTCGGCGGCAATCTTGGTGCGGCCCTCGGACAGTAAAGCTATATCCTGGGCTTGTTCCGATATATAGGTCTAAAGGGTTGGAAGTTCTGATATTCTTATGTAAAAAGATGTTGTGAATCGATACAATATATTGCGGCGGGATGGTGTCAGCAACTAAAGAATTTCAGGTAATTTTTTTCAACCAGGCAAATCTGTAGTAAAGCCAAACAAGGCCTGCCTCGCACCGGTTTTTCGGCCATATTTTCAAGGAAGCTTATAGGTATTGTCTAGGGTCTTCCATGAGTCTAGAGCGATGTTGTAAATATTCGGATGCATTTACGGCCATCTCTTGAACTTTTTCTTTGCAATTTTTCGCCCCCAACCATGATAAAGGCCTTTAATGATCTTACAGCTCCCTCCCTACCTCCAACCTCTCTCAATAGACTCCCTGATTATTAGTTTTGTGCAGTTTGATGATACAGCCGCTACAACGATACTCATAAATACTGTTATGTATAACAAAGAATAGGATACTCTATTTGAAAATTCTCGATCAAGTCCTGTCAGTAATTGTCACTAACCCAATCGTCCCTCATTTGAAGGGGTTTCAGTACGCCACAGATAGACAGATGTATATATGCGTGCTTCCGGGCTCTTTTACTTTTCTGCACATTTCCAAAACTTTGAAGGAAAATTTGAAGATAGCTAAACGAGGGGCAACATTTTGACCCCTTGCCCCCTTGCGATCTCATCCCCAGCACGCCGTCTGTGCTTCTGGGTTTTATAGTTTGACACGATAAAGTTTTGTGCTTGGTGATTAAGTTCTTCTTGTATTTCAGGTAGAAATAGAGACATTTCAATCCATTTAGTCGAATTATTTTTATATGGTTGTGTACAGAAATATCGAGACTGCCTCTGCATTCTTTATGTATATTCTATATGATTTATATATCCATTAAGTTTTTCTTACTAAACAAACTTTGTTGATAGATTTTGCTTCTGTAGGCCAGAGTACAATGGGTGGTATATTTTCATAAGTATCTCTTGTGCAAATTATCAATATTCATATAATCACAAAGCACAAAGAACATTAAAAAAACGGTTTAAATAAAATAAGGCATGGTAGTTATATTCAATACAATTACTACCTCAATTACAGTTAAAATAGCACTAGGCTACTCTACAATTGTCATGAAAAATGTACATAAAAATGTTCATTTGATAACGTTGACAAAACAACCGTGAATAAATACCACTGCGCAATACAATATGCCTCGTCAAATGCAAATGCAACGCATCGTTTCTGGAAACATGTCGACATAAAAAATGTAAGCCACTTTTCAGAAGCTAGTAATGACTCAGGCGAAGTGAAAATATAAGTAAATCTCCGTCATATTTGTCGTCATTCAAAAACTGTTCAGGACCCCTTCTGTCTGATCTGCATATATTGCAGTTGCTTTTGATTCTAAAGCATTTAATTTCGTCACTTGGTCAAGTATTAGTGATTGCAGAGGGGAAACAACATCAGAATACAACATGGAATTAAAGACTAGTAACATGTTTTATTGATCGATTTCCTTTAAATGATGCTACGTAATGATCTTTGAAATTAGGCCCGTTGCATTTCGAAAAACGTGCGACCAAAAATTGTAAAAACAATTTTAATATGAGTCTACCCTGTGTGCAGACTCAACTGTAGGAAAAGTAGAGTCTGCGAAGTAATGCCTGAAAGCTTGTCCAGCCACTTTTTTGAAGGATAGCCACACCTCTTTCTTTATTCTTCAAACCTCTGTGTCTCTTCAAACCTCTGTGTCTCTTCAAAGCTCTCGCTGCGCGTTGCAGGGCTGTGTCTGTGCCAAGCGAAGTCATTTTTTCGATTCCATGACTGCGACTGAAACATAATCAGGTAGAAAGAACATCGCGTGGAACCAAGAATTGTTCGCTGAAGGGTTAAGCTTCTCTAAATTCCTTCTAAACGTTGATGAAGTATACCCTGACCAAGAGAAAGCAATTCGTAGATTTTTCAGAACCAAAGAACTCTATTTGTGCTCCACCTTGATATGGTAAATCGTTCGTTTTTCAAGCCATCTCTCTCGTCTCGTTTTCCAGTCCATTGCGATATTGTCGAGGGAACAAATAATGCTGTAAACTGCACAAACCGACATTCAATCTTCTCATTGAATAAAAATACCAAAATTTCTGCGATAAACAGTCGTAAACAGAGACACGTAAGTGCCTCAAAGGCATTGAGCGGGAATTTCCGAAATTTTTGGATAAATATAGTTTTACGCCCCTACCCTACAGGCAATGCGACCCTGAGCTAGAGGAAAAACACGAAGTTTTACGGCGAGTGACAATTTTCCTGAAATAAAAGATATTTTCAGAAAATGTCACAATTTCCTAAGAAAATGTCACAATTTCCTAAGAAAATGTCACAATTTCCTAAGAAAATGTCATAATTCCAATCAAAGTCTGCTCAAAACTCCTCTGAAGCTGAAAGAACAGTACCTGGTTGAAGCGGCAAATCCGGTTGCTATGGACATACCTGGAAAGGAAGAATATGAATTATATCAAATATTTATCAATTCAGTTCAAGGAAACTCTTTCTTGATCTTTTTCAAAACTTGAAATAAAGAGACATAGAATAACATTAGAACTTTATTGGTTGTAATCACTATTAAATAGTGACAGTATTCATAAATATTCATCAGTGTTCGTTAATAGTTAGCAAATAATCATCAACAAAATATTTAAAAATCAGAATGTGTCTATATATTACCAGGTATATTACCAGAAAATCTCTTAGGGAGAGAATAAGGGAGAGAGGGGTGCGGATAAACGATGATGATTCATGAGAAAATACACACAGAATTAGAATGTTGAGAAAATGTTTCGGAGAATACGTAAAACAAATCATACTTCCAGGTTAAATGATTGTAACTTAATTCAAAAATGGTGCACACAATACTAGTGAATGGGTGTACAAAACCACTCTGTTTCCAAAAAAGGGAAACTTAAACCGTAAACGTGCCCATATTTCGAAAGCTAACATATTTTAAACGTTGCATCCTCTGTTTATCCAATAACTTATTCAAAGCATGGTTTTAGATATTGCAGGGTAGGCAGCTACAAAAATTTTTCAATCCACATCTAAGAAAATGCTCGTTTATCTGTGTTGATTATATGATTCAATAAAATTAGTAAGAAGGACTACCTGTCCTAAATGCGATACGGGGTGCTAAAGGTTTGAGAAGAGATATGGCATAAACTTACAGTAAAAGATTGTAAAAGAAGTAGACAATTAAATAAAGAGAGGATATTGGGCTTCGAAACGTGGAACCTGTTTATCTAGACCTCTGTAACCATCCTTCAAGTTATTTCTTGGGTATCATCTGTCAAGTGTCACAAGTCATAGGAATATCCACTATTCAAGCCGGTCCTATATTGCTTTAAGAAACCTAAAATGCCTTCAGAAACGTTCTAAAGACCGTTTGTGGAGTCTCCGATAACTTTCAGGCCCGTATCTCTCAAAAAGGAGGTTGCTATTTTTCTAAAAATCTGTGACCCTGCATATGCAAAAAAATTCAAAAAGTTTCAATCTTGAGAAAAAAATGATTTCCTGGAAACAGATAAAATTGCAATAACATACCTTTCTTTCATCATTTGAAGACTTTTCATTGACCTTCCAAGTGATATCTGAAAAGAGAGAGTCATGTCAGGAATTAAAATTTTATCACTCTAAACAAAGAAAAAATTGAAAAAATTATCAAATTTCAGAAAACATTATTTTTTGGTCGAAACGACCTACAATCCCTTAAGATTTTTTTTCCCGAAAGGACCTAAAATGCCTAAGATACGTTCCCAAGACCGTTTGTGGAGTCTCCGATAAATTTCAGGCTCATATCTCTCAAAAAAGAAGTGAGTCATTTCTCAAAAAATCTGTGACCCCGGATATGCAAAAAAATCCAAAAAAGTGTCAAATTTGTGAAAATTTTTTTTTGGCTCGAAACAACCTAAAATGCCTTAAGATACGTTCCCAAAACAGTTTGTGGAGTATCCGAGAAATTTCAGGCCCGTATCTCTCAAAAAAGAAGTTAGTCATTTTTCAAAAAATCTGTGACCCCGGATATGCAAAAAATTCCAAAAAAGTGTCAAATTTGAGAAAATTTTTTTTCCTCGAAACAACCTAAAATGCCTTAAGATACGATCCCACGACCGTTTGTGGAGTCTCCGATAAATTTCAGGCCCGTATCTGTCAAAAAAGAAGTTAGTCATTTTTTCAAAAAATGTGTGACCCCGGATATGCAAAAAAATCCAAAAAAGTGTCGAATTTGAGAAAAAAATGTTTGGCTCGAAACAATCTAAAATGCCTCAAGATACGTTCCCAAGACCGTTTGTGGAGTCTCCGATAAATTTCAGGCCGGTATCTCTCAAAAAAGAAGTTAGTCATTTTTCAAAAAATCTGTGACCCCCGGACATGCAAAAAAATCTAAAAAAGTGTCAAATTTGAGAAAAACATTTTTCTGGCTCGAAACAACCTTAAATGCCTCAAGATACGTTCCCAAGACCGTTTGTGGAGTCTCCGATAAATTTCAGGCCGGTATCTCTCAAAAAAGAAGTTAGTCATTTTTTCAAAAAATCTGTGACCCCGGATATGCAAAAAAATCCAAAAAAGTGTCAAATTTGAGAAAAAAATTTTTTGGCTCGAAACAACCTAAAATGCCTTAAGATACGATCCCAAGACCGTTTGTGGAGTCTCCGATGAATTTCAGGCCGGTATCTGTCAAAAAAGAAGTTAGTTATTTTTAAAAAAATCTATGATCCCGGATATGCAAAAAAATCCAAAAAAGTGTCAAATTTGAGAAAAAAATTTTTTGGCTCGAAACAATCTAAAATGCCTCAAGATACGTTCCCAAGACGGTTTGTGGAGTCTCCGATAAATTTCAGGCCGGTATCTCTCAAAAAAGAAGTTAGTCATTTTTTCAAAAAATCTGTGACCCCGGATATGCAAAAAAATCCAAAAAAGTGTCAAATTTGTGAAAATTTTTTTGGCTCGAAACAACCTAAAATGCCTTAAGATACGATCACAAGACCGTTTGTGGAGACTCCGATAAATTTCAGGCCCGTATCTCTCAAAAAAGAAGTTAGTCATTTTTCAAAAAATCTGTGACCCCGGATATGCAAAAAATTCCAAAAAAGTGTCAAATTTGAGAAAAAATTTTTTTGGCTCGAAACAACCTAAAATGCCTTAAGATACGATCCCAAGACCGTTTGTGGAGTCTCCGATGAATTTCAGGCCGGTATCTGTCAAAAAAGAAGTTAGTTATTTTTAAAAAAATCTATGATCCCGGATATGCAAAAAAATCCAAAAAAGTGTCAAATTTGAGAAAAAAATTTTTTGGCTCGAAACAATCTAAAATGCCTCAAGATACGTTCCCAAGACGGTTTGTGGAGTCTCCGATAAATTTCAGGCCGGTATTTCTCAAAAAAGAAGTTAGTCATTTTTTCAAAAAATCTGTGACCCCGGATATGCAAAAAAATCCAAAAAAGTGTCAAATTTGAGAAAATTTTTTTTCCTCGAAACAACCTAAAATGCCTTAAGATACGATCCCACGACCGTTTGTGGAGTCTCCGATAAATTTCAGGCCCGTATCTGTCAAAAAAGAAGTTAGTCATTTTTTAAAAAAATGTGTGACCCCGGATATGCAAAAAAATCCAAAAAAGTGTCGAATTTGAGAAAAAAATGTTTGGCTCGAAACAATCTAAAATGCCTCAAGATACGTTCCCAAGACCGTTTGTGGAGTCTCCGATAAATTTCAGGCCGGTATCTCTCAAAAAAGAAGTTAGTCATTTTTCAAAAAATCTGTGACCCCCGGACATGCAAAAAAATCTAAAAAAGTGTCAAATTTGAGAAAAACATTTTTCTGGCTCGAAACAACCTTAAATGCCTCAAGATACGTTCCCAAGACCGTTTGTGGAGTCTCCGATAAATTTCAGGCCGGTATCTCTCAAAAAAGAAGTTAGTCATTTTTTCAAAAAATCTGTGACCCCGGATATGCAAAAAAATCCAAAAAAGTGTCAAATTTGAGAAAAAAATTTTTTGGCTCGAAACAACCTAAAATGCCTTAAGATACGATCCCAAGACCGTTTGTGGAGTCTCCGATGAATTTCAGGCCGGTATCTGTCAAAAAAGAAGTTAGTTATTTTTAAAAAAATCTATGATCCCGGATATGCAAAAAAATCCAAAAAAGTGTCAAATTTGAGAAAAAAATTTTTTGGCTCGAAACAATCTAAAATGCCTCAAGATACGTTCCCAAGACGGTTTGTGGAGTCTCCGATAAATTTCAGGCCGGTATCTCTCAAAAAAGAAGTTAGTCATTTTTTCAAAAAATCTGTGACCCCGGATATGCAAAAAAATCCAAAAAAGTGTCAAATTTGTGAAAATTTTTTTGGCTCGAAACAACCTAAAATGCCTTAAGATACGATCACAAGACCGTTTGTGGAGACTCCGATAAATTTCAGGCCCGTATCTCTCAAAAAAGAAGTTAGTCATTTTTCAAAAAATCTGTGACCCCGGATATGCAAAAAATTCCAAAAAAGTGTCAAATTTGAGAAAATTTTTTTTCCTCGAAACAACCTAAAATGCCTTAAGATACGATCCCACGACCGTTTGTGGAGTCTCCGATAAATTTCAGGCCCGTATCTGTCAAAAAAGAAGTTAGTCATTTTTTCAAAAAATCTGTGACCCCGGATATGCAAAAAAATCCAAAAAAGTTTCGAATTTGAGAAAAAAATGTTTGGCTCGAAACAATCTAAAATGCCTCAAGATACGTTCCCAAGACCGTTTGTGGAGTCTCCGATAAATTTCAGGCCGGTATCTCTCAAAAAAGAAGTTAGTCATTTTTCAAAAAATCTGTGACCCCCGGACATGCAAAAAAATCTAAAAAAGTGTCAAATTTGAGAAAAACATTTTTCTGGCTCGAAACAACCTTAAATGCCTCAAGATACGTTCCCAAGACCGTTTGTAGAGTCTCCGATAAATTTCAGGCCGGTATCTCTCAAAAAAGAAGTTAGTCATTTTTTCAAAAAATCTGTGACCCCGGATATGCAAAAAAATCCAAAAAAGTGTCAAATTTGAGAAAAAATTTTTTTGGCTCGAAACAACCTAAAATGCCTTAAGATACGATCCCAAGACCGTTTGTGGAGTCTCCGATGAATTTCAGGCCGGTATCTGTCAAAAAAGAAGTTAGTTATTTTTAAAAAAATCTATGATCCCGGATATGCAAAAAAATCCAAAAAAGTGTCAAATTTGAGAAAAAAATTTTTTGGCTCGAAACAATCTAAAATGCCTCAAGATACGTTCCCAAGACGGTTTGTGGAGTCTCCGATAAATTTCAGGCCGGTATTTCTCAAAAAAGAAGTTAGTCATTTTTTCAAAAAATCTGTGACCCCGGATATGCAAAAAAATCCAAAAAAGTGTCAAATTTGTGAAAATTTTTTTGGCTCGAAACAACCTAAAATGCCTTAAGATACGATCACAAGACCGTTTGTGGAGACTCCGATAAATTTCAGGCCCGTATCTCTCAAAAAAGAAGTTAGTCATTTTTCAAAAAATCTGTGACCCCGGATATGCAAAAAATTCCAAAAAAGTGTCAAATTTGAGAAAATTTTTTTTCCTCGAAACAACCTAAAATGCCTTAAGATACGATCCCACGACCGTTTGTGGAGTCTCCGATAAATTTCAGGCCCGTATCTGTCAAAAAAGAAGTTAGTCATTTTTTCAAAAAATCTGTGACCCCGGATATGCAAAAAAATCCAAAAAAGTTTCGAATTTGAGAAAAAAATGTTTGGCTCGAAACAATCTAAAATGCCTCAAGATACGTTCCCAAGACCGTTTGTGGAGTCTCCGATAAATTTCAGGCCGGTATCTCTCAAAAAAGAAGTTAGTCATTTTTCAAAAAATCTGTGACCCCCGGACATGCAAAAAAATCTAAAAAAGTGTCAAATTTGAGAAAAACATTTTTCTGGCTCGAAACAACCTTAAATGCCTCAAGATACGTTCCCAAGACCGTTTGTGGAGTCTCCGATAAATTTCAGGCCGGTATCTCTCAAAAAAGAAGTTAGTCATTTTTTCAAAAAATCTGTGACCCCGGATATGCAAAAAAATCCAAAAAAGTGTCAAATTTGAGAAAAAATTTTTTTGGCTCGAAACAACCTAAAATGCCTTAAGATACGATCCCAAGACCGTTTGTGGAGTCTCCGATGAATTTCAGGCCGGTATCTGTCAAAAAAGAAGTTAGTCATTTTTAAAAAAATCTATGATCCCGGATATGCAAAAAAATCCAAAAAAGTGTCAAATTTGAGAAAAAAATTTTTTGGCTCGAAACAATCTAAAATGCCTCAAGATACGTTCCCAAGACGGTTTGTGGAGTCTCCGATAAATTTCAGGCCGGTATCTCTCAAAAAAGAAGTTAGTCATTTTTTCAAAAAATCTGTGACCCCGGATATGCAAAAAAATCCAAAAAAGTGTCAAATTTGAGAAAAAATTTTTTTGGCTCGAAACAACCTAAAATGCCTTAAGATACGATCACAAGACCGTTTGTGGAGACTCCGATAAATTTCAGGCCGATATCTGTCAAAAAAGAAGTTAGTCATTTTTCAAAAAATCTATGATCCCGGGTATGCAAAAAAATCCAAAAGTGTCAAATTTGAGTAAAACTTTTTTTGGCTCGAAACAACCTAAAATGCCTCAAGATACGTTCCCAAGACCATTTGTGGAGTCTCCGATAAATTTCAGGCCGGTATCTCTCAAAAAAGAAGTTAATCATTTTTTCAAAAAATCTGTGACCCCGGATATGCAAAAAAATCCAAAAAAGTGTCAAATTTGAGAAAAACATTTTTCTGGCTCGAAACAACCTAAAATGCCTCAAGATACGTTCCCAAGACCATTTGTGGAGTCTCCGATAAATTTCAGGCCGGTATCTCTCAAAAAAGAAGTTAATCATTTTTTCAAAAAATCTGTGACCCCGGATATGCAAAAAAATCCAAAAAAGTGTCAAATTTGAGAAAAAATTTTTTTGGCTCGAAACAACCTAAAATGCCTTAAGATACGATCCCAAGACCGTTTGTGGAGTCTCCGATAAGTTTCAGGCCCGGATCTCCCAAAAAAGAAGTTAGTCATTTTTTCAAAAAATCTGTGACCCCGGATATGCAAGAAAATCCAAAAAATTGTCAAATTTGAGAAAAAATTTTTTTGGCTCGAAACAATCTAAAATGCCTCAAGATACGTTCCCAAGACCGTTTGTGGAGTCTCCGATAAATTTCAGGCCGGTATCTCTCAAAAAAGAAGTTAGTCATTTTTCAAAAAATCTATGATCCCGGGTATGCAAAAAAATCCAAAAAAGTGTCAAATTTGAGAAAAATTTTTTTTGGCTCAAAAGTACCTAAAATGCCTCAAGATACGTTCCCAAGACCGTTTATGGAGTCTCCGATAAATTTCAGGCCGGTATCTCTCAAAAAAGAAGTTAGTCATTTTTCAAAAAATCTATGATCCCGGATATGCAAAAAAATCCAAAATAGTGTCAAATTTGAGAAAAAATTTTTTTGGCTCGAAACAATCTAAAATGCCTCAAGATACGTTCCCAAGACTGTTTGTGGAGTCTCCGATAAATTTCAGTCTGGTATCTCTCAAAAAAGAAGTTAGTCATTTTTTCAAAAAATCTGTGACCCCGGATATGCAAAAAAATCCAAAAAAGTGTCGAATTTGAGAAAAATTTTTTTTGGCTCGAAACAACCTAAAATGCCTTATGATACGATCCCAAGACCGTTTGCGGAGACTCCGATAAATTTCAGGCCGATATCTGTCAAAAAAGAAGTTAGTCATTTTTCAAAAAATCTATGATCCCGGGTATGCAAAAAAATCCAAAAAAGTGTCAAATTTGAGAAAAATTTTTTTTGGCTCGAAACAACCTAAAATGCCTTAAGATACGTTCCCAAGACCGTTTGTGAAGTCTCCGATAAATTTCAGGCCCAGATCTCTCAAAAAAGAAGTTAGTCATTTTTCAAAAAATCTATGATCCCGGATATGCAAAAAAAATCCAAAAAAGTGTCAAATTTGAGAAAAATTTTTTTTGGCTCGAAACAACCTAAAATGCCTTAAGATACGATCGCAAGACCGTTTGCAGAGACTCCGATAAATTTCAGGCCGATATCTGTCAAAAAAGAAGTTAGTCATTTTTCAAAAAATCTATGATCCCGGGTATGCAAAAAAATCCAAAAAAGTGTCAAATTTGAGAAAAATTTTTTTTTGGCTCGAAACAACCTAAAATGCCTTAAGATACGTTCCCAAGACCGTTTGTGAAGTCTCCGATAAATTTCAGGCCCGGATCTCTCAAAAAAGAAGTTAGTCATTTTTCAAAAAATCTATGATTCCGGATATGCAAAAAAAATCCAAAAAAGTGTCAAATTTGAGAAAAATTTTTTTTGGCTCGAAACAATCTAAAATGCCTCAAGATACGTTCCCAAGACCGTTTGTGGAGTCTCCGATAAATTTCAGGCCGGTATTTCTCAAAAAAGAAGTTAGTCATTTTTTCAAAAAATCTATGATCCCGGATATGCAAAAAAATCCAAAAAAGTGTCAAATTTGAGAAAATTTTTTTTTGGCTCGAAACAACCTAAAATGCCTTAAGATACGTTCCCAAGACCGTTTGCGGAGACTCCGATAAATTTCAGGCCGATATCTGTCAAAAAAGAAGTTAGTCATTTTTCAAAAAATCTATGATCCCGGATATGCAAAAAAATCCAAAAAAGTGTCAAATTTGAGAAAAATTTTTTTTTGGCTCGAAACAACCTAAAATGCCTTAAGATACGTTCCCAAGACCGTTTGTGAAGTCTCCGATAAATTTCAGGCCCGGATCTCTCAAAAAAGAAGTTAGTCATTTTTCAAAAAATCTATGATCCCGGATATGCAAAAAAAATCCAAAAAAGTGTCAAATTTGAGAAAAATTTTTTTTGGCTCGAAACAATCTAAAATGCCTCAAGATACGTTCCCAAGACCGTTTGTGGAGTCTCCGATAAATTTCAGGCCGGTATTTCTCAAAAAAGAAGTTAGTCATTTTTTCAAAAAATCTATGATCCCGGATATGCAAAAAAATCCAAAAAAGTGTCAAATTTGAGAAAAATTTTTTTTGGCTCGAAACAACCTAAAATGCCTCAAGATACGTTCCCAAGACCGTTTATGGAGTCTCCGATAAATTTCAGGCCGGTATCTCTCAAAAAAGAAGTTAGTCATTTTTCAAAAAATCTATGATCCCGGATATGCAAAAAAATCCAAAATAGTGTCAAATTTCAGAAAAAAATTTTTTGGCTCGAAACAATCTAAAATGCCTCAAGATACGTTCCCAAGACCGTTTGTGGAGTCTCCGATAAATTTCAGTCTGGTATCTCTCAAAAAAGAAGTTAGTCATTTTTTCAAAAAATCTGTGACCCTGGATATGCAAAAAAATCCAAAAAAGTGTCAAATTTGAGAAAAATTTTTTTAGGCTCGAAACAACCTAAAATGCCTGAAAATACGATCCCAAGACCGTTTGAGGAGACTCCGATAAATTTCAGGCCGATATCTGTCAAAAAAGAAGTTAGTCATTTTTCAAAAAATCTATGATCCCGGGTATGCAAAAAAATCCAAAAAAGTGTCAAATTTGAGAAAAATTTTTTTTGGCTCAAAACAACCTAAAATGCCCCAAGATACGTTCCCAAGACCGTTTATGGAGTCTCCGATAAATTTCAGGCCGGTATCTCTCAAAAAAGTAGTTAGTCATTTTTCAAAAAATCTATGATCCCGGATATGCAAAAAAATCCAAAATAGTGTCAAATTTGAGAAAAAATTTTTTTGGCTCGAAACAATCTAAAATGCCTCAAGATACGTTCCCAAGACCGTTTGTGGAGTCTCCGATAAATTTCAGTCTGGTATCTCTCAAAAAAGAAGTTAGTCATTTTTTCAAAAAATCTGTGACCCCGGATATGCAAAAAAATCCAAAAAAGTGTCGAATTTGAGAAAAAATTTTTTTGGCTCGAAACAACCTAAAATGCCTTAAGATACGATCCCAAGACCGTTTGCGGAGACTCCGATAAATTTCAGGCCGATATCTGTCAAAAAAGAAGTTAGTCATTTTTCAAAAAATCTATGATCCCGGGTATGCAAAAAAATCCAAAAAAGTGTCAAATTTGAGAAAAAATTTTTTTGGCTCGAAACAACCTAAAATGCCTTAAGATACGTTCCCAAGACCGTTTGCGAAGTCTCCGATAAATTTCAGGCCCGGATCTCTCAAAAAAGAAGTTAGTCATTTTTCAAAAAATCTATGATCCCGGATATGCAAAAAAAATCCAAAAAAGTGTCAACTTGAGAAAATTTTTTTTTGGCTCGAAACAACCTAAAATGCCTTAAAATACGATCCCAAGACCGTTTGTGGAGTCTCCGATGAATTTCAGGCCGGTATCTGTCAAAAAAGAAGTTAGTCATTTTTAAAAAAATCTATGATCCCGGATATGCAAAAAAATCCAAAAAAGTGTCAAATTTGAGAAAAATTTTTTTTGGCTCAAAACAATCTAAAATGCCTCAAGATACGTTCCCAAGACGGTTTGTGGAGTCTCCGATAAATTTCAGGCCGGTATCTCTCAAAAAAGAAGTTAGTCATTTTTTCAAAAAATCTGTGACACCGGATATGCAAAAAAATCCAAAAAAGTGTCAAATTTGAGAAAATTTTTTTTTGGCTCGAAACAACCTAAAATGCCTTAAGATACGATCACAAGACCGTTTGTGGAGACTCCGATAAATTTCAGGCCGATATCTGTCAAAAAAGAAGTTAGTCATTTTTCAAAAAATCTATGATCCCGGGTATGCAAAAAAATCCAAAAGTGTCAAATTTGAGTAAAACTTTTTTTGGCTCGAAACAACCTAAAATGCCTCAAGATACGTTCTCAAGACCGTTTGTGGAGTCTCCGATAAATTTCAGGCCGGTATCTCTCAAAAAAGAAGTTAATCATTTTTTCAAAAAATCTGTGACCCCGGATATGGAAAAAAATCCAAAAAAGTGTCAAATTTGAGAAAAAATTTTTTTGGCTCGAAACAATCTAAAATGCCTCAAGATACGTTCCCAAGACCGTTTATGGAGTCTCCGATAAATTTCATGCCCGGATCTTCCAAAAAAGAAGTTAGTCATTTTTCAAAAAATCTATGATCCCGGGTATGCAAAAAAATCCAAAAAAGTGTCAAATTTGAGAAAAAATTTTTTTGGCTCGAAACAACCTAAAATGCCTCAAGATACGTTCCCAAGACCGTTTATGGAGTCTCCGATAAATTTCAGGCCGGTATCTCTCAAAAAAGAAGTTAGTCATTTTTCAAAAAATCTATGATCCCGGATATGCAAAAAAATCCAAAATAGTGTCAAATTTGAGAAAATATTTTTTTGGCTCGAAACAATCTAAAATGCCTCAAGATACGTTCCCAAGACCGTTTGTGGAGTCTCCGATAAATTTCAGTCTGGTATCTCTCAAAAAAGAAGTTAGTCATTTTTTCAAAAAATCTGTGACCCCGGATATGCAAAAAAATCCAAAAAAGTGTCGAATTTGAGAAAAATTTTTTTTGGCTCGAAACAACCTAAAATGCCTTAAGATACGATCCCAAGACCGTTTGCGGAGACTCCGATAAATTTCAGGCCGATATCTGTCAAAAAAGAAGTTAGTCATTTTTCAAAAAATCTATGATCCCGGGTATGCAAAAAAATCCAAAAAAGTGTCAAATTTGAGAAAAATTTTTTTTGGCTCAAAACAACCTAAAATGCCTTAAGATACGTTCCCAAGACCGTTTGTGAAGTCTCCGATAAATTTCAGGCCCGGATCTCTCAAAAAAGAAGTTAGTCATTTTTCAAAAAATCTATGTTCCCGGATATGCAAAAAAAATCCAAAAAAGTGTCAAATTTGAGAAAAATTTTTTTTGGCTCGAAACAACCTAAAATGCCTTAAAATACGATCCCAAGACCGTTTGTGGAGTCTCCGATGAATTTCAGGCCGGTATCTGTCAAAAAAGAAGTTAGTCATTTTTAAAAAAATCTATGATCCCGGATATGCAAAAAAATCCAAAAAAGTGTCAAATTTGAGAAAAAATTTTTTTGGCTCGAAACAATCTAAAATGCCTCAAGATACGTTCCCAAGACGGTTTGTGGAGTCTCCGATAAATTTCAGGCCGGTATCTCTCAAAAAAGAAGTTAGTCATTTTTTCAAAAAATCTGTGACCCCGGATATGCAAAAAAATCCAAAAAAGTGTCAAATTTGAGAAAAATTTTTTTTGGCCTGAAACAACCTAAAATGCCTTAAGATACGATCACAAGACCGTTTGTGGAGACTCCGATAAATTTCAGGCCGATATCTGTCAAAAAAGAAGTTAGTCATTTTTCAAAAAATCTATGATTCCGGGTATGCAAAAAAATCCAAAAGTGTCAAATTTGAGTAAAACTTTTTTTGGCTCGAAACAACCTAAAATGCCTCAAGATACGTTCTCAAGACCGTTTGTGGAGTCTCCGATAAATTTCAGGCCGGTATCTCTCAAAAAAGAAGTTGATCATTTTTTCAAAAAATCTGTGACCCCGGATATGGAAAAAAATCCAAAAAAGTGTCAAATTTGAGAAAAAAATTTTTTGGCTCGAAACAATCTAAAATGCCTCAAGATACGTTCCCAAGACGGTTTGTGGAGTCTCCGATAAATTTCATGCCCGGATCTTCCAAAAAAGAAGTTAGTCATTTTTTCAAAAAATCTGTGACCCCGGATATGCAAAAAAATCCAAAAAAGTGTCAAATTTGAGAAAAATTTTTTTTGGCTCGAAACAACCTAAAATGCCTTAAGATACGATCACAAGACCGTTTGTGGAGACTCCGATAAATTTCAGGCCGATATCTGTCAAAAAAGAAGTTAGTCATTTTTCAAAAAATCTATGATCCCGGGTATGCAAAAAAATCCAAAAGTGTCAAATTTGAGTAAAACTTTTTTTGGCTCGAAACAACCTAAAATGCCTCAAGATACGTTCTCAAGACCGTTTGTGGAGTCTCCGATAAATTTCAGGCCGGTATCTCTCAAAAAAGAAGTTAATCATTTTTTCAAAAAATCTGTGACCCCGGATATGGAAAAAAATCCAAAAAAGTGTCAAATTTGAGAAAAATTTTTTTTGGCTCGAAACAATCTAAAATGCCTTAAGATACCATCCCAAGACCGTTTGTGGAGTCTCCGATAAGTTTCATGCCCGGATCTTCCAAAAAAGAAGTTAGTCATTTTTTCAAAAAATCTGTGACCCCGGATATGCAAAAAAATCCAAAAAAGTGTTAAATTTGAGAAAAATTTTTCTGGCTCGAAACAATCTAAAATGCCTCAAGATACGTTCCCAAGACCGTTTGTGGAGTCTCCGATAAATTTCAGGCCGGTATCTCTCAAAAAAGAAGTTAGTCATTTTTCAAAAAATCTGTGACCCCCGGACATGCAAAAAAATCTAAAAAAGTGTCAAATTTGAGAAAAACATTTTTCTGGCTCGAAACAACCTTAAATGCCTCAAGATACGATCCCAAGACCGTTTGCGGAGACTCCGATAAATTTCAGGCCGATATCTGTCAAAAAAGAAGTTAGTCATTTTTCAAAAAATCTATGATCCCGGGTATGCAAAAAAATCCAAAAAAGTGTCAAATTTGAGAAAAAATTTTTTTGGCTCGAAACAACCTAAAATGCCTTAAGATACGTTCCCAAGACCGTTTGCGAAGTCTCCGATAAATTTCAGGCCCGGATCTCTCAAAAAAGAAGTTAGTCATTTTTCAAAAAATCTATGATCCCGGATATGCAAAAAAAATCCAAAAAAGTGTCAACTTGAGAAAATTTTTTTTTGGCTCGAAACAACCTAAAATGCCTTAAAATACGATCCCAAGACCGTTTGTGGAGTCTCCGATGAATTTCAGGCCGGTATCTGTCAAAAAAGAAGTTAGTCATTTTTAAAAAAATCTATGATCCCGGATATGCAAAAAAATCCAAAAAAGTGTCAAATTTGAGAAAAATTTTTTTTGGCTCAAAACAATCTAAAATGCCTCAAGATACGTTCCCAAGACGGTTTGTGGAGTCTCCGATAAATTTCAGGCCGGTATCTCTCAAAAAAGAAGTTAGTCATTTTTTCAAAAAATCTGTGACACCGGATATGCAAAAAAATCCAAAAAAGTGTCAAATTTGAGAAAATTTTTTTTTGGCTCGAAACAACCTAAAATGCCTTAAGATACGATCACAAGACCGTTTGTGGAGACTCCGATAAATTTCAGGCCGATATCTGTCAAAAAAGAAGTTAGTCATTTTTCAAAAAATCTATGATCCCGGGTATGCAAAAAAATCCAAAAGTGTCAAATTTGAGTAAAACTTTTTTTGGCTCGAAACAACCTAAAATGCCTCAAGATACGTTCTCAAGACCGTTTGTGGAGTCTCCGATAAATTTCAGGCCGGTATCTCTCAAAAAAGAAGTTAATCATTTTTTCAAAAAATCTGTGACCCCGGATATGGAAAAAAATCCAAAAAAGTGTCAAATTTGAGAAAAAATTTTTTTGGCTCGAAACAATCTAAAATGCCTCAAGATACGTTCCCAAGACCGTTTATGGAGTCTCCGATAAATTTCATGCCCGGATCTTCCAAAAAAGAAGTTAGTCATTTTTCAAAAAATCTATGATCCCGGGTATGCAAAAAAATCCAAAAAAGTGTCAAATTTGAGAAAAAATTTTTTTGGCTCGAAACAACCTAAAATGCCTCAAGATACGTTCCCAAGACCGTTTATGGAGTCTCCGATAAATTTCAGGCCGGTATCTCTCAAAAAAGAAGTTAGTCATTTTTCAAAAAATCTATGATCCCGGATATGCAAAAAAATCCAAAATAGTGTCAAATTTGAGAAAATATTTTTTTGGCTCGAAACAATCTAAAATGCCTCAAGATACGATCACAAGACCGTTTGTGGAGACTCCGATAAATTTCAGGCCGATATCTGTCAAAAAAGAAGTTAGTCATTTTTCAAAAAATCTATGATCCCGGGTATGCAAAAAAATCCAAAAGTGTCAAATTTGAGTAAAACTTTTTTTGGCTCGAAACAATCTAAAATGCCTCAAGATACGTTCCCAAGACGGTTTGTGGAGTCTCCGATAAATTTCATGCCCGGATCTTCCAAAAAAGAAGTTAGTCATTTTTTCAAAAAATCTGTGACCCCGGATATGGAAAAAAATCCAAAAGTGTCAAATTTGAGTAAAACTTTTTTTGGCTCGAAACAACCTAAAATGCCTCAAGATACGTTCTCAAGACCGTTTGTGGAGTCTCCGATAAATTTCAGGCCGGTATCTCTCAAAAAAGAAGTTAATCATTTTTTCAAAAAATCTGTGACCCCGGATATGGAAAAAAATCCAAAAAAGTGTCAAATTTGAGAAAAAATTTTTTTGGCTCGAAACAATCTAAAATGCCTCAAGATACTTTCCCAAGACCGTTTATGGAGTCTCCGATAAATTTCATGCCCGGATCTTCCAAAAAAGAAGTTAGTCATTTTTCAAAAAATCTATGATCCCGGGTATGCAAAAAAATCCAAAAAAGTGTCAAATTTGAGAAAAAATTTTTTTGGCTCGAAACAACCTAAAATGCCTCAAGATACGTTCCCAAGACCGTTTATGGAGTCTCCGATAAATTTCAGGCCGGTATCTCTCAAAAAAGAAGTTAGTCATTTTTCAAAAAATCTATGATCCCGGATATGCAAAAAAATCCAAAATAGTGTCAAATTTGAGAAAATATTTTTTTGGCTCGAAACAACCTAAAATGCCTTAAGATACGATCACAAGACCGTTTGTGGAGACTCCGATAAATTTCAGGCCGATATCTGTCAAAAAAGAAGTTAGTCATTTTTCAAAAAATCTATGATCCCGGGTATGCAAAAAAATCCAAAAGTGTCAAATTTGAGTAAAACTTTTTTTGGCTCGAAACAACCTAAAATGCCTCAAGATACGTTCTCAAGACCGTTTGTGGAGTCTCCGATAAATTTCAGGCCGGTATCTCTCAAAAAAGAAGTTAATCATTTTTTCAAAAAATCTGTGACCCCGGATATGGAAAAAAATCCAAAAAAGTGTCAAATTTGAGAAAAATTTTTTTTGGCTCGAAACAATCTAAAATGCCTTAAGATACCATCCCAAGACCGTTTGTGGAGTCTCCGATAAGTTTCATGCCCGGATCTTCCAAAAAAGAAGTTAGTCATTTTTTCAAAAAATCTGTGACCCCGGATATGCAAAAAAATCCAAAAAAGTGTTAAATTTGAGAAAAATTTTTCTGGCTCGAAACAATCTAAAATGCCTCAAGATACGTTCCCAAGACCGTTTGTGGAGTCTCCGATAAATTTCAGGCCGGTATCTCTCAAAAAAGAAGTTAGTCATTTTTCAAAAAATCTGTGACCCCCGGACATGCAAAAAAATCTAAAAAAGTGTCAAATTTGAGAAAAACATTTTTCTGGCTCGAAACAACCTTAAATGCCTCAAGATACGATCCCAAGACCGTTTGCGGAGACTCCGATAAATTTCAGGCCGATATCTGTCAAAAAAGAAGTTAGTCATTTTTCAAAAAATCTATGATCCCGGGTATGCAAAAAAATCCAAAAAAGTGTCAAATTTGAGAAAAAATTTTTTTGGCTCGAAACAACCTAAAATGCCTTAAGATACGTTCCCAAGACCGTTTGCGAAGTCTCCGATAAATTTCAGGCCCGGATCTCTCAAAAAAGAAGTTAGTCATTTTTCAAAAAATCTATGATCCCGGATATGCAAAAAAAATCCAAAAAAGTGTCAACTTGAGAAAATTTTTTTTTGGCTCGAAACAACCTAAAATGCCTTAAAATACGATCCCAAGACCGTTTGTGGAGTCTCCGATGAATTTCAGGCCGGTATCTGTCAAAAAAGAAGTTAGTCATTTTTAAAAAAATCTATGATCCCGGATATGCAAAAAAATCCAAAAAAGTGTCAAATTTGAGAAAAATTTTTTTTGGCTCAAAACAATCTAAAATGCCTCAAGATACGTTCCCAAGACGGTTTGTGGAGTCTCCGATAAATTTCAGGCCGGTATCTCTCAAAAAAGAAGTTAGTCATTTTTTCAAAAAATCTGTGACACCGGATATGCAAAAAAATCCAAAAAAGTGTCAAATTTGAGAAAATTTTTTTTTGGCTCGAAACAACCTAAAATGCCTTAAGATACGATCACAAGACCGTTTGTGGAGACTCCGATAAATTTCAGGCCGATATCTGTCAAAAAAGAAGTTAGTCATTTTTCAAAAAATCTATGATCCCGGGTATGCAAAAAAATCCAAAAGTGTCAAATTTGAGTAAAACTTTTTTTGGCTCGAAACAACCTAAAATGCCTCAAGATACGTTCTCAAGACCGTTTGTGGAGTCTCCGATAAATTTCAGGCCGGTATCTCTCAAAAAAGAAGTTAATCATTTTTTCAAAAAATCTGTGACCCCGGATATGGAAAAAAATCCAAAAAAGTGTCAAATTTGAGAAAAAATTTTTTTGGCTCGAAACAATCTAAAATGCCTCAAGATACGTTCCCAAGACCGTTTATGGAGTCTCCGATAAATTTCATGCCCGGATCTTCCAAAAAAGAAGTTAGTCATTTTTCAAAAAATCTATGATCCCGGGTATGCAAAAAAATCCAAAAAAGTGTCAAATTTGAGAAAAAATTTTTTTGGCTCGAAACAACCTAAAATGCCTCAAGATACGTTCCCAAGACCGTTTATGGAGTCTCCGATAAATTTCAGGCCGGTATCTCTCAAAAAAGAAGTTAGTCATTTTTCAAAAAATCTATGATCCCGGATATGCAAAAAAATCCAAAATAGTGTCAAATTTGAGAAAATATTTTTTTGGCTCGAAACAATCTAAAATGCCTCAAGATACGTTCCCAAGACCGTTTGTGGAGTCTCCGATAAATTTCAGTCTGGTATCTCTCAAAAAAGAAGTTAGTCATTTTTTCAAAAAATCTGTGACCCCGGATATGCAAAAAAATCCAAAAAAGTGTCGAATTTGAGAAAAATTTTTTTTGGCTCGAAACAACCTAAAATGCCTTAAGATACGATCCCAAGACCGTTTGCGGAGACTCCGATAAATTTCAGGCCGATATCTGTCAAAAAAGAAGTTAGTCATTTTTCAAAAAATCTATGATCCCGGGTATGCAAAAAAATCCAAAAAAGTGTCAAATTTGAGAAAAATTTTTTTTGGCTCAAAACAACCTAAAATGCCTTAAGATACGTTCCCAAGACCGTTTGTGAAGTCTCCGATAAATTTCAGGCCCGGATCTCTCAAAAAAGAAGTTAGTCATTTTTCAAAAAATCTATGTTCCCGGATATGCAAAAAAAATCCAAAAAAGTGTCAAATTTGAGAAAAATTTTTTTTGGCTCGAAACAACCTAAAATGCCTTAAAATACGATCCCAAGACCGTTTGTGGAGTCTCCGATGAATTTCAGGCCGGTATCTGTCAAAAAAGAAGTTAGTCATTTTTAAAAAAATCTATGATCCCGGATATGCAAAAAAATCCAAAAAAGTGTCAAATTTGAGAAAAATTTTTTTTGGCTCGAAACAATCTAAAATGCCTCAAGATACGTTCCCAAGACGGTTTGTGGAGTCTCCGATAAATTTCAGGCCGGTATCTCTCAAAAAAGAAGTTAGTCATTTTTTCAAAAAATCTGTGACCCCGGATATGCAAAAAAATCCAAAAAAGTGTCAAATTTGAGAAAATTTTTTTTTGGCCTGAAACAACCTAAAATGCCTTAAGATACGATCACAAGACCGTTTGTGGAGACTCCGATAAATTTCAGGCCGATATCTGTCAAAAAAGAAGTTAGTCATTTTTCAAAAAATCTATGATCCCGGGTATGCAAAAAAATCCAAAAGTGTCAAATTTGAGTAAAACTTTTTTTGGCTCGAAACAACCTAAAATGCCTCAAGATACGTTCTCAAGACCGTTTGTGGAGTCTCCGATAAATTTCAGGCCGGTATCTCTCAAAAAAGAAGTTGATCATTTTTTCAAAAAATCTGTGACCCCGGATATGGAAAAAAATCCAAAAAAGTGTCAAATTTGAGAAAAAAATTTTTTGGCTCGAAACAATCTAAAATGCCTCAAGATACGTTCCCAAGACGGTTTGTGGAGTCTCCGATAAATTTCATGCCCGGATCTTCCAAAAAAGAAGTTAGTCATTTTTTCAAAAAATCTGTGACCCCGGATATGCAAAAAAATCCAAAAAAGTGTCAACTTGAGAAAATTTTTTTTTGGCTCGAAACAACCTAAAATGCCTTAAAATACGATCCCAAGACCGTTTGTGGAGTCTCCGATAAATTTCAGGCCGGTATCTCTCAAAAAAGAAGTTAGTCATTTTTCAAAAAATCTGTGACCCCCGGACATGCAAAAAAATCTAAAAAAGTGTCAAATTTGAGAAAAACATTTTTCTGGCTCGAAACAACCTTAAATGCCTCAAGATACGATCCCAAGACCGTTTGCGGAGACTCCGATAAATTTCAGGCCGATATCTGTCAAAAAAGAAGTTAGTCATTTTTCAAAAAATCTATGATCCCGGGTATGCAAAAAAATCCAAAAAAGTGTCAAATTTGAGAAAAAATTTTTTTGGCTCGAAACAACCTAAAATGCCTTAAGATACGTTCCCAAGACCGTTTGCGAAGTCTCCGATAAATTTCAGGCCCGGATCTCTCAAAAAAGAAGTTAGTCATTTTTCAAAAAATCTATGATCCCGGATATGCAAAAAAAATCCAAAAAAGTGTCAACTTGAGAAAATTTTTTTTTGGCTCGAAACAACCTAAAATGCCTTAAAATACGATCCCAAGACCGTTTGTGGAGTCTCCGATGAATTTCAGGCCGGTATCTGTCAAAAAAGAAGTTAGTCATTTTTAAAAAAATCTATGATCCCGGATATGCAAAAAAATCCAAAAAAGTGTCAAATTTGAGAAAAATTTTTTTTGGCTCAAAACAATCTAAAATGCCTCAAGATACGTTCCCAAGACGGTTTGTGGAGTCTCCGATAAATTTCAGGCCGGTATCTCTCAAAAAAGAAGTTAGTCATTTTTTCAAAAAATCTGTGACACCGGATATGCAAAAAAATCCAAAAAAGTGTCAAATTTGAGAAAATTTTTTTTTGGCTCGAAACAACCTAAAATGCCTTAAGATACGATCACAAGACCGTTTGTGGAGACTCCGATAAATTTCAGGCCGATATCTGTCAAAAAAGAAGTTAGTCATTTTTCAAAAAATCTATGATCCCGGGTATGCAAAAAAATCCAAAAGTGTCAAATTTGAGTAAAACTTTTTTTGGCTCGAAACAACCTAAAATGCCTCAAGATACGTTCTCAAGACCGTTTGTGGAGTCTCCGATAAATTTCAGGCCGGTATCTCTCAAAAAAGAAGTTAATCATTTTTTCAAAAAATCTGTGACCCCGGATATGGAAAAAAATCCAAAAAAGTGTCAAATTTGAGAAAAAATTTTTTTGGCTCGAAACAATCTAAAATGCCTCAAGATACCTTCCCAAGACCGTTTATGGAGTCTCCGATAAATTTCATGCCCGGATCTTCCAAAAAAGAAGTTAGTCATTTTTCAAAAAATCTATGATCCCGGGTATGCAAAAAAATCCAAAAAAGTGTCAAATTTGAGAAAAAATTTTTTTGGCTCGAAACAACCTAAAATGCCTCAAGATACGTTCCCAAGACCGTTTATGGAGTCTCCGATAAATTTCAGGCCGGTATCTCTCAAAAAAGAAGTTAGTCATTTTTCAAAAAATCTATGATCCCGGATATGCAAAAAAATCCAAAATAGTGTCAAATTTGAGAAAATATTTTTTTGGCTCGAAACAATCTAAAATGCCTCAAGATACGTTCCCAAGACCGTTTGTGGAGTCTCCGATAAATTTCAGTCTGGTATCTCTCAAAAAAGAAGTTAGTCATTTTTTCAAAAAATCTGTGACCCCGGATATGCAAAAAAATCCAAAAAAGTGTCGAATTTGAGAAAAATTTTTTTTGGCTCGAAACAACCTAAAATGCCTTAAGATACGATCCCAAGACCGTTTGCGGAGACTCCGATAAATTTCAGGCCGATATCTGTCAAAAAAGAAGTTAGTCATTTTTCAAAAAATCTATGATCCCGGGTATGCAAAAAAATCCAAAAAAGTGTCAAATTTGAGAAAAATTTTTTTTGGCTCAAAACAACCTAAAATGCCTTAAGATACGTTCCCAAGACCGTTTGTGAAGTCGCCGATAAATTTCAGGCCCGGATCTCTCAAAAAAGAAGTTAGTCATTTTTCAAAAAATCTATGTTCCCGGATATGCAAAAAAAATCCAAAAAAGTGTCAAATTTGAGAAAAATTTTTTTTGGCTCGAAACAACCTAAAATGCCTTAAAATACGATCCCAAGACCGTTTGTGGAGTCTCCGATGAATTTCAGGCCGGTATCTGTCAAAAAAGAAGTTAGTCATTTTTAAAAAAATCTATGATCCCGGATATGCAAAAAAATCCAAAAAAGTGTCAAATTTGAGAAAAAATTTTTTTGGCTCGAAACAATCTAAAATGCCTCAAGATACGTTCCCAAGACGGTTTGTGGAGTCTCCGATAAATTTCAGGCCGGTATCTCTCAAAAAAGAAGTTAGTCATTTTTTCAAAAAATCTGTGACCCCGGATATGCAAAAAAATCCAAAAAAGTGTCAAATTTGAGAAAAATTTTTTTTGGCCTGAAACAACCTAAAATGCCTTAAGATACGATCACAAGACCGTTTGTGGAGACTCCGATAAATTTCAGGCCGATATCTGTCAAAAAAGAAGTTAGTCATTTTTCAAAAAATCTATGATCCCGGGTATGCAAAAAAATCCAAAAGTGTCAAATTTGAGTAAAACTTTTTTTGGCTCGAAACAACCTAAAATGCCTCAAGATACGTTCTCAAGACCGTTTGTGGAGTCTCCGATAAATTTCAGGCCGGTATCTCTCAAAAAAGAAGTTGATCATTTTTTCAAAAAATCTGTGACCCCGGATATGGAAAAAAATCCAAAAAAGTGTCAAATTTGAGAAAAAAATTTTTTGGCTCGAAACAATCTAAAATGCCTCAAGATACGTTCCCAAGACGGTTTGTGGAGTCTCCGATAAATTTCATGCCCGGATCTTCCAAAAAAGAAGTTAGTCATTTTTTCAAAAAATCTGTGACCCCGGATATGCAAAAAAATCCAAAAAAGTGTCAAATTTGAGAAAAATTTTTTTTGGCTCGAAACAACCTAAAATGCCTTAAGATACGATCACAAGACCGTTTGTGGAGACTCCGATAAATTTCAGGCCGATATCTGTCAAAAAAGAAGTTAGTCATTTTTCAAAAAATCTATGATCCCGGGTATGCAAAAAAATCCAAAAGTGTCAAATTTGAGTAAAACTTTTTTTGGCTCGAAACAACCTAAAATGCCTCAAGATACGTTCTCAAGACCGTTTGTGGAGTCTCCGATAAATTTCAGGCCGGTATCTCTCAAAAAAGAAGTTAATCATTTTTTCAAAAAATCTGTGACCCCGGATATGGAAAAAAATCCAAAAAAGTGTCAAATTTGAGAAAAATTTTTTTTGGCTCGAAACAATCTAAAATGCCTTAAGATACCATCCCAAGACCGTTTGTGGAGTCTCCGATAAGTTTCATGCCCGGATCTTCCAAAAAAGAAGTTAGTCATTTTTTCAAAAAATCTGTGACCCCGGATATGCAAAAAAATCCAAAAAAGTGTTAAATTTGAGAAAAATTTTTCTGGCTCGAAACAATCTAAAATGCCTCAAGATACGTTCCCAAGACCGTTTGTGGAGTCTCCGATAAATTTCAGGCCGGTATCTCTCAAAAAAGAAGTTAGTCATTTTTCAAAAAATCTGTGACCCCCGGACATGCAAAAAAATCTAAAAAAGTGTCAAATTTGAGAAAAACATTTTTCTGGCTCGAAACAACCTTAAATGCCTCAAGATACGTTCCCAAGACCGTTTGTGGAGTCTCCGATAAATTTCAGGCCGGTATCTCTCAAAAAAGAAGTTAATCATTTTTTCAAAAAATCTGTGACCCCGGATATGCAAAAAAATGCAAAAAAGTTTCAAATTTGAGAAAAAATATTTTTTGGCTCGAATTAATCTAAAATGCCTCAAGATACGTTCCCAAGACCGTTTATGGAGTCTCCGATAAATTTCAGGCCGGTATCTGCGAAAAAAGAATTTAGCCATTTTTCAAATAATCTGTGACCCCGGATATGCAAAAAAATCCAAAAAAGTGTCAAATTTGAGAAAAATTTTTTTTGGCTCGAAACAACCTAAAATGCCTCAAGATACGTTCCCAAGACCGTTTGTCAAGTCTCCGATAAATTTCAGGCCCGGATCTCTCAAAAAAGAAGTTAGTCATTTTTCAAGAAAGCTATGATCCCGGATATGCAAAAAAATCCAAAAAAGTGTCAAATTTGAGAAAAAATTTTTTTGGCTCGAAACAATCTAAAATGCCTCAAGATACGTTCCCAAGACCGTTTCTGGAGTCTCCGATAAATTTCAGGCCGGTATCTCTCAAAAAAGAAGTTAGTCATTTTTTCAAAAAATCTGTGACCCCGGATATGCAAAAAAATCCAAAAAAGTGTCAAATTTGAGAAAAAAAATTTTTGGCTCGAAACAACCTAAAATGCCTTAAGATACGATCCCAAGACCGTTTGTGGAGACTCCGATAAATTTCAGGCCGATATCTGTCAAAAAAGAAGTTAGTCATTTTTAAAAAAATCTATGATCCCGGGTATGCAAAAAAATCCAAAAAAGTGTCAAATTTGAGTAAAACTTTTTTTGTTTGAAACAGCTAAAATTGCAATAAAATACCTTTCTTTGATCATTTGAAGACGTCTCATTGACCTTCCAAGTGATATCTGAAAGGAGAGAGTCGTGTCAAGAATTAAATTTTATCACTCTAAACCTAGAAAAAATTGAAAAAATTCTCAAGTTTCAGAAAACATTATTTTTTCCTGGAAACCATCTAAAATGCCTTCAGATACGTTCCCAAGACCGTTTGTGAAGTCTCCGATAAATTTCAGGCCGGTATCTCTCAAAAAAGAAGTTAGTCATTTTTTCAAAAAATCTGTGACCCCGGATATGCAAAAAAATCCAAAAAAGTGTTAAATTTGAGAAAAATTTTTCTGGCTCGAAACAATCTAAAATGCCTCAAGATACGTTCCCAAGACCGTTTGTGGAGTCTCCGATAAATTTCAGGCCGGTATCTCTCAAAAAAGAAGTTAGTCATTTTTCAAAAAATCTGTGACCCCCGGACATGCAAAAAAATCTAAAAAAGTGTCAAATTTGAGAAAAACATTTTTCTGGCTCGAAACAACCTTAAATGCCTCAAGATACGTTCCCAAGACCGTTTGTGGAGTCTCCGATAAATTTCAGGCCGGTATCTCTCAAAAAAGAAGTTAATCATTTTTTCAAAAAATCTGTGACCCCGGATATGCAAAAAAATGCAAAAAAGTTTCAAATTTGAGAAAAAATATTTTTTGGCTCGAATTAATCTAAAATGCCTCAAGATACGTTCCCAAGACCGTTTATGGAGTCTCCGATAAATTTCAGGCCGGTATCTGCGAAAAAAGAATTTAGCCATTTTTCAAATAATCTGTGACCCCGGATATGCAAAAAAATCCAAAAAAGTGTCAAATTTGAGAAAAATTTTTTTTGGCTCGAAACAACCTAAAATGCCTCAAGATACGTTCCCAAGACCGTTTGTCAAGTCTCCGATAAATTTCAGGCCCGGATCTCTCAAAAAAGAAGTTAGTCATTTTTCAAGAAAGCTATGATCCCGGATATGCAAAAAAATCCAAAAAAGTGTCAAATTTGAGAAAAAATTTTTTTGGCTCGAAACAATCTAAAATGCCTCAAGATACGTTCCCAAGACCGTTTCTGGAGTCTCCGATAAATTTCAGGCCGGTATCTCTCAAAAAAGAAGTTAGTCATTTTTTCAAAAAATCTGTGACCCCGGATATGCAAAAAAATCCAAAAAAGTGTCAAATTTGAGAAAAAAAATTTTTGGCTCGAAACAACCTAAAATGCCTTAAGATACGATCCCAAGACCGTTTGTGGAGACTCCGATAAATTTCAGGCCGATATCTGTCAAAAAAGAAGTTAGTCATTTTTAAAAAAATCTATGATCCCGGGTATGCAAAAAAATCCAAAAAAGTGTCAAATTTGAGTAAAACTTTTTTTGTTTGAAACAGCTAAAATTGCAATAAAATACCTTTCTTTGATCATTTGAAGACGTCTCATTGACCTTCCAAGTGATATCTGAAAGGAGAGAGTCGTGTCAAGAATTAAATTTTATCACTCTAAACCTAGAAAAAATTGAAAAAATTCTCAAGTTTCAGAAAACATTATTTTTTCCTGGAAACCATCTAAAATGCCTTCAGATACGTTCCCAAGACCGTTTGTGAAGTCTCCGATAAATTTCAGGCCGGTATCTCTCAAAAAAGAAGTTAGTCATTTTTTCAAAAAATCTGTGACCCCGGATATGCAAAAAAATCCAAAAAAGTGTCAAATTTGAGAAAAAATTTTTTTGGCTCGAAACAACCTAAAATGCCTTAAGATACGATCCCAAGACCGTTTGTGGAGTCTCCGATGAATTTCAGGCCGGTATCTGTCAAAAAAGAAGTTAGTCATTTTTAAAAAATCTATGATCCCGGATATGCAAAAAAATCCAAAAAAGTGTCAAATTTGAGAAAAATTTTTTTTGGCTCGAAACAATCTAAAATGCCTCAAGATACGTTCCCAAGACGGTTTGTGGAGTCTCCGATAAATTTCAGGCCGGTATCTCTCAAAAAAGAAGTTAGTCATTTTTTCAAAAAATCTGTGACCCCGGATATGCAAAAAAATCCAAAAAAGTGTCAAATTTGAGAAAAAATTTTTTTGGCTCGAAACAACCTTAAATGCGTTGAGATACGATCCCAAGACCGTTTGTGGAGACTCCGATAAATTTCAGGCCGATATCTGTCAAAAAAGAAGTTAGTCATTTTTCAAAAATTCTACGATCCCGGGTATGCAAAAAAATCCAAAAGTGTCAAATTTGAGTAAAACTTTTTTTGGCTCGAAACAACCTAAAATGCCTCAAGATACGTTCTCAAGACCGTTTATGGAGTCTCTGATAAATTTCAGGCCGGTATCTCTCAAAAAAGAAGTTAGTCATTTTTCAAAAAATCTGTGACCCCGGACATGCAAAAAAATCTAAAAAAGTGTCAAATTTGAGAAAAACATTTTTCTGGCTCGAAACAACCTAAAATGCCTCAAGATACGTTCCCAAGACCATTTGTGGAGTCTCCAATAAATTTCTGGCCGGTATCTCTCAAAAAAGAAGTTAATCATTTTTTCAAAAAATCTGTGACCCCGGCCGGATATGCAAAAAAATCCAAAAAAGTGTCAAATTTGAGAAAAATTTTTTTAGGCTCGAAACAACCTAAAATGCCTTAAAATACGATACCAAGACCGTTTGAGGAGACTCCGATAAATTTCAGGCCGATATCTGTCAAAAAAGAAGTTAGTCATTTTTCAAAAAATCTATGATCCCGGGTATGCAAAAAAATCCAAAAAAGTGTCAAATTTGAGAAAAATTTTTTTTGGCTCGAAACAACCTAAAATGCCTCAAGATACGTTCCCAAGACCGTTTATGGAGTCTCCGATAAATTTCAGGCCCGGATCTCTCAAAAAAGAAGTTAGTCATTTTTTCAAAAAATCTGTGACCCCGGATATGCAAAAAAATCCAAAAAAGTGTCAAATTTGAGAAAAAAATTTTTTGGCTCGAAACAACCTAAAATGCCTTAAGATACGATCCCAAGACCGTTTGTGGAGACTCCGATAAATTTCAGGCCGATATCTGTCAAAAAAGAAGTTAGTCATTTTTCAAAAAATCTATGATCCCGGGTATGCAAAAAAATCCAAAAAAGTGTCAAATTTGAGAAAAAATTTTTTTGGCTCGAAACAACCTAAAATGCCTTAAGATACGTTCCCAAGACCGTTTGTGAAGTCTCCGATAAATTTCAGGCCGGTATCTCTCAAAAAAGAAGTTAGTCATTTTTTCAAAAAATCTGTGACCCCGGATATGCAAAAAAATCCAAAAAAGTGTCAAATTTGAGAAAAATTTTTTTTGGCTCGAAACAACCTAAAATGCCTTAAAATACGATCCCAAGACCGTTTGTGGAGTCCCCGATGAATTTCAGGCCGGTATCTGTCAAAAAAGAAGTTAGTCATTTTTAAAAAAATCTATGATCCCGGATATGCAAAAAAATCCAAAATAGTGTCAAATTTGAGAAGAAATTTTTTTGGCTCGAAACAATCTAAAATGCCTCAAGATACGTTCCCAAGACGGTTTGTGGAGTCTCCGATAAATTTCAGGCCGGTATCTCTCAAAAAAGAAGTTAGTTATTTTTTCAAAAAATCTGTGACCCCGGATATGCAAAAAAATCCAAAAAAGTGTCAAATTTGAGAAAAAATTTTTTAGGCTCGAAACAACCTAAAATGCCTTAAAATACGATCCCAAGACCGTTTGAGGAGACTCCGATAAATTTCAGGCCGATATCTGTCAAAAAAGAAGTTAGTCATTTTTCAAAAAATCTATGATCCCGGGTATGCAAAAAAATCCAAAAAAGTGTCAAATTTGAGAAAAAAATTTTTTGGCTCGAAACAACCTAAAATGCCTCAAGATACGTTCCCAAGACCGTTTATGGAGTCTCCGATAAATTTCAGGCCGGTATCTCTCAAAAAAGAAGTTAGTCATTTTTCAAAAAATCTATGATCCCGGATATGCAAAAAAATCCAAAATAGTGTCAAATTTCAGAAAAAAATTTTTTGGCTCGAAACAATCTAAAATGCCTCAAGATACGTTCCCAAGACCGTTTGTGGAGTCTCCGATAAATTTCAGTCTGGTATCTCTCAAAAAAGAAGTTAGTCATTTTTTCAAAAAATCTGTGACCCTGGATATGCAAAAAAATCCAAAAAAGTGTCAAATTTGAGAAAAATTTTTTTAGGCTCGAAACAACCTAAAATGCCTTAAAATACGATCCCAAGACCGTTTGAGGAGACTCCGATAAATTTCAGGCCGATATCTGTCAAAAAAGAAGTTAGTCATTTTTCAAAAAATCTATGATCCCGGGTATGCAAAAAAATCCAAAAAAGTGTCAAATTTGAGAAAAATTTTTTTTGGCTCAAAACAACCTAAAATGCCCCAAGATACGTTCCCAAGACCGTTTATGGAGTCTCCGATAAATTTCAGGCCGGTATCTCTCAAAAAAGTAGTTAGTCATTTTTCAAAAAATCTATGATCCCGGATATGCAAAAAAATCCAAAATAGTGTCAAATTTGAGAAAAAAATTTTTTGGCTCGAAACAATCTAAAATGCCTCAAGATACGTTCCCAAGACCGTTTGTGGAGTCTCCGATAAATTTCAGTCTGGTATCTCTCAAAAGAGAAGTTAGTCATTTTTTCAAAAAATCTGTGACCCCGGATATGCAAAAAAATCCAAAAAAGTGTCGAATTTGAGAAAAAAATTTTTTGGCTCGAAACAACCTAAAATGCCTTAAGATACGATCCCAAGACCGTTTGCGGAGACTCCGATAAATTTCAGGCCGATATCTGTCAAAAAAGAAGTTAGTCATTTTTCAAAAAATCTATGATCCCGGGTATGCAAAAAAATCCAAAAAAGTGTCAAATTTGAGAAAAATTTTTTTTGGCTCGAAACAACCTAAAATGCCTTAAGATACGTTCCCAAGACCGTTTGCGAAGTCTCCGATAAATTTCAGGCCCGGATCTCTCAAAAAAGAAGTTAGTCATTTTTCAAAAAATCTATGATCCCGGATATGCAAAAAAAATCCAAAAAAGTGTCAAATTTGAGAAAAAATTTTTTTGGCTCGAAACAACCTAAAATGCCTTAAAATACGATTCCAAGACCGTTTGTGGAGTCTCCGATGAATTTCAGGCCGGTATCTGTCAAAAAAGAAGTTAGTCATTTTTAAAAAAATCTATGATCCCGGATATGCAAAAAAATCCAAAAAAGTGTCAAATTTGAGAAAAATTTTTTTTGGCTCGAAACAATCTAAAATGCCTCAAGATACGTTCCCAAGACGGTTTGTGGAGTCTCCGATAAATTTCAGGCCGGTATCTCTCAAAAAAGAAGTTAGTCATTTTTTCAAAAAATCTGTGACCCCGGATATGCAAAAAAATCCAAAAAAGTGTCAAATTTGAGAAAAAAATTTTTTGGCTCGAAACAACCTAAAATGCCTTAAGATACGTTCCCAAGACCGTTTGCGAAGTCTCCGATAAATTTCAGGCCCGGATCTCTCAAAAAAGAAGTTAGTCATTTTTCAAAAAATCTATGATCCCGGATATGCAAAAAAAATCCAAAAAAGTGTCAAATTTGAGAAAAATTTTTTTTGGCTCGAAACAACCTAAAATGCCTTAAAATACGATCCCAAGACCGTTTGTGGAGTCTCCGATGAATTTCAGGCCGGTATCTGTCAAAAAAGAAGTTAGTCATTTTTAAAAAAATCTATGATCCCGGATATGCAAAAAAATCCAAAAAAGTGTCAAATTTGAGAAAAATTTTTTTTGGCTCGAAACAATCTAAAATGCCTCAAGATACGTTCCCAAGACGGTTTGTAGAGTCTCCGATAAATTTCAGGCCGGTATCTCTCAAAAAAGAAGTTAGTCATTTTTTCAAAAAATCTGTGACCCCGGATATGCAAAAAAATCCAAAAAAGTGTCAAATTTGAGAAAATTTTTTTTTGGCTCGAAACAACCTAAAATGCCTTAAGATACGTTCACAAGACCGTTTGTGGGGACTCCGATAAATTTCAGGCCGATATCTGTCAAAAAAGAAGTTAGTCATTTTTCAAAAAATCTATGATCCCGGGTATGCAAAAAAATCCAAAAGTGTCAAATTTGAGTAAAACTTTTTTTGGCTCGAAACAACCTAAAATGCCTCAAGATACGTTCTCAAGACCGTTTGTGGAGTCTCCGATAAATTTCAGGCCGGTATCTCTCAAAAAAAAAGTTAATCATTTTTTCAAAAAATCTGTGACCCCGGATATGGAAAAAAATCCAAAAAAGTGTCAAATTTGAGAAAAAATTTTTTTGGCTCGAAACAATCTAAAATGCCTCAAGATACGTTCCCAAGACGGTTTGTGGAGTCTCCGATAAATTTCCTGCCCGGATCTTCCAAAAAAGAAGTTAGTCATTTTTCAAAAAATCTATGATCCCGGGTATGCAAAAAAATCCAAAAAAGTGTCAAATTTGAGAAAAAATTTTTTTGGCTCGAAAGAACCTAAAATGCCTCAAGATACGTTCCCAAGACCGTTCATGGAGTCTCCGATAAATTTCAGGCCGGTATCTCTCAAAAAAGAAGTTAGTCATTTTTTCAAAAAATCTGTGACCCCGGATATGCAAAAAAATCCAAAAAAGTGTCAAATTTGAGAAAAATTTTTTTTGGCTCGAAACAACCTAAAATGCCTTAAGATACGATCCCAAGACCGTTTGTGGAGACTCTGATAAATTTCAGGCCGATATCTGTCAAAAAAGAAGTTAGTCATTTTTCAAAAAATCTATGATCCCGGGTATGCAAAAAAATCCAAAAAAGTGTCAAATTTGAGAAAAAAATTTTTTGGCTCGAAACAATCTAAAATGCCTCAAGATATGTTCCCAAGACCGTTTGTGGAGTCCCCGATAAATTTCAGTCTGGTATCTCTCAAAAAAGAAGTTAGTCATTTTTTCAAAAAATCTGTGACCCTGGATATGCAAAAAAATCCAAAAAAGTGTCAAATTTGAGAAAAAATTTTTTTGGCTCGAAACAACCTAAAATGCCTTAAGATACGATCCCAAGACCGTTTGAGGCGACTCCGATAAATTTCAGGCCGATATCTGTCAAAAAAGAAGTTAGTCATTTTTCAAAAAATCTGTGACCCCGGATATGCAAAAAATTGCAAAAAAGTTTCAAATTTGAGAAAAAATATTTTTTGGCTCGAATTAATCTAAAATGCCTCAAGATACGTTCCCAAGACCGTTTATGGAGTCTCCGATAAATTTCAGGCCGGTATCTGCGAAAAAAGAATTTAGCCATTTTTCAAATAATCTGTGACCCCGGATATGCAAAAAAATCCAAAAAAGTGTCAAATTTGAGAAAATTTTTTTTTTGCTCCAAACAACCTAAAACGCCTTACGATACGTTCCCAAGACCGTTCATGGAGTCTCCGATAAATTTCAGGCCGGTATCTCTCAAAAAAGAAGTTAGTCATTTTTTCAAAAAATCTGTGACCCCGGATATGCAAAAAAATCCAAAAAAGTGTCAAATTTGAGAAAATTTTTTTTTGGCTCGAAACAACCTAAAATGCCTTAAGATACGATCCCAAGACCGTTTGTGGAGACTCTGATAAATTTCAGGCCGATATCTGTCAAAAAAGAAGTTAGTCATTTTTCAAAAAATCTGTGACCCCGGATATGCAAAAAATTGCAAAAAAGTTTCAAATTTGAGAAAAAATATTTTTTGGCTCGAATTAATCTAAAATGCCTCAAGATACGTTCCCAAGACCGTTTATGGAGTCTCCGATAAATTTCAGGCCGGTATCTGCGAAAAAAGAATTTAGCCATTTTTCAAATAATCTGTGACCCCGGATATGCAAAAAAATCCAAAAAAGTGTCAAATTTGAGAAAATTTTTTTTTTGCTCCAAACAACCTAAAACGCCTTACGATACGTTCCCAAGACCGTTCATGGAGTCTCCGATAAATTTCAGGCCGGTATCTCTCAAAAAAGAAGTTAGTCATTTTTTCAAAAAATCTGTGACCCCGGATATGCAAAAAAATCCAAAAAAGTGTCAAATTTGAGAAAAATTTTTTTTGGCTCGAAACAACCTAAAATGCCTTAAGATACGATCCCAAGACCGTTTGTGGAGACTCTGATAAATTTCAGGCCGATATCTGTCAAAAAAGAAGTTAGTCATTTTTCAAAAAATCTATGATCCCGGGTATGCAAAAAAATCCAAAAAAGTGTCAAATTTGAGAAAAAAATTTTTTGGCTCGAAACAACCTAAAATGCCTCAAGATACGTTCCCAAGACCGTTTATGGAGTCTCCGATAAATTTCAGGCCGGTATCTCTCAAAAAAGAAGTTAGTCATTTTTCAAAAAATCTATGATCCCGGATATGCAAAAAAATCCAAAAAAGTGTCAAATTTGAGAAAAAAATTTTTTGGCTCGAAACAATCTAAAATGCCTCAAGATACGTTCCCAAGACCGTTTGTGGAGTCCCCGATAAATTTCAGTCTGGTATCTCTCAAAAAAGAAGTTAGTCATTTTTTCAAAAAATCTGTGACCCTGGATATGCAAAAAAATCCAAAAAAGTGTCAAATTTGAGAAAAAAATTTTTTGGCTCGAAACAACCTAAAATGCCTTAAGATACGATCCCAAGACCGTTTGAGGAGACTCCGATAAATTTCAGGCCGATATCTGTCAAAAAAGAAGTTAGTCATTTTTCAAAAAATCTATGATCCCGGGTATGCAAAAAAATCCAAAAAAGTGTCAAATTTGAGAAAAATTTTTTTTGGCTCGAAACAACCTAAAATGCCTCAAGATACGTTCCCAAGACCGTTTGTCAAGTCTCCGATAAATTTCAGGCCCGGATCTCTCAAAAAAGAAGTTAGTCATTTTTCAAAAAAGCTATGATCCCGGATATGCAAAAAAATCCAAAAAAGTGTCAAATTTGAGAAAAATTTTTTTTGGCTCGAAACAATCTAAAATGCCTCAAGATACGTTCCCAAGACCGTTTCTGGAGTCTCCGATAAATTTCAGGCCGGTATCTCTCAAAAAAGAAGTTAGTCATTTTTTCAAAAAATCTGTGACCCCGGATATGCAAAAAAATCCAAAAAAGTGTTAAATTTGAGAAAAATTTTTCTGGCTCGAAACAATCTAAAATGCCTCAAGATACGTTCCCAAGACCGTTTGTGGAGTCTCCAATAAATTTCAGGCCGGTATCTCTCAAAAAAGAAGTTAGTCATTTTTCAAAAAATCTGTGACCCCCGGACATGCAAAAAAATCTAAAAAAGTGTCAAATTTGAGAAAAACATTTTTCTGGCTCGAAACAACCTTAAATGCCTCAAGATACGTTCCCAAGACCGTTTGTGGAGTCTCCGATAAATTTCAGGCCGGTATCTCTCAAAAAAGAAGTTAATCATTTTTTCAAAAAATCTGTGACCCCGGATATGCAAAAAAATGCAAAAAAGTTTCAAATTTGAGAAAAAATATTTTTTGGCTCGAATTAATCTAAAATGCCTCAAGATACGTTCCCAAGACCGTTTATGGAGTCTGCGATAAATTTCAGGCCGGTATCTGCGAAAAAAGAATTTAGCCATTTTTCAAATAATCTGTGACCCCGGATATGCAAAAAAATCCAAAAAAGTGTCAAATTTGAGAAAATTTTTTTTTTGCTCCAAACAACCTAAAACGCCTTACGATACGTTCCCAAGACCGTTCATGGAGTCTCCGATAAATTTCAGGCCGGTATCTGCGAAAAAAGAATTTAGCCATTTTTCAAATAATCTGTGACCCCGGATATGCAAAAAAATTCAAAAAAGTGTCAAATTTGAGAAAATTTTTTTTTTGCTCCAAACAACCTAAAACGCCTTTCGATACGTTCCCAAGACCGTTCATGGAGTCTCCGATAAATTTCAGGCCGGTATCTCTCAAAAAAGAAGTAAGTCATTTTGCAAAAAATCTATGATCCCGGATATGCAAAAAAATCCAAAAAAGTGTCAAATTTGAGAAAAAAATTTTTTGGCTCGAAACAATCTAAAATGCCTCAAGATATGTTCCCAAGACCGTTTGTGGAGTCCCCGATAAATTTCAGTCTGGTATCTCTCAAAAAAGAAGTTAGTCATTTTTTCAAAAAATCTGTGACCCTGGATATGCAAAAAAATCCAAAAAAGTGTCAAATTTGAGAAAAAAATTTTTTGGCTCGAAACAACCTAAAATGCCTTAAGATACGATCCCAAGACCGTTTGAGGAGACTCCGATAAATTTCAGGCCGATATCTGTCAAAAAAGAAGTTAGTCATTTTTCAAAAAATCTGTGACCCCGGATATGCAAAAAATTGCAAAAAAGTTTCAAATTTGAGAAAAAATATTTTTTGGCTCGAATTAATCTAAAATGCCTCAAGATACGTTCCCAAGACCGTTTATGGAGTCTCCGATAAATTTCAGGCCGGTATCTGCGAAAAAAGAATTTAGCCATTTTTCAAATAATCTGTGACCCCGGATATGCAAAAAAATCCAAAAAAGTGTCAAATTTGAGAAAATTTTTTTTTTGCTCCAAACAACCTAAAACGCCTTACGATACGTTCCCAAGACCGTTCATGGAGTCTCCGATAAATTTCAGGCCGGTATCTCTCAAAAAAGAAGTTAGTCATTTTTTCAAAAAATCTCTGACCCCGGATATGCAAAAAAATCCAAAAAAGTGTCAAATTTGAGAAAAATTTTTTTTGGCTCGAAACAACCTAAAATGCCTTAAGATACGATCCCAAGACCGTTTGTGGAGACTCTGATAAATTTCAGGCCGATATCTGTCAAAAAAGAAGTTAGTCATTTTTCAAAAAATCTATGATCCCGGGTATGCAAAAAAATCCAAAAAAGTGTCAAATTTGAGAAAAATTTTTTTTGGCTCGAAACAACCTAAAATGCCTCAAGATACGTTCCCAAGACCGTTTGTCAAGTCTCCGATAAATTTCAGGCCCGGATCTCTCAAAAAAGAAGTTAGTCATTTTTCAAAAAAGCTATGATCCCGGATATGCAAAAAAATCCAAAAAAGTGTCAAATTTGAGAAAAAATTTTTTTGGCTCGAAACAATCTAAAATGCCTCAAGATACGTTCCCAAGACCGTTTCTGGAGTCTCCGATAAATTTCAGGCCGGTATCTCTCAAAAAAGAAGTTAGTCATTTTTTCAAAAAATCTGTGACCCCGGATATGCAAAAAAATCCAAAAAAGTGTCAAATTTGAGAAAAAAAATTTTTGGCTCGAAACAACCTAAAATGCCTTAAGATACGATCCCAAGACCGTTTGTGGAGACTCCGATAAATTTCAGGCCGATATCTGTCAAAAAAGAAGTTAGTCATTTTTAAAAAAATCTATGATCCCGGGTATGCAAAAAAATCCAAAAAAGTGTCAAATTTGAGTAAAACTTTTTTTGTTTGAAACAGCTAAAATTGCAATAAAATACCTTTCTTTGATCATTTGAAGACGTCTCATTGACCTTCCAAGTGATATCTGAAAGGAGAGAGTCGTGTCAAGAATTAAATTTTATCACTCTAAACCTAGAAAAAATTGAAAAAATTCTCAAGTTTCAGAAAACATTATTTTTTCCTGGAAACCATCTAAAATGCCTTCAGATACGTTCCCAAGACCGTTTGTGAAGTCTCCGATAAATTTCAGGCCGGTATCTCTCAAAAAAGAAGTTAGTCATTTTTTCAAAAAATCTGTGACCCCGGATATGCAAAAAAATCCAAAAAAGTGTCAAATTTGAGAAAAATTTTTTTTGGCTCGAAACAACCTAAAATGCCTTAAGATACGATCCCAAGACCGTTTGTGGAGTCTCCGATGAATTTCAGGCCGGTATCTGTCAAAAAAGAAGTTAGTCATTTTTAAAAAATCTATGATCCCGGATATGCAAAAAAATCCAAAAAAGTGTCAAATTTGAGAAAAAATTTTTTTGGCTCGAAACAATCTAAAATGCCGCAAGATACGTTCCCAAGACGGTTTGTGGAGTCTCCGATAAATTTCAGGCCGGTATCTCTCAAAAAAGAAGTTAGTCATTTTTTCAAAAATCTGTGACCCCGGATATGCAAAAAAATCCAAAAAAGTGTCAAATTTGAGAAAAAAATTTTTTGGCTCGAAACAACCCTAAATGCCTTGAGATACGATCCCAAGACCGTTTGTGGAGACTCCGATAAATTTCAGGCCGATATCTGTCAAAAAAGAAGTTAGTCATTTTTCAAAAATTCTATGATCCCGGGTATGCAAAAAAATCCAAAAGTGTCAAATTTGAGTAAAACTTTTTTTGGCTCGAAACAACCTAAAATGCCTCAAGATACGTTCTCAAGACCGTTTATGGAGTCTCTGATAAATTTCAGGCCGGTATCTCTCAAAAAAGAAGTTAGTCATTTTTCAAAAAATCTGTGACCCCGGACATGCAAAAAAATCTAAAAAAGTGTCAAATTTGAGAAAAACATTTTTCTGGCTCGAAACAACCTAAAATGCCTCAAGATACGTTCCCAAGACCGTTTGTGGAGACTCCGATAAATTTCAGGCCGGTATCTCTCAAAAAAGAAGTTAATCATTTTTTCAAAAAATCTGTGACCCCGGCCGGATATGCAAGAAAATCCAAAAAATTGTCAAATTTGAGAAAATTTTTTTTTGGCTCGAAACAACCTAAAATGCCTCATGATACGTTCCCAAGACCGTTTGTGGAGTCTCCGATAAATTTCAGGCCCGGATCTCTCAAAAAAGAAGTTAGTCATTTTTTCAAAAAATCTGTGACCCCGGATATGCAAAAAAATCCAAAAAAGTGTCAAATTTGAGAAAAAATTTTTTTGGCTCGAAACAACCTAAAATGCCTTAAGATACGATCCCAAGACCGTTTGTGGAGTCTCCGATAAGTTTCAGGCCCGGATCTCCCAAAAAAGAAGTTAGTCATTTTTCAAAAAATCTGTGACCCCGGATATGCAAGAAAATCCAAAAAATTGTCAAATTTGAGAAAAATTTTTTTTGGCTCGAAACAACCTAAAATGCCTCATGATACGTTCCCAAGACCGTTTGTGGAGTCTCCGATAAATTTCAGGCCCGGATCTCTCAAAAAAGAAGTTAGTCATTTTTTCAAAAAATCTGTGACCCCGGATATGCAAAAAAATCCAAAAAAGTGTCAAATTTGAGAAAAAATTTTTTTGGCTCGAAACAACCTAAAATGCCTTAAGATACGATCCCAAGACCGTTTGTGGAGTCTCCGATAAATTTCAGGCCGGTATCTCTGAAAAAAGAAGTTAGTCATTTTTCAAAAAATCTGTGACCCCGGATATGCAAGAAAATCCAAAAAATTGTCAAATTTGAGAAAATTTTTTTTTGGCTCGAAACAACCTAAAATGCCTCATGATACGTTCCCAAGACCGTTTGTGGAGTCTCCGATAAATTTCAGGCCCGGATCTCTCAAAAAAGAAGTTAGTCATTTTTTCAAAAAATCTATGATCCCGGATATGCAAAAAAATCCAAAAAAGTGTCAAATTTGAGAAAAAATTTTTTTGGCTCGAAACAACCTAAAATGCCTCATGATACGTTCCCAAGACCGTTTGTGGAGTCTCCGATAAATTTTAGGCCCGGATCTCTCAAAAAAGAAGTTAGTCATTTTTTCAAAAAATCTGTGACCCCGGATATGCAAAAAAATCCAAAAAAGTGTCAAATTTGAGAAAAAATTTTTTTGGCTCGAAACAACCTAAAATGCCTTAAGATACGATCCCAAGACCGTTTGTGGAGTCTCCGATAAGTTTCAGGCCCGGATCTCCCAAAAAAGAAGTTAGTCATTTTTCAAAAAATCTGTGACCCCGGATATGCAAGAAAATCCAAAAAATTGTCAAATTTGAGAAAAATTTTTTTTGGCTCGAAACAACCTAAAATGCCTCATGATACGTTCCCAAGACCGTTTGTGGAGTCTCCGATAAATTTTAGGCCCGGATCTCTCAAAAAAGAAGTTAGTCATTTTTTCAAAAAATCTGTGACCCCGGATATGCAAAAAAATCCAAAAAAGTGTCAAATTTGAGAAAAAATTTTTTTGGCTCGAAACAACCTAAAATGCCTTAAGATACGATCCCAAGACCGTTTGCGGAGACTCCGATAAATTTCAGGCCGATATCTGTCAAAAAAGAAGTTAGCCTTTTTGTCAAAAAATCTATGATCCCGGGTATGCAAAAAAATCCAAAAAAGTGTAAAATTTGAGAAAATTTTTTTTAGGCTCGAAACAACCTAAAATGCCTTAAGATACGTTCCCAAGACCGTTTGTGAAGTCTCTGATAAATTTCAGGCCCGGATCTCTCAAAAAAGAAGTTAGTCATTTTTCAAAAAATCTATGATCCCGGATATGCAAAAAAAATCCAAAAAAGTGTAAAATTTGAGAAAAATTTTTTTTGGCTCGAAACAATCTAAAATGCCTCAAGATACGTTCCCAAGACCGTTTGTGGAGTCTCCGATAAATTTCAGGCCGGTATCTCTCAAAAAAGAAGTTAGTCATTTTTTCAAAAAATCTATGATCCCGGATATGCAAAAAAATCCAAAAAAGTGTCAAATTTGAGAAAAATTTTTTTTGGCTTGAAACAACCTAAAATGCCTCAAGATACGTTCCCAAGACCGTTTGTGGAGTCTCCGATAAATTTCAGGCCCGGATCTCTCAAAAAAGAAGTTAGTCATTTTTTCAAAAAATCTGTGACCCCGGATATGCAAAAAAATCCAAAAAAGTGTCAAATTTGAGAAAAAATTTTTTTGGCTCGAAACAACCTAAAATGCCTTAAGATACGATCCCAAGACCGTTTGTGGAGTCTCCGATAAATTTCAGGCCGGTATCTCTGAAAAAAGAAGTTAGTCATTTTTCAAAAAATCTGTGACCCCGGATATGCAAGAAAATCTAAAAAATTGTCAAATTTGAGAAAATTTTTTTTTGGCTCGAAACAACCTAAAATGCCTCATGATACGTTCCCAAGACCGTTTGTGGAGTCTCCGATAAATTTCAGGCCCGGATCTCTCAAAAAAGAAGTTAGTCATTTTTTCAAAAAATCTGTGACCCCGGATATGCAAAAAATCCAAAAAAGTGTCAAATTTGAGAAAAATTTTTTTTGGCTTGAAACAACCTAAAATGCCTCAAGATACGTTCCCAAGACCGTTTATGGAATCTCCGATAAATTTCAGGCCGGTATCTCTCAAAAAAGAAGTTAGTCATTTTTTCAAAAAATCTATGATCCCGGATATGCAAAAAAATCCAAAAAAGTGTCAAATTTGAGAAAAATTTTTTTTGGCTTGAAACAACCTAAAATGCCTCAAGATACGTTCCCAAGACCGTTTGTGGAGTCTCCGATAAATTTCAGGCCCGGATCTCTCAAAAAAGAAGTTAGTCATTTTTTCAAAAAATCTGTGACCCCGGATATGCAAGAAAATCCAAAAAATTGTCAAATTTGAGAAAAATTTTTTTTGGCTCGAAACAACCTAAAATGCCTCATGATACGTTCCCAAGACCGTTTGTGGAGTCTCCGATAAATTTTAGGCCCGGATCTCTCAAAAAAGAAGTTAGTCATTTTTTCAAAAAATCTGTGACCCCGGATATGCAAAAAAATCCAAAAAAGTGTCAAATTTGAGAAAAAATTTTTTTGGCTCGAAACAACCTAAAATGCCTTAAGATACGATCCCAAGACCGTTTGCGGAGACTCCGATAAATTTCAGGCCGATATCTGTCAAAAAAGAAGTTAGCCTTTTTGTCAAAAAATCTATGATCCCGGGTATGCAAAAAAATCCAAAAAAGTGTCAAATTTGAGAAAAATTTTTTTTGGCTCGAAACAATCTAAAATGCCTCAAGATACGTTCCCAAGACCGTTTGTGGAGTCTCCGATAAATTTCAGGCCGGTATCTCTCAAAAAAGAAGTTAGTCATTTTTTCAAAAAATCTATGATCCCGGATATGCAAAAAAATCCAAAAAAGTGTCAAATTTGAGAAAAATTTTTTTTGGCTTGAAACAACCTAAAATGCCTCAAGATACGTTCCCAAGACCGTTTGTGGAGTCTCCGATAAATTTCAGGCCCGGATCTCTCAAAAAAGAAGTTAGTCATTTTTTCAAAAAATCTGTGACCCCGGATATGCAAAAAAATCCAAAAAAGTGTCAAATTTGAGAAAAAATTTTTTTGGCTCGAAACAACCTAAAATGCCTTAAGATACGATCCCAAGACCGTTTGTGGAGTCTCCGATAAATTTCAGGCCGGTATCTCTGAAAAAAGAAGTTAGTCATTTTTCAAAAAATCTGTGACCCCGGATATGCAAGAAAATCCAAAAAATTGTCAAATTTGAGAAAATTTTTTTTTGGCTCGAAACAACCTAAAATGCCTCATGATACGTTCCCAAGACCGTTTGTGGAGTCTCCGATAAATTTCAGGCCCGGATCTCTCAAAAAAGAAGTTAGTCATTTTTTCAAAAAATCTATGATCCCGGATATGCAAAAAAATCCAAAAAAGTGTCAAATTTGAGAAAAAATTTTTTTGGCTCGAAACAACCTAAAATGCCTCATGATACGTTCCCAAGACCGTTTGTGGAGTCTCCGATAAATTTTAGGCCCGGATCTCTCAAAAAAGAAGTTAGTCATTTTTTCAAAAAATCTGTGACCCCGGATATGCAAAAAAATCCAAAAAAGTGTCAAATTTGAGAAAAAATTTTTTTGGCTCGAAACAACCTAAAATGCCTTAAGATACGATCCCAAGACCGTTTGTGGAGTCTCCGATAAGTTTCAGGCCCGGATCTCCCAAAAAAGAAGTTAGTCATTTTTCAAAAAATCTGTGACCCCGGATATGCAAGAAAATCCAAAAAATTGTCAAATTTGAGAAAAATTTTTTTTGGCTCGAAACAACCTAAAATGCCTCATGATACGTTCCCAAGACCGTTTGTGGAGTCTCCGATAAATTTTAGGCCCGGATCTCTCAAAAAAGAAGTTAGTCATTTTTTCAAAAAATCTGTGACCCCGGATATGCAAAAAAATCCAAAAAAGTGTCAAATTTGAGAAAAAATTTTTTTGGCTCGAAACAACCTAAAATGCCTTAAGATACGATCCCAAGACCGTTTGCGGAGACTCCGATAAATTTCAGGCCGATATCTGTCAAAAAAGAAGTTAGCCTTTTTGTCAAAAAATCTATGATCCCGGGTATGCAAAAAAATCCAAAAAAGTGTCAAATTTGAGAAAATTTTTTTTAGGCTCGAAACAACCTAAAATGCCTTAAGATACGTTCCCAAGACCGTTTGTGAAGTCTCTGATAAATTTCAGGCCCGGATCTCTCAAAAAAGAAGTTAGTCATTTTTCAAAAAATCTATGATCCCGGATATGCAAAAAAAATCCAAAAAAGTGTAAAATTTGAGAAAAATTTTTTTTGGCTCGAAACAATCTAAAATGCCTCAAGATACGTTCCCAAGACCGTTTGTGGAGTCTCCGATAAATTTCAGGCCGGTATCTCTCAAAAAAGAAGTTAGTCATTTTTTCAAAAAATCTATGATCCCGGATATGCAAAAAAATCCAAAAAAGTGTCAAATTTGAGAAAAATTTTTTTTGGCTTGAAACAACCTAAAATGCCTCAAGATACGTTCCCAAGACCGTTTGTGGAGTCTCCGATAAATTTCAGGCCCGGATCTCTCAAAAAAGAAGTTAGTCATTTTTTCAAAAAATCTGTGACCCCGGATATGCAAAAAAATCCAAAAAAGTGTCAAATTTGAGAAAAAATTTTTTTGGCTCGAAACAACCTAAAATGCCTTAAGATACGATCCCAAGACCGTTTGTGGAGTCTCCGATAAATTTCAGGCCGGTATCTCTGAAAAAAGAAGTTAGTCATTTTTCAAAAAATCTGTGACCCCGGATATGCAAGAAAATCTAAAAAATTGTCAAATTTGAGAAAATTTTTTTTTGGCTCGAAACAACCTAAAATGCCTCATGATACGTTCCCAAGACCGTTTGTGGAGTCTCCGATAAATTTCAGGCCCGGATCTCTCAAAAAAGAAGTTAGTCATTTTTTCAAAAAATCTGTGACCCCGGATATGCAAAAAATCCAAAAAAGTGTCAAATTTGAGAAAAATTTTTTTTGGCTTGAAACAACCTAAAATGCCTCAAGATACGTTCCCAAGACCGTTTATGGAATCTCCGATAAATTTCAGGCCGGTATCTCTCAAAAAAGAAGTTAGTCATTTTTTCAAAAAATCTATGATCCCGGATATGCAAAAAAATCCAAAAAAGTGTCAAATTTGAGAAAAATTTTTTTTGGCTTGAAACAACCTAAAATGCCTCAAGATACGTTCCCAAGACCGTTTGTGGAGTCTCCGATAAATTTCAGGCCCGGATCTCTCAAAAAAGAAGTTAGTCATTTTTTCAAAAAATCTGTGACCCCGGATATGCAAAAAAATCCAAAAAAGTGTCAAATTTGAGAAAAAATTTTTTTGGCTCGAAACAACCTAAAATGCCTTAAGATACGATCCCAAGACCGTTTGTGGAGTCTCCGATAAATTTCAGGCCGGTATCTCTGAAAAAAGAAGTTAGTCATTTTTCAAAAAATCTGTGACCCCGGATATGCAAGAAAATCCAAAAAATTGTCAAATTTGAGAAAATTTTTTTTTGGCTCGAAACAACCTAAAATGCCTCATGATACGTTCCCAAGACCGTTTATGGAATCTCCGATAAATTTCAGGCCGGTATCTCTCAAAAAAGAAGTTAGTCATTTTTTCAAAAAATCTATGATCCCGGATATGCAAAAAAATCCAAAAAAGTGTCAAATTTGAGAAAAATTTTTTTTGGATTGAAACAACCTAAAATGCCTCAAGATACGTTCCCAAGACCGTTTGTGGAGTCTCCGATAAATTTCAGGCCCGGATCTCTCAAAAAAGAAGTTAGTCATTTTTTCAAAAAATCTGTGACCCCGGATATGCAAAAAAATCCAAAAAAGTGTCAAATTTGAGAAAAAATTTTTTGGCTCGAAACAACCTAAAATGCCTTAAGATACGATCCCAAGACCGTTTGAGGAGACTCCGATAAATTTCAGGCCGATATCTGTCAAAAAAGAAGTTAGTCATTTTTCAAAAAATCTGTGACCCCGGATATGCAAAAAAATGCAAAAAAGTTTCAAATGTGAGAAAAAATATTTTTTGGCTCGAATTAATCTAAAATGCCTCAAGATACGTTCCCAAGACCGTTTATGGAGTCTCCGATAAATTTCAGGCCGGTATCTGCGAAAAAAGAATTTAGCCATTTTGCAAATAATCTGTGACCCCGGATATGCAAAAAAATCCAAAAAAGTGTCAAATTTGAGAAAATTTTTTTTTTGCTCCAAACAACCTAAAACGCCTTACGATACGTTCCCAAGACCGTTCATGGAGTCTCCGATAAATTTCAGGCCGGTATCTCTCAAAAAAGAAGTTAGTCATTTTTTCAAAAAATCTGTGACCCCGGATATGCAAAAAAATCCAAAAAAGTGTCAAATTTGAGAAAAAATTTTTTTGGCTCGAAACAACCTAAAATGCCTTAAGATACGATCCCAAGACCGTTTGTGGAGACTCTGATAAATTTCAGGCCGATATCTGTCAAAAAAGAAGTTAGTCATTTTTCAAAAAATCTATGATCCCGGGTATGCAAAAAAATCCAAAAAAGTGTCAAATTTGAGAAAAAATTTTTTTGGCTCGAAACAACCTAAAATGCCTCAAGATACGTTCCCAAGACCGTTTGTGGAGTCTCCGATAAATTTCAGGCCGGTATCTCTCAAAAAAGAAGTTAGTCATTTTTTCAAAAAATCTATGATCCCGGATATGCAAAAAAATCCAAAAAAGTGTCAAATTTGAGAAAAATTTTTTTTGGCTTGAAACAACCTAAAATGCCTCAAGATACGTTCCCAAGACCGTTTGTGGAGTCTCCGATAAATTTCAGGCCCGGATCTCTCAAAAAAGAAGTTAGTCATTTTTTCAAAAAATCTGTGACCCCGGATATGCAAAAAAATCCAAAAAAGTGTCAAATTTGAGAAAAAATTTTTTTGGCTCGAAACAACCTAAAATGCCTTAAGATACGATCCCAAGACCGTTTGTGGAGTCTCCGATAAATTTCAGGCCGGTATCTCTGAAAAAAGAAGTTAGTCATTTTTCAAAAAATCTGTGACCCCGGATATGCAAGAAAATCTAAAAAATTGTCAAATTTGAGAAAATTTTTTTTTGGCTCGAAACAACCTAAAATGCCTCATGATACGTTCCCAAGACCGTTTGTGGAGTCTCCGATAAATTTCAGGCCCGGATCTCTCAAAAAAGAAGTTAGTCATTTTTTCAAAAAATCTGTGACCCCGGATATGCAAAAAATCCAAAAAAGTGTCAAATTTGAGAAAAATTTTTTTTGGCTTGAAACAACCTAAAATGCCTCAAGATACGTTCCCAAGACCGTTTATGGAATCTCCGATAAATTTCAGGCCGGTATCTCTCAAAAAAGAAGTTAGTCATTTTTTCAAAAAATCTATGATCCCGGATATGCAAAAAAATCCAAAAAAGTGTCAAATTTGAGAAAAATTTTTTTTGGCTTGAAACAACCTAAAATGCCTCAAGATACGTTCCCAAGACCGTTTGTGGAGTCTCCGATAAATTTCAGGCCCGGATCTCTCAAAAAAGAAGTTAGTCATTTTTTCAAAAAATCTGTGACCCCGGATATGCAAAAAAATCCAAAAAAGTGTCAAATTTGAGAAAAAATTTTTTTGGCTCGAAACAACCTAAAATGCCTTAAGATACGATCCCAAGACCGTTTGTGGAGTCTCCGATAAATTTCAGGCCGGTATCTCTGAAAAAAGAAGTTAGTCATTTTTCAAAAAATCTGTGACCCCGGATATGCAAGAAAATCCAAAAAATTGTCAAATTTGAGAAAATTTTTTTTTGGCTCGAAACAACCTAAAATGCCTCATGATACGTTCCCAAGACCGTTTATGGAATCTCCGATAAATTTCAGGCCGGTATCTCTCAAAAAAGAAGTTAGTCATTTTTTCAAAAAATCTATGATCCCGGATATGCAAAAAAATCCAAAAAAGTGTCAAATTTGAGAAAAATTTTTTTTGGCTTGAAACAACCTAAAATGCCTCAAGATACGTTCCCAAGACCGTTTGTGGAGTCTCCGATAAATTTCAGGCCCGGATCTCTCAAAAAAGAAGTTAGTCATTTTTTCAAAAAATCTGTGACCCCGGATATGCAAAAAAATCCAAAAAAGTGTCAAATTTGAGAAAAAATTTTTTGGCTCGAAACAACCTAAAATGCCTTAAGATACGATCCCAAGACCGTTTGAGGAGACTCCGATAAATTTCAGGCCGATATCTGTCAAAAAAGAAGTTAGTCATTTTTCAAAAAATCTGTGACCCCGGATATGCAAAAAAATGCAAAAAAGTTTCAAATGTGAGAAAAAATATTTTTTGGCTCGAATTAATCTAAAATGCCTCAAGATACGTTCCCAAGACCGTTTATGGAGTCTCCGATAAATTTCAGGCCGGTATCTGCGAAAAAAGAATTTAGCCATTTTGCAAATAATCTGTGACCCCGGATATGCAAAAAAATCCAAAAAAGTGTCAAATTTGAGAAAATTTTTTTTTTGCTCCAAACAACCTAAAACGCCTTACGATACGTTCCCAAGACCGTTCATGGAGTCTCCGATAAATTTCAGGCCGGTATCTCTCAAAAAAGAAGTTAGTCATTTTTTCAAAAAATCTGTGACCCCGGATATGCAAAAAAATCCAAAAAAGTGTCAAATTTGAGAAAAATTTTTTTTGGCTCGAAACAACCTAAAATGCCTTAAGATACGATCCCAAGACCGTTTGTGGAGACTCTGATAAATTTCAGGCCGATATCTGTCAAAAAAGAAGTTAGTCATTTTTCAAAAAATCTATGATCCCGGGTATGCAAAAAAATCCAAAAAAGTGTCAAATTTGAGAAAAAATTTTTTTGGCTCGAAACAACCTAAAATGCCTCAAGATACGTTCCCAAGACCGTTTGTGGAGTCTCCGATAAATTTCAGGCCGGTATCTCTCAAAAAAGAAGTTAGTCATTTTTTCAAAAAATCTATGATCCCGGATATGCAAAAAAATCAAAAAAAGTGTCAAATTTGAGAAAAATTTTTTTTGGCTCGAAACAACCTAAAATGCCTCAAGATACGTTCCCAAGACCGTTTGTGGAGTCTCCGATAAATTTCAGGCCCGGATCTCTCAAAAAAGAAGTTAGTCATTTTTTCAAAAAATCTGTGACCCCGGATATGCAAAAAAATCCAAAAAAGTGTCAAATTTGAGAAAAATTTTTTTAGGCTCGAAACAACCTAAAATGCCTTAAAATACGATCCCAAGACCGTTTGAGGAGACTCCGATAAATTTCAGGCCGATATCTGTCAAAAAAGAAGTTAGTCATTTTTCAAAAAATCTATGATCCCGGGTATGCAAAAAAATCCAAAAAAGTGTCAAATTTGAGAAAAAATTTTTTTGGCTCGAAACAACCTAAAATGCCTTAAGATACGTTCCCAAGACCGTTTGTGAAGTCTCCGATAAATTTCAGGCCGGTATCTCTCAAAAAAGAAGTTAGTCATTTTTTCAAAAAATCTGTGACCCCGGATATGCAAAAAAATCCAAAAAAGTGTCAAATTTGAGAAAAAAATTTTTTGGCTCGAAACAACCTAAAATGCCTTAAAATACGATCCCAAGACCGTTTGTGGAGTCCCCGATGAATTTCAGGCCGGTATCTGTCAAAAAAGAAGTTAGTCATTTTTAAAAAAATCTATGATCCCGGATATGCAAAAAAATCCAAAATAGTGTCAAATTTGAGAAGAAATTTTTTTGGCTCGAAACAATCTAAAATGCCTCAAGATACGTTCCCAAGACGGTTTGTGGAGTCTCCGATAAATTTCAGGCCGGTATCTCTCAAAAAAGAAGTTAGTCATTTTTTCAAAAAATCTGTGACCCCGGATATGCAAAAAAATCCAAAAAAGTGTCAAATTTGAGAAAAAATTTTTTAGGCTCGAAACAACCTAAAATGCCTTAAAATACGATCCCAAGACCGTTTGAGGAGACTCCGATAAATTTCAGGCCGATATCTGTCAAAAAAGAAGTTAGTCATTTTTCAAAAAATCTATGATCCCGGGTATGCAAAAAAATCCAAAAAAGTGTCAAATTTGAGAAAAAAATTTTTTGGCTCGAAACAACCTAAAATGCCTCAAGATACGTTCCCAAGACCGTTTATGGAGTCTCCGATAAATTTCAGGCCGGTATCTCTCAAAAAAGAAGTTAGTCATTTTTCAAAAAATCTATGATCCCGGATATGCAAAAAAATCCAAAATAGTGTCAAATTTCAGAAAAAAATTTTTTGGCTCGAAACAATCTAAAATGCCTCAAGATACGTTCCCAAGACCGTTTGTGGAGTCTCCGATAAATTTCAGTCTGGTATCTCTCAAAAAAGAAGTTAGTCATTTTTTCAAAAAATCTGTGACCCTGGATATGCAAAAAAATCCAAAAAAGTGTCAAATTTGAGAAAAATTTTTTTAGGCTCGAAACAACCTAAAATGCCTTAAAATACGATCCCAAGACCGTTTGAGGAGACTCCGATAAATTTCAGGCCGATATCTGTCAAAAAAGAAGTTAGTCATTTTTCAAAAAATCTATGATCCCGGGTATGCAAAAAAATCCAAAAAAGTGTCAAATTTGAGAAAAATTTTTTTTGGCTCAAAACAACCTAAAATGCCCCAAGATACGTTCCCAAGACCGTTTATGGAGTCTCCGATAAATTTCAGGCCGGTATCTCTCAAAAAAGTAGTTAGTCATTTTTCAAAAAATCTATGATCCCGGATATGCAAAAAAATCCAAAATAGTGTCAAATTTGAGAAAAATTTTTTTTGGCTCGAAACAATCTAAAATGCCTCAAGATACGTTCCCAAGACCGTTTGTGGAGTCTCCGATAAATTTCAGTCTGGTATCTCTCAAAAAAGAAGTTAGTCATTTTTTCAAAAAATCTGTGACCCCGGATATGCAAAAAAATCCAAAAAAGTGTCGAATTTGAGAAAAAATTTTTTTGGCTCGAAACAACCTAAAATGCCTTAAGATACGATCCCAAGACCGTTTGCGGAGACTCCGATAAATTTCAGGCCGATATCTGTCAAAAAAGAAGTTAGTCATTTTTCAAAAAATCTATGATCCCGGGTATGCAAAAAAATCCAAAAAAGTGTCAAATTTGAGAAAAAATTTTTTTGGCTCGAAACAACCTAAAATGCCTTAAGATACGTTCCCAAGACCGTTTGCGAAGTCTCCGATAAATTTCAGGCCCGGATCTCTCAAAAAAGAAGTTAGTCATTTTTCAAAAAATCTATGATCCCGGATATGCAAAAAAAATCCAAAAAAGTGTCAAATTTGAGAAAAATTTTTTTTGGCTCGAAACAACCTAAAATGCCTTAAAATACGATCCCAAGACCGTTTGTGGAGTCTCCGATGAATTTCAGGCCGGTATCTGTCAAAAAAGAAGTTAGTCATTTTTAAAAAAATCTATGATCCCGGATATGCAAAAAAATCCAAAAAAGTGTCAAATTTGAGAAAAATTTTTTTTGGCTCGAAACAATCTAAAATGCCTCAAGATACGTTCCCAAGACGGTTTGTGGAGTCTCCGATAAATTTCAGGCCGGTATCTCTCAAAAAAGAAGTTAGTCATTTTTCAAAAAATCTATGATCCCGGATATGCAAAAAAATCCAAAATAGTGTCAAATTTGAGAAAATATTTTTTTGGCTCGAAACAATCTAAAATGCCTCAAGATACGTTCCCAAGACCGTTTATGGAGTCTCCGATAAATTTCAGGCCCGGATCTCTCAAAAAAGAAGTTAGTCATTTTTCAAAAAATCTATGTTCCTGGATATGCAAAAAAAATCCAAAAAAGTGTCAAATTTGAGAAAAATTTTTTTTGGCTCGAAACAACCTAAAATGCCTTAAAATACGATCCCAAGACCGTTTGTGGAGTCTCCGATAAATTTCAGTCTGGTATCTCTCAAAAAAGAAGTTAGTCATTTTTTCAAAAAATCTGTGACCCCGGATATGCAAAAAAATCCAAAAAAGTGTCGAATTTGAGAAAAAATTTTTTTGGCTCGAAACAACCTAAAATGCCTTAAGATACGATCCCAAGACCGTTTGCGGAGACTCCGATAAATTTCAGGCCGATATCTGTCAAAAAAGAAGTTAGTCATTTTTCAAAAAATCTATGATCCCGGATATGCAAAAAAAATCCAAAAATGTGTCAAATTTGAGAAAAATTTTTTTTGGCTCGAAACAACCTAAAATGCCTTAAAATACGATCCCAAGACCGTTTGTGGAGTCTCCGATGAATTTCAGGCCGGTATCTGTCAAAAAAGAAGTTAGTCATTTTTAAAAAAATCTATGATCCCGGATATGCAAAAAAATCCAAAAAAGTGTCAAATTTGAGAAAAATTTTTTTTGGCTCGAAACAATCTAAAATGCCTCAAGATACGTTCCCAAGACGGTTTGTGGAGTCTCCGATAAATTTCAGGCTGGTATCTCTCAAAAAAGAAGTTAGTCATTTTTCAAAAAATCTATGATCCCGGATATGCAAAAAAATCCAAAATAGTGTCAAATTTGAGAAAATATTTTTTTGGCTCGAAACAATCTAAAATGCCTCAAGATACGTTCCCAAGACCGTTTATGGAGTCTCCGATAAATTTCAGGCCCGGATCTCTCAAAAAAGAAGTTAGTCATTTTTCAAAAAATCTATGTTCCTGGATATGCAAAAAAAATCCAAAAAAGTGTCAAATTTGAGAAAAATTTTTTTTGGCTCGAAACAACCTAAAATGCCTTAAAATACGATCCCAAGACCGTTTGTGGAGTCTCCGATGAATTTCAGGCCGGTATCTGTCAAAAAAGAAGTTAGTCATTTTTAAAAAAATCTATGATCCCGGATATGCAAAAAAATCCAAAAAAGTGTCAAATTTGAGAAAAAATTTTTTTGGCTCGAAACAATCTAAAATGCCTCAAGATACGTTCCCAAGACGGTTTGTGGAGTCTCCGATAAATTTCAGGCCGGTATCTCTCAAAAAAGAAGTTAGTCATTTTTTCAAAAAATCTGTGACCCCGGATATGCAAAAAAATCCAAAAAAGTGTCAAATTTGAGAAAATTTTTTTTTGGCCCGAAACAACCTAAAATGCCTTAAGATACGATCACAAGACCGTTTGTGGAGACTCCGATAAATTTCAGGCCGATATCTGTCAAAAAAGAAGTTAGTCATTTTTCAAAAAATCTATGATCCCGGGTATGCAAAAAAATCCAAAAGTGTCAAATTTGAGTAAAACTTTTTTTGGCTCGAAACAACCTAAAATGCCTCAAGATACGTTCTCAAGACCGTTTGTGGAGTCTCCGATAAATTTCAGGCCGGTATCTCTCAAAAAAGAAGTTGATCATTTTTTCAAAAAATCTGTGACCCCGGATATGGAAAAAAATCCAAAAAAGTGTCAAATTTGAGAAAAAATTTTTTTGGCTCGAAACAATCTAAAATGCCTCAAGATACGTTCCCAAGACGGTTTGTGGAGTCTCCGATAAATTTCATGCCCGGATCTTCCAAAAAAGAAGTTAGTCATTTTTTCAAAAAATCTGTGACCCCGGATATGCAAAAAAATCCAAAAAAGTGTCAAATTTGAGAAAAATTTTTTTTGGCTCGAAACAACCTAAAATGCCTTAAGATACGATCACAAGACCGTTTGTGGAGACTCCGATAAATTTCAGGCCGATATCTGTCAAAAAAGAAGTTAGTCATTTTTCAAAAAATCTATGATCCCGGGTATGCAAAAAAATCCAAAAGTGTCAAATTTGAGTAAAACTTTTTTTGGCTCGAAACAACCTAAAATGCCTCAAGATACGTTCTCAAGACCGTTTGTGGAGTCTCCGATAAATTTCAGGCCGGTATCTCTCAAAAAAGAAGTTAATCATTTTTTCAAAAAATCTGTGACCCCGGATATGGAAAAAAATCCAAAAAAGTGTCAAATTTGAGAAAAATTTTTTTTGGCTCGAAACAATCTAAAATGCCTTAAGATACCATCCCAAGACCGTTTGTGGAGTCTCCGATAAGTTTCATGCCCGGATCTTCCAAAAAAGAAGTTAGTCATTTTTTCAAAAAATCTGTGACCCCGGATATGCAAAAAAATCCAAAAAAGTGTTAAATTTGAGAAAAAATTTTCTGGCTCGAAACAATCTAAAATGCCTCAAGATACGTTCCCAAGACCGTTTGTGGAGTCTCCGATAAATTTCAGGCCGGTATCTCTCAAAAAAGAAGTTAGTCATTTTTCAAAAAATCTGTGACCCCCGGACATGCAAAAAAATCTAAAAAAGTGTCAAATTTGAGAAAAACATTTTTCTGGCTCGAAACAACCTTAAATGCCTCAAGATACGTTCCCAAGACCGTTTGTGGAGTCTCCGATAAATTTCAGGCCGGTATCTCTCAAAAAAGAAGTTAGTCATTTTTTCAAAAAATCTGTGACCCCGGATATGCAAAAAAATCCAAAAAAGTGTCAAATTTGAGAAAAAATTTTTTTGGCTCGAAACAACCTAAAATGCCTTAAGATACGATCCCAAGACCGTTTGTGGAGTCTCCGATGAATTTCAGGCCGGTATCTGTCAAAAAAGAAGTTAGTTATTTTTAAAAAAATCTATGATCCCGGATATGCAAAAAAATCCAAAAAAGTGTCAAATTTGAGAAAAAAATTTTTTGGCTCGAAACAATCTAAAATGCCTCAAGATACGTTCCCAAGACGGTTTGTGGAGTCTCCGATAAATTTCAGGCCGGTATCTCTCAAAAAAGAAGTTAGTCATTTTTTCAAAAAATCTGTGACCCCGGATATGCAAAAAAATCCAAAAAAGTGTCAAATTTGAGAAAAAATTTTTTTGGCTCGAAACAACCTAAAATGCCTTAAGATACGATCACAAGACCGTTTGTGGAGACTCCGATAAATTTCAGGCCGATATCTGTCAAAAAAGAAGTTAGTAATTTTTCAAAAAATCTATGATCCCGGGTATGCAAAAAAATCCAAAAGTGTCAAATTTGAGTAAAACTTTTTTTGGCTCGAAACAACCTAAAATGCCTCAAGATACGTTCCCAAGACCGTTCATGGAGTCTCCGATAAATTTCAGGCCGGTATCTCTCAAAAAAGGAGTTAGTCATTTTTTCAAAAAATCTGTGACCCCGGATATGCAAAAAAATCCAAAAAAGTGTCAAATTTGAGAAAAATTTTTTTTGGCTCGAAACAACCTAAAATGCCTTAAGATACGATCCCAAGACCGTTTGTGGAGACTCTGATAAATTTCAGGCCGATATCTGTCAAAAAAGAAGTTAGTCATTTTTCAAAAAATCTATGATCCCGGGTATGCAAAAAAATCCAAAAAAGTGTCAAATTTGAGAAAAAATTTTTTTGGCTCGAAACAACCTAAAATGCCTCAAGATACGTTCCCAAGACCGTTTATGGAGTCTCCGATAAATTTCAGGCCGGTATCTCTCAAAAAAGAAGTTAGTCATTTTTCAAAAAATCTATGATCCCGGATATGCAAAAAAATCCAAAAAAGTGTCAAATTTGAGAAAAAAATTTTTTGGCTCGAAACAATCTAAAATGCCTCAAGATATGTTCCCAAGACCGTTTGTGGAGTCCCCGATAAATTTCAGTCTGGTATCTCTCAAAAAAGAAGTTAGTCATTTTTCAAAAAATCTATGATCCCGGATATGCAAAAAAATCCAAAATAGTGTCAAATTTGAGAAAATATTTTTTTGGCTCGAAACAATCTAAAATGCCTCAAGATACGTTCCCAAGACCGTTTATGGAGTCTCCGATAAATTTCAGGCCCGGATCTCTCAAAAAAGAAGTTAGTCATTTTTCAAAAAATCTATGTTCCTGGATATGCAAAAAAAATCCAAAAAAGTGTCAAATTTGAGAAAAATTTTTTTTGGCTCGAAACAACCTAAAATGCCTTAAAATACGATCCCAAGACCGTTTGTGGAGTCTCCGATGAATTTCAGGCCGGTATCTGTCAAAAAAGAAGTTAGTCATTTTTAAAAAAATCTATGATCCCGGATATGCAAAAAAATCCAAAAAAGTGTCAAATTTGAGAAAAAATTTTTTTGGCTCGAAACAATCTAAAATGCCTCAAGATACGTTCCCAAGACGGTTTGTGGAGTCTCCGATAAATTTCAGGCCGGTATCTCTCAAAAAAGAAGTTAGTCATTTTTTCAAAAAATCTGTGACCCCGGATATGCAAAAAAATCCAAAAAAGTGTCAAATTTGAGAAAATTTTTTTTTGGCCCGAAACAACCTAAAATGCCTTAAGATACGATCACAAGACCGTTTGTGGAGACTCCGATAAATTTCAGGCCGATATCTGTCAAAAAAGAAGTTAGTCATTTTTCAAAAAATCTATGATCCCGGGTATGCAAAAAAATCCAAAAGTGTCAAATTTGAGTAAAACTTTTTTTGGCTCGAAACAACCTAAAATGCCTCAAGATACGTTCTCAAGACCGTTTGTGGAGTCTCCGATAAATTTCAGGCCGGTATCTCTCAAAAAAGAAGTTGATCATTTTTTCAAAAAATCTGTGACCCCGGATATGGAAAAAAATCCAAAAAAGTGTCAAATTTGAGAAAAAATTTTTTTGGCTCGAAACAATCTAAAATGCCTCAAGATACGTTCCCAAGACGGTTTGTGGAGTCTCCGATAAATTTCATGCCCGGATCTTCCAAAAAAGAAGTTAGTCATTTTTTCAAAAAATCTGTGACCCCGGATATGCAAAAAAATCCAAAAAAGTGTCAAATTTGAGAAAAATTTTTTTTGGCTCGAAACAACCTAAAATGCCTTAAGATACGATCACAAGACCGTTTGTGGAGACTCCGATAAATTTCAGGCCGATATCTGTCAAAAAAGAAGTTAGTCATTTTTCAAAAAATCTATGATCCCGGGTATGCAAAAAAATCCAAAAGTGTCAAATTTGAGTAAAACTTTTTTTGGCTCGAAACAACCTAAAATGCCTCAAGATACGTTCTCAAGACCGTTTGTGGAGTCTCCGATAAATTTCAGGCCGGTATCTCTCAAAAAAGAAGTTAATCATTTTTTCAAAAAATCTGTGACCCCGGATATGGAAAAAAATCCAAAAAAGTGTCAAATTTGAGAAAAATTTTTTTTGGCTCGAAACAATCTAAAATGCCTTAAGATACCATCCCAAGACCGTTTGTGGAGTCTCCGATAAGTTTCATGCCCGGATCTTCCAAAAAAGAAGTTAGTCATTTTTTCAAAAAATCTGTGACCCCGGATATGCAAAAAAATCCAAAAAAGTGTTAAATTTGAGAAAAATTTTTCTGGCTCGAAACAATCTAAAATGCCTCAAGATACGTTCCCAAGACCGTTTGTGGAGTCTCCGATAAATTTCAGGCCGGTATCTCTCAAAAAAGAAGTTAGTCATTTTTCAAAAAATCTGTGACCCCCGGACATGCAAAAAAATCTAAAAAAGTGTCAAATTTGAGAAAAACATTTTTCTGGCTCGAAACAACCTTAAATGCCTCAAGATACGTTCCCAAGACCGTTTGTGGAGTCTCCGATAAATTTCAGGCCGGTATCTCTCAAAAAAGAAGTTAGTCATTTTTTCAAAAAATCTGTGACCCCGGATATGCAAAAAAATCCAAAAAAGTGTCAAATTTGAGAAAAAATTTTTTTGGCTCGAAACAACCTAAAATGCCTTAAGATACGATCCCAAGACCGTTTGTGGAGTCTCCGATGAATTTCAGGCCGGTATCTGTCAAAAAAGAAGTTAGTTATTTTTAAAAAAATCTATGATCCCGGATATGCAAAAAAATCCAAAAAAGTGTCAAATTTGAGAAAAAAATTTTTTGGCTCGAAACAATCTAAAATGCCTCAAGATACGTTCCCAAGACGGTTTGTGGAGTCTCCGATAAATTTCAGGCCGGTATCTCTCAAAAAAGAAGTTAGTCATTTTTTCAAAAAATCTGTGACCCCGGATATGCAAAAAAATCCAAAAAAGTGTCAAATTTGAGAAAAAATTTTTTTGGCTCGAAACAACCTAAAATGCCTTAAGATACGATCACAAGACCGTTTGTGGAGACTCCGATAAATTTCAGGCCGATATCTGTCAAAAAAGAAGTTAGTAATTTTTCAAAAAATCTATGATCCCGGGTATGCAAAAAAATCCAAAAGTGTCAAATTTGAGTAAAACTTTTTTTGGCTCGAAACAACCTAAAATGCCTCAAGATACGTTCCCAAGACCGTTCATGGAGTCTCCGATAAATTTCAGGCCGGTATCTCTCAAAAAAGGAGTTAGTCATTTTTTCAAAAAATCTGTGACCCCGGATATGCAAAAAAATCCAAAAAAGTGTCAAATTTGAGAAAAATTTTTTTGGCTCGAAACAACCTAAAATGCCTTAAGATACGATCCCAAGACCGTTTGTGGAGACTCTGATAAATTTCAGGCCGATATCTGTCAGAAAAGAAGTTAGTCATTTTTCAAAAAATCTATGATCCCGGGTATGCAAAAAAATCCAAAAAAGTGTCAAATTTGAGAAAAAATTTTTTTGGCTCGAAACAACCTAAAATGCCTCAAGATACGTTCCCAAGACCGTTTATGGAGTCTCCGATAAATTTCAGGCCGGTATCTCTCAAAAAAGAAGTTAGTCATTTTTCAAAAAATCTATGATCCCGGATATGCAAAAAAATCCAAAAAAGTGTCAAATTTGAGAAAAAAATTTTTTGGCTCGAAACAATCTAAAATGCCTCAAGATATGTTCCCAAGACCGTTTGTGGAGTCCCCGATAAATTTCAGTCTGGTATCTCTCAATAAAGAAGTTAGTCATTTTTTCAAAAAATCTGTGATCCCGGGTATGCAAAAAAATCCAAAAAAGTGTCAAATTTGAGAAAAAATTTTTTTGGCTCGAAACAACCTAAAATGCCTCAAGATACGTTCCCAAGACCGTTTATGGAGTCTCCGATAAATTTCAGGCCGGTATCTGCGAAAAAAGAATTTAGCCATTTTTCAAATAATCTGTGACCCCGGATATGCAAAAAAATCCAAAAAAGTGTCAAATTTGAGAAAATTTTTTTTTTGCTCCAAACAACCTAAAACGCCTTACGATACGTTCCCAAGACCGTTCATGGAGTCTCCGATAAATTTCAGGCCGGTATCTCTCAAAAAAGAAGTTAGTCATTTTTTCAAAAAATCTGTGACCCCGGATATGCAAAAAAATCCAAAAAAGTGTCAAATTTGAGAAAAAATTTTTTTGGCTCGAAACAACCTAAAATGCCTTAAGATACGATCCCAAGACCGTTTGTGGAGACTCTGATAAATTTCAGGCCGATATCTGTCAAAAAAGAAGTTAGTCATTTTTCAAAAAATCTATGATCCCGGGTATGCAAAAAAATCCAAAAAAGTGTCAAATTTGAGAAAAAATTTTTTTGGCTCGAAACAACCTAAAATGCCTCAAGATACGTTCCCAAGACCGTTTATGGAGTCTCCGATAAATTTCAGGCCGGTATCTCTCAAAAAAGAAGTTAGTCATTTTTCAAAAAATCTATGATCCCGGATATGCAAAAAAATCCAAAAAAGTGTCAAATTTGAGAAAAAAATTTTTTGGCTCGAAAGAATCTAAAATGCCTCAAGATACGTTCCCAAGACCGTTTGTGGAGTCCCCGATAAATTTCAGTCTGGTATCTCTCAAAAAAGAAGTTAGTCATTTTTTCAAAAAATCTGTGACCCTGGATATGCAAAAAAATCCAAAAAAGTGTCAAATTTGAGAAAAAAATTTTTTTGGCTCGAAACAACCTAAAATGCCTTAAGATACGATCCCAAGACGGTTTGAGGAGACTCCGATAAATTTCAGGCCGATATCTGTCAAAAAAGAAGTTAGTCATTTTTCAAAAAATCTATGATCCCGGGTATGCAAAAAAATCCAAAAAAGTGTCAAATTTGAGAAAAATTTTTTTTGGCTCGAAACAACCTAAAATGCCTCAAGATACGTTCCCAAGACCGTTTGTCAAGTCTCCGATAAATTTCAGGCCCGGATCTCTCAAAAAAGAAGTTAGTCATTTTTCAAAAAAGCTATGATCCCGGATATGCAAAAAAATCCAAAAAAGTGTCAAATTTGAGAAAAATTTTTTTTGGCTCGAAACAATCTAAAATGCCTCAAGATACGTTCCCAAGACCGTTTGTGGAGTCTCCGATAAATTTCAGGCCGGTATCTCTCAAAAAAGAAGTTAGTCATTTTTCAAAAAATCTGTGACCCCCGGACATGCAAAAAAATCTAAAAAAGTGTCAAATTTGAGAAAAACATTTTTCTGGCTCGAAACAACCTTAAATGCCTCAAGATACGTTCCCAAGACCGTTTGTGGAGTCTCCGATAAATTTCAGGCCGGTATCTCTCAAAAAAGAAGTTAATCATTTTTTCAAAAAATCTGTGACCCCGGATATGCAAAAAAATGCAAAAAAGTTTCAAATTTGAGAAAAAATATTTTTTGGCTCGAATTAATCTAAAATGCCTCAAGATACGTTCCCAAGACCGTTTATGGAGTCTCCGATAAATTTCAGGCCGGTATCTGCGAAAAAAGAATTTAGCCATTTTTCAAATAATCTGTGACCCCGGATATGCAAAAAAATCCAAAAAAGTGTCAAATTTGAGAAAACTTTTTTTTTGCTCCAAACAACCTAAAACGCCTTACGATACGTTCCCAAGACCGTTCATGGAGTCTCCGATAAATTTCAGGCCGGTATCTGCGAAAAAAGAATTTAGCCATTTTTCAAATAATCTGTGACCCCGGATATGCAAAAAAATCCAAAAAAGTGTCAAATTTGAGAAAAATTTTTTTTTGCTCCAAACAACCTAAAACGCCTTACGATACGTTCCCAAGACCGTTCATGGAGTCTCCGATAAATTTCAGGCCGGTATCTCTCAAAAAAGAAGTTAGTCATTTTTTCAAAAAATCTGTGACCCCCGATATGCAAAAAAATCCAAAAAAGTGTCAAATTTGAGAAAAATTTTTTTTGGCTCGAAACAACCTAAAATGCCTTAAGATACGATCCCAAGACCGTTTGTGGAGACTCTGATAAATTTCAGGCCGATATCTTTCAAAAAAGAAGTTAGTCATTTTTCAAAAAATCTATGATCCCGGGTATGCAAAAAAATCCAAAAAAGTGTCAAATTTGAGAAAAAATTTTTTTGGCTCGAAACAACCTAAAATGCCTCAAGATACGTTCCCAAGACCGTTTATGGAGTCTCCGATAAATTTCAGGCCGGTATCTCTCAAAAAAGAAGTTAGTCATTTTTCAAAAAATCTATGATCCCGGATATGCAAAAAAATGCAAAAAAGTTTCAAATTTGAGAAAAAATATTTTTTGGCTCGAATTAATCTAAAATGCCTCAAGATACGTTCCCAAGACCGTTTATGGAGTCTCCGATAAATTTCAGGCCGGTATCTGCGAAAAAAGAATTTAGCCATTTTTCAAATAATCTGTGACCCCGGATATGCAAAAAAATCCAAAAAAGTGTCAAATTTGAGAAAATTTTTTTTTGCTCCAAACAACCTAAAACGCCTTACGATACGTTCCCAAGACCGTTCATGGAGTCTCCGATAAATTTCAGGCCGGTATCTGCGAAAAAAGAATTTAGCCATTTTTCAAATAATCTGTGACCCCGGATATGCAAAAAAATCCAAAAAAGTGTCAAATTTGAGAAAATTTTTTTTTTGCTCCAAACAACCTAAAACGCCTTACGATACGTTCCCAAGACCGTTCATGGAGTCTCCGATAAATTTCAGGCCGGTATCTCTCAAAAAAGAAGTTAGTCATTTTTTCAAAAAATCTGTGACCCCCGATATGCAAAAAAATCCAAAAAAGTGTCAAATTTGAGAAAAATTTTTTTTGGCTCGAAACAACCTAAAATGCCTTAAGATACGATCCCAAGACCGTTTGTGGAGACTCTGATAAATTTCAGGCCGATATCTGTCAAAAAAGAAGTTAGTCATTTTTCAAAAAATCTATGATCCCGGGTATGCAAAAAAATCCAAAAAAGTGTCAAATTTGAGAAAAAATTTTTTTGGCTCGAAACAACCTAAAATGCCTCAAGATACGTTCCCAAGACCGTTTATGGAGTCTCCGATAAATTTCAGGCCGGTATCTCTCAAAAAAGAAGTTAGTCATTTTTCAAAAAATCTATGATCCCGGATATGCAAAAAAATCCAAAAAAGTGTCAAATTTGAGAAAAAAATTTTTCGGCTCGAAACAATCTAAAATGCCTCAAGATACGTTCCCAAGACCGTTTGTGGAGTCCCCGATAAATTTCAGTCTGGTATCTCTCAAAAAAGAAGTTAGTCATTTTTTCAAAAAATCTGTGACCCTGGATATGCAAAAAAATCCAAAAAAGTGTCAAATTTGAGAAAAATTTTTTTTGGCTCGAAACAACCTAAAATGCCTTAAGATACGATCCCAAGACCGTTTGAGGAGACTCCGATAAATTTCAGGCCGATATCTGTCAAAAAAGAAGTTAGTCATTTTTCAAAAAATCTATGATCCCGGGTATGCAAAAAAATCCAAAAAAGTGTCAAATTTGAGAAAAATTTTTTTTGGCTCGAAACAACCTAAAATGCCTCAAGATACGTTCCCAAGACCGTTTGTCAAGTCTCCGATAAATTTCAGGCCCGGATCTCTCAAAAAAGAAGTTAGTCATTTTTCAAAAAAGCTATGATCCCGGATATGCAAAAAAATCCAAAAAAGTGTCAAATTTGAGAAAAAATTTTTTTGGCTCGAAACAATCTAAAATGCCTCAAGATACGTTCCCAAGACCGTTTCTGGAGTCTCCGATAAATTTCAGGCCGGTATCTCTCAAAAAAGAAGTTAGTCATTTTTTCAAAAAATCTGTGACCCCGGATATGCAAAAAAATCCAAAAAAGTGTCAAATTTGAGAAAAAAAATTTTTGGCTCGAAACAACCTAAAATGCCTTAAGATACGATCCCAAGACCGTTTGTGGAGACTCCGATAAATTTCAGGCCGATATCTGTCAAAAAAGAAGTTAGTCATTTTTAAAAAAATCTATGATCCCGGGTATGCAAAAAAATCCAAAAAAGTGTCAAATTTGAGTAAAACTTTTTTTGTTTGAAACAGCTAAAATTGCAATAAAATACCTTTCTTTGATCATTTGAAGACGTCTCATTGACCTTCCAAGTGATATCTGAAAGGAGAGAGTCGTGTCAAGAATTAAATTTTATCACTCTAAACCTAGAAAAAATTGAAAAAATTCTCAAGTTTCAGAAAACATTATTTTTTCCTGGAAACTATCTAAAATGCCTTCAGATACGTTCACAAGACCGTTTGTGAAGTCTCCGATAAATTTCAGGCCGGTATCTCTCAAAAAAGAAGTTAGTCATTTTTTCAAAAAATCTGTGACCCCGGATATGCAAAAAAATCCAAAAAAGTGTCAAATTTGAGAAAAAATTTTTTTGGCTCGAAACAACCTAAAATGCCTTAAGATACGATCCCAAGACCGTTTGTGGAGTCTCCGATGAATTTCAGGCCGGTATCTGTCAAAAAAGAAGTTAGTCATTTTTAAAAAATCTATGATCCCGGATATGCAAAAAAATCCAAAAAAGTGTCAAATTTGAGAAAAAATTTTTTTGGCTCGAAACAATCTAAAATGCCGCAAGATACGTTCCCAAGACGGTTTGTGGAGTCTCCGATAAATTTCAGGCCGGTATCTCTCAAAAAAGAAGTTAGTCATTTTTTCAAAAAATCTGTGACCCCGGATATGCAAAAAAATCCAAAAAAGTGTCAAATTTGAGAAAAAATTTTTTTGGCTCGAAACAACCTTAAATGCCTTGAGATACGATCCCAAGACCGTTTGTGGAGACTCCGATAAATTTCAGGCCGATATCTGTCAAAAAAGAAGTTAGTCATTTTTCAAAAATTCTATGATCCCGGGTATGCAAAAAAATCCAAAAGTGTCAAATTTGAGTAAAACTTTTTTTGGCTCGAAACAACCTAAAATGCCTCAAGATACGTTCTCAAGACCGTTTATGGAGTCTCTGATAAATTTCAGGCCGGTATCTCTCAAAAAAGAAGTTAGTCATTTTTCAAAAAATCTGTGACCCCGGACATGCAAAAAAATCTAAAAAAGTGTCAAATTTGAGAAAAACATTTTTCTGGCTCGAAACAACCTAAAATGCCTCAAGATACGTTCCCAAGACCGTTTGTGGAGACTCCGATAAATTTCAGGCCGGTATCTCTCAAAAAGAAGTTAATCATTTTTTCAAAAAATCTGTGACCCCGGCCGGATATGCAAGAAAATCCAAAAAATTGTCAAATTTGAGAAAATTTTTTTTTGGCTCGAAACAACCTAAAATGCCTCATGATACGTTCCCAAGACCGTTTGTGGAGTCTCCGATAAATTTCAGGCCCGGATCTCTCAAAAAAGAAGTTAGTCATTTTTTCAAAAAATCTGTGACCCCGGATATGCAAAAAAATCCAAAAAAGTGTCAAATTTGAGAAAAAAATTTTTTGGCTCGAAACAACCTAAAATGCCTTAAGATACGATCCCAAGACCGTTTGTGGAGTCTCCGATAAGTTTCAGGCCCGGATCTCCCAAAAAAGAAGTTATTCATTTTTCAAAAAATCTGTGACCCCGGATATGCAAGAAAATCCAAAAAATTGTCAAATTTGAGAAAAATTTTTTTTGGCTCGAAACAACCTAAAATGCCTCATGATACGTTCCCAAGACCGTTTGTGGAGTCTCCGATAAATTTTAGGCCCGGATCTCTCAAAAAAGAAGTTAGTCATTTTTTCAAAAAATCTGTGACCCCGGATATGCAAAAAAATCCAAAAAAGTGTCAAATTTGAGAAAAAATTTTTTTGGCTCGAAACAACCTAAAATGCCTTAAGATACGATCCCCAGACCGTTTGCGGAGACTCCGATAAATTTCAGGCCGATATCTGTCAAAAAAGAAGTTAGCCTTTTTGTCAAAAAATCTATGATCCCGGGTATGCAAAAAAATCCAAAAAAGTGTCAAATTTGAGAAAATTTTTTTTTGGCTCGAAACAACCTAAAATGCCTTAAGATACGTTCCCAAGACCGTTTGTGAAGTCTCTGATAAATTTCAGGCCCGGATCTCTCAAAAAAGAAGTTAGTCATTTTTCAAAAAATCTATGATCCCGGATATGCAAAAAAAATCCAAAAAAGTGTAAAATTTGAGAAAAATTTTTTTTGGCTCGAAACAATCTAAAATGCCTCAAGATACGTTCCCAAGACCGTTTGTGGAGTCTCCGATAAATTTCAGGCCGGTATCTCTCAAAAAAGAAGTTAGTCATTTTTTCAAAAAATCTATGATCCCGGATATGCAAAAAAATCCAAAAAAGTGTCAAATTTGAGAAAAAATTTTTTTGGCTTGAAACAACCTAAAATGCCTCAAGATACGTTCCCAAGACCGTTTGTGGAGTCTCCGATAAATTTCAGGCCCGGATCTCTCAAAAAAGAAGTTAGTCATTTTTTCAAAAAATCTGTGACCCCGGATATGCAAAAAAATCCAAAAAAGTGTCAAATTTGAGAAAAAATTTTTTTGGCTCGAAACAACCTAAAATGCCTTAAGATACGATCCCAAGACCGTTTGTGGAGTCTCCGATAAATTTCAGGCCGGTATCTCTGAAAAAAGAAGTTAGTCATTTTTCAAAAAATCTGTGACCCCGGATATGCAAGAAAATCCAAAAAATTGTCAAATTTGAGAAAATTTTTTTTTGGCTCGAAACAACCTAAAATGCCTCATGATACGTTCCCAAGACCGTTTGTGGAGTCTCCGATAAATTTCAGGCCCGGATCTCTCAAAAAAGAAGTTAGTCATTTTTTCAAAAAATCTGTGACCCCGGATATGCAAAAAAATCCAAAAAAGTGTCAAATTTGAGAAAAAATTTGTTTGGCTTGAAACAACCTAAAATGCCTCAAGATACGTTCCCAAGACCGTTTATGGAATCTCCGATAAATTTCAGGCCGGTATCTCTCAAAAAAGAAGTTAGTCATTTTTTCAAAAAATCTATGAACCCGGATATGCAAAAAAATCCAAAAAAGTGTCAAATTTGAGAAAAAAATTTTTTGGCTTGAAACAACCTAAAATGCCTCAAGATACGTTCCCAAGACCGTTTGTGGAGTCTCCGATAAATTTCAGGCCCGGATCTCTCAAAAAAGAAGTTAGTCATTTTTTCAAAAAATCTGTGACCCCGGATATGCAAAAAAATCCAAAAAAGTGTCAAATTTGAGAAAAAATTTTTTTGGCTCGAAACAACCTAAAATGCCTTAAGATACGATCCCAAGACCGTTTGTGGAGTCTCCGATAAATTTCAGGCCGGTATCTCTGAAAAAAGAAGTTAGTCATTTTTCAAAAAATCTGTGACCCCGGATATGCAAGAAAATCCAAAAAATTGTCAAATTTGAGAAAATTTTTTTTTGGCTCGAAACAACCTAAAATGCCTCATGATACGTTCCCAAGACCGTTTATGGAATCTCCGATAAATTTCAGGCCGGTATCTCTCAAAAAAGAAGTTAGTCATTTTTTCAAAAAATCTATGATCCCGGATATGCAAAAAAATCCAAAAAAGTGTCAAATTTGAGAAAAATTTTTTTTGGCTTGAAACAACCTAAAATGCCTCAAGATACGTTCCCAAGACCGTTTGTGGAGTCTCCGATAAATTTCAGCCCCGGATCTCTCAAAAAAGAAGTTAGTCATTTTTTCAAAAAATCTGTGACCCCGGATATGCAAAAAAATCCAAAAAAGTGTCAAATTTGAGAAAAAATTTTTTTGGCTCGAAACAACCTAAAATGCCTTAAGATACGATCCCAAGACCGTTTGTGGAGTCTCCGATAAGTTTCAGGCCCGGATCTCCCAAAAAAGAAGTTAGTCATTTTTCAAAAAATCTGTGACCCCGGATATGCAAGAAAATCCAAAAAATTGTCAAAGTTGAGAAAATTTTTTTTTGGCTCGAAACAACCTAAAATGCCTCATGATACGTTCCCAAGACCGTTTGTGGAGTCTCCGATAAATTTCAGGCCCGGATCTCTCAAAAAAGAAGTTAGTCATTTTTTCAAAAAATCTGTGACCCCGGATATGCAAAAAAATCCAAAAAAGTGTCAAATTTGAGAAAAAATTTTTTTGGCTCGAAACAACCTAAAATGCCTTAAGATACGATCCCAAGACCGTTTGCGGAGACTCCGATAAATTTCAGGCCGATATCTGTCAAAAAAGAAGTTAGTCATTTTTCAAAAAATCTATGATCCCGGGTATGCAAAAAAATCCAAAAAAGTGTCAAATTTGAGAAAAATTTTTTTTGGCTCGAAACAATCTAAAATGCCTTAAGATACGTTCCCAAGACCGTTTGTGAAGTCTCCGATAAATTTCAGGTCAATCTCTCAAAAAAGAAGTTAGTCATTTTTCAAAAAATCTATGATCCCGGATATGCAAAAAAAATCCAAAAAAGTGTCAAATTTGAGAAAAATTTTTTTGGGCTCGAAACAATCTAAAATGCCTCAAGATACGTTCCCAAGACCGTTTGTGGAGTCTCCGATAAATTTCAGGCCGGTATCTCTCAAAAAAGAAGTTAGTCATTTTTTCAAAAAATCTATGATCCCGGATATGCAAAAAAATCCAAAAAAGTGTCAAATTTGAGAAAAATTTTTTTTGGCTTGAAACAACCTAAAATGCCTCAAGATACGTTCCCAAGACCGTTTATGGAATCTCCGATAAATTTCAGGCCGGTATCTCTCAAAAAAGAAGTTAGTCATTTTTCAAAAAATCTATGATCCTGGATATGCAAAAAAATCCAAAATAGTGTCAAATTTGAGAAAAAAATTTTTTGGCTCGAAACAATCTAAAATGCCTCAAGATACGTTCCCAAGACTGTTTGTGGAGTCTCCGATAAATTTCAGTCTGGTATCTCTCAAAAAAGAAGTTAGTCATTTTTTCAAAAAATCTGTGACCCCGGATATGCAAAAAAATCCAAAAAAGTGTCGAATTTGAGAAAAAAAATTTTTGGCTCGAAACAACCTAAAATGCCTTAAGATACGATCCCAAGACTGTTTGCGGAGTCTCCGATAAATTTCAGGCCGGTATCTCTCAAAAAAGAAGTTAGTCATTTTTTAAAAAAATCTATGATCCCGGATATGCAAAAAAATCTAAAAAAGTGTCAAATTTGAGAAAAATTTCTTTTGGCTCGAAACAACCTAAAATGCCTCAAGATACGTTCCCAAGACCGTTTGTGGAGTCTCCGATAAATTTCAGGCCGGTATCTCTCAAAAAAGAAGTTAGTCATTTTTTCAAAAAATCTATGATCCCGGATATGCAAAAAAATCCAAAAAAGTGTCAAATTTGAGAAACATTTTTTTTGGCTCGAAACAACCTAAAATGCCTCAAGATACGTTCCCAAGACCGTTTATGGAGTCTCCGATAAATTTCAGGCCGGTATCTCTCAAAAAAGAAGTTAGTCATTTTTCAAAAAATCTATGATCCCGGATATGCAAAAAAATCCAACATAGTGTCAAATTTGAGAAAAAAAATTTTTGGCTCGAAACAATCTAAAATGCCTCAAGATACGTTGCCAAGACCGTTTGTGGAGTCTCCGATAAATTTCAGTTTGGTATCTCTCAAAAAAGAAGTTAGTCATTTTTTCAAAAAATCTGTGACCCCGGATATGCAAAAAAATCCAAAAAAGTGTCGAATTTGAGAAAAAAATTTTTTGGCTCGAAACAACCTAAAATGCCTTAAGATACGATCCCAAGACCGTTTGCGGAGTCTCCGATAAATTTCAGGCCGGTATCTGCGAAAAAAGAATTTAGCCATTTTTCAAATAATCTGTGACCCCGGATATGCAAAAAAATCCAAAAAAGTGTCAAATTTGAGAAAATTTTTTTTTTGCTCCAAACAACCTAAAATGCCTTACGATACGTTCCCAAGACCGTTCATGGAGTCTCCGATAAATTTCAGGCCGGTATCTCTCAAAAAAGAAGTTAGTCATTTTTCAAAAAATCTATGATCCCGGATATGCAAAAAAATCCAACATAGTGTCAAATTTGAGAAAAAAAATTTTTGGCTCGAAACAATCTAAAATGCCTCAAGATACGTTGCGAAGACCGTTTGTGGAGTCTCCGATAAATTTCAGTTTGGTATCTCTCAAAAAAGAAGTTAGTCATTTTTTCAAAAAATCTGTGACCCCGGATATGCAAAAAAATCCAAAAAAGTATCAAATTTGAGAAAAATTTTTTTTGGCTCGAAACAACCTAAAATGCCTTAAGATACGATCGCAAGACCGTTTGCGGAGACTCCGATAAATTTCAGGCCGATATCTGTCAAAAAAGAAGTTAGTCATTTTTCAAAAAATCTATGATCCCGGGTATGCAAAAAAATCCAAAAAAGTGTCAAATTTGAGAAAAATTTTTTTTGGCTCGAAACAATCTAAAATGCCTTAAGATACGTTCCCAAGACCGTTTGTGAAGTCTCCGATAAATTTCAGGCCCGGATCTCTCAAAAAAGAAGTTAGTCATTTTTCAAAAAATCTATGATCCCGGATATGCAAAAAAAATCAAAAAAAGTGTCAAATTTGAGAAAATTTTTTTTTGGCTCGAAACAACCTAAAATGCCTCAAGATACGTTCCCAAGACCGTTTATGGAGTCTCCGATAAATTTCAGGCCGGTATCTCTCAAAAAAGAAGTTAGTCATTTTTCAAAAAATCTATGATCCCGGATAGGCAAAAAAATCCAAAAAAGTGTCAAATTTGAGAAAAAAATTTTTTGGCTCGAAACAATCTAAAATGCCTCAAGATACGTTCCCAAGACCGTTTGTGGAGTCTCCGATAAATTTCAGTCTGGTATCTCTCAAAAAAGAAGTTAGTCATTTTTTCAAAAAATCTGTGACCCCGGATATTCAAAAAAATCCAAAAAAGTGTCAAATTTGAGAAAATTTTTTTTTGGCTCGAAACAACCTAAAATGCCTTAAGATACGATCCCAAGACCGTTTGAGGAGACTCCGATAAATTTCAGGCCGATATCTGTCAAAAAAGAAGTTAGTCATTTTTCAAAAAATCTATGATCCCGGGTATGCAAAAAAATCCAAAAAAGTGTGAAATTTGAGAAAAATTTTTTTTGGCTCGAAACAACCTAAAATGCCTCAAGATACGTTCCCAAGACCGTTTATGGAGTCTCCGATAAATTTCAGGCCGGTATCTCTCAAAAAAGAAGTTAGTCATTTTTCAAAAAATCTATGATCCCGGATATGCAAAAAAATCCAAAATAGTATCAAATTTGAGAAAAAAATTTTTTGGCTCGAAACAATCTAAAATGCCTCAAGATACGTTCCCAAGACCGTTTGTGGAGTCTCCGATAAATTTCAGTCTGGTATCTCTCAAAAAAGAAGTTAGTCATTTTTTCAAAATATCTGTGACCCCGGATATGCAAAAAAATCCAAAAAAGTGTCGAATTTGAGAAAAAAATTTTTTGGCTCGAAACAACCTAAAATGCCTTAAGATACGATCGCAAGACCGTTTGCGGAGACTCCGATAAATTTCAGGCCGATATCTGTCAAAAAAGAAGTTAGTCATTTTTCAAAAAATCTATGATCCCGGGTATGCAAAAAAATCCAAAAAAGTGTCAAATTTGAGAAAAATTTTTTTTGGCTCGAAACAATCTAAAATGCCTTAAGATACGTTCCCAAGACCGTTTGTGAAGTCTCCGATAAATTTCAGGCCCGGATCTCTCAAAAAAGAAGTTAGTCATTTTTCAAAAAATCTATGATCCCGGATATGCAAAAAAAATCAAAAAAAGTGTCAAATTTGAGAAAAAATTTTTTTGGCTCGAAACAATCTAAAATGCCTCAAGATACGTTCCCAAGACCGTTTGTGGAGTCTCCGATAAATTTCAGGCCGGTATCTCTCAAAAAAGAAGTTAGTCATTTTTCAAAAAATCTATGATCCCGGATATGCAAAAAAATCCAAAAAAGTGTCAAATTTGAGAAAAAAATTTTTTGGCTCGAAACAACCTAAAATGCCTTAAGATACGATCCCAAGACCGTTTGTGGAGACTCCGATAAATCTCAGGCCGATATCTGTCAAAAAAGAAGTTAGTCATTTTTCAAAAAATCTATGATCCCGGGTATGCAAAAAATTCCAAAAAAGTGTCAAATTTGAGAAAAATTTTTTTTGGCTCGAAAGTACCTAAAATGCCTCAAGATACGTTCCCAAGACCGTTTATGGAGTCTCCGATAAATTTCAGGCCGGTATCTCTCAAAAAAGAAGTTAGTCATTTTTCAAAAAATCTATGATCCCGGATATGCAAAAAAATCCAAAAAAGTGTCAAATTTGAGAAAAAATTTTTTTGGCTCGAAACAATCTAAAATGCCTCAAGATACGTTCCCAAGACCGTTTGTGGAGTCTCCGATAAATTTCAGTCTGGTATCTCTCAAAAAAGAAGTTAGTCATTTTTTCAAAAAATCTGTGACCCCGGATATGCAAAAAAATCCAAAAAAGTGTCGAATTTGAGAAAAAAATTTTTTGGCTCGAAACAACCTAAAATGCCTTAAGATACGATCCCAAGACCGTTTGCGGAGACTCCGATAAATTTCAGGCCGATATCTGTCAAAAAAGAAGTTAGTAATTTTTCAAAAAATCTATGATCCCGGGTATGGAAAAAAATCCAAAAAAGTGTCAAATTTGAGAATAAATTTTTTTGGCTCGAAACAACCTAAAATGCCTTAAGATACGTTCCCAAGACCGTTTGTCAAGTCTCCGATAAATTTCAGGCCCGGATCTCTCAAAAAAGAAGTTAGTCATTTTTCAAGAAATCTATGATCCCGGATATGCAAAAAAATCCAAAAAAGTGTCAAATTTGAGAAAATTTTTTTTTGGCTCGAAACAACCTAAAATGCCTCAAGATACGTTCCCAAGACCGTTTATGGAGTCTCCGATAAATTTCAGGCCGGTATCTCTCAAAAAAGAAGTTAGTCATTTTTCAAAAAATCTATGATCCCGGATAGGCAAAAAAATCCAAAAAAGTGTCAAATTTGAGAAAAATTTTTTTTGGCTCGAAACAATCTAAAATGCCTCAAGATACGTTCCCAAGACCGTTTGTGGAGTCTCCGATAAATTTCAGTCTGGTATCTCTCAAAAAAGAAGTTAGTCATTTTTTCAAAAAATCTGTCACCCCGGATATGCAAAAAAATCCAAAAAAGTGTCAAATTTGAGAAAAAATTTTTTTGGCTCGAAACAACCTAAAATGCCTTAAGATACGATCCCAAGACCGTTTGAGGAGACTCCGATAAATTTCAGGCCGATATCTGTCAAAAAAGAAGTTAGTCATTTTTCAAAAAATCTATGATCCCGGGTATGCAAAAAAATCCAAAAAAGTGTCAAATTTGAGAAAAATTTTTTTTGGCTCGAAACAACCTAAAATGCCTCAAGATACGTTCCCAAGACCGTTTATGGAGTCTCCGATAAATTTCAGGCCGGTATCTCTCAAAAAAGAAGTTAGTCATTTTTCAAAAAATCTATGATTCCGGATATGCAAAAAAATCCAAAATAGTGTCAAATTTGAGAAAAAATTTTTTTGGCTCGAAACAATCTAAAATGCCTCAAGATACGTTCCCAAGACCGTTTGTGGAGTCTCCGATAAATTTCAGTCTGGTATCTCTCAAAAAAGAAGTTAGTCATTTTTTCAAAATATCTGTGACCCCGGATATGCAAAAAAATCCAAAAAAGTGTCGAATTTGAGAAAAAAATTTTTTGGCTCGAAACAACCTAAAATGCCTTAAGATACGATCCCAAGACCGTTTGTGGAGACTCCGATAAATTTCAGGCCGATATCTGTCAAAAAAGAAGTTAGTCATTTTTCAAAAAATCTATGATCCCGGGTATGCAAAAAAATCCAAAAAAGTGTCAAATTTGAGAAAAAATTTTTTTGGCTCGAAACAATCTAAAATGCCTTAAGATACGTTCCCAAGACCGTTTGTGAAGTCTCCGATAAATTTCAGGCCCGGATCTCTCAAAAAAGAAGTTAGTCATTTTTCAAAAAATCTATGATCCCGGATATGCAAAAAAAATCCAAAAAAGTGTCAAATTTGAGAAAAAATTTGTTTGGCTCGAAACAATCTAAAATGCCTCAAGATACGTTCCCAAGACCGTTTGTGGAGTCTCCAATAAATTTCAGGCCGGTATCTCTCAAAAAAGAAGTTAGTCATTTTTCAAAAAATCTATGATCCCGGATATGCAAAAAAATCCAAAAAAGTGTCAAATTTGAGAAAAATTTTTTTTGGCTCGAAACAACCTAAAATGCCTTAAGATACGATCCCAAGACCGTTTGTGGAGACTCCGATAAATTTCAGGCCGATATCTGTCAAAAAAGAAGTTAGTCATTTTTCAAAAAATCTATGATCCCAGGTATGCAAAAAAATCCAAAAAAGTGTCAAATTTGAGAAAAATTTTTTTTGGCTCGAAAGTACCTAAAATGCCTCAAGATACGTTCCCAAGACCGTTTATGGAGTCTCCGATAAATTTCAGGCCGGTATCTCTCAAAAAAGAAGTTAGTCATTTTTCAAAAAATCTATGATCCCGGATATGCAAAAAAATCCAAAAAAGTGTCAAATTTGAGAAAAAAATTTTTTGGCTCGAAACAATCTAAAATGCCTCAAGATACGTTCCCAAGACCGTTTGTGGAGTCTCCGATAAATTTCAGTCTGGTATCTCTCAAAAAAGAAGTTAGTCATTTTTTCAAAAAATCTGTGACCCCGGATATGCAAAAAAATCCAAAAAAGTGTCGAATTTGAGAAAAATTTTTTTTGGCTCGAAACAATCTAAAATGCCTTAAGATACGTTCCCAAGACCGTTTGTGAAGTCTCCGATAAATTTCAGGCCCGGATCTCTCAAAAAAGAAGTTAGTCATTTTTCAAAAAATCTATGAGCCCGGATATGCAAAAAAATCCAAAAAAGTGTCAAATTTGAGAAAAAATTTTTTTGGCTCGAAACAATCTAAAATGCCTCAAGATACAATCCCAAGACCGTTTGTGGAGTCTCCGATAAATTTCAGGCCCGGATCTCTCAAAAAAGAAGTTAGTCATTTTTCAAAAAATCTATGATCCCGGATATGCAAAAAAATCCAAAAAAGTGTCAAATTTGAGAAAATTTTTTTTTGGCTCGAAACAACCTAAAATGCCTCAAGATACGTTCCCAAGACCGTTTATGGAGTCTCCGATAAATTTCAGGCCGGTATCTCTCAAAAAAGAAGTTAGTCATTTTTCAAAAAATCTATGATCCCGGATAGGCAAAAAAATCCAAAAAAGTGTCAAATTTGAGAAAAATTTTTTTTGGCTCGAAACAATCTAAAATGCCTCAAGATACGTTCCCAAGACCGTTTGTGGAGTCTCCGATAAATTTCAGTCTGGTATCTCTCAAAAAAGAAGTTAGTCATTTTTTCAAAAAATCTGTCACCCCGGATATGCAAAAAAATCCAAAAAAGTGTCAAATTTGAGAAAAAATTTTTTTGGCTCGAAACAACCTAAAATGCCTTAAGATACGATCCCAAGACCGTTTGAGGAGACTCCGATAAATTTCAGGCCGATATCTGTCAAAAAAGAAGTTAGTCATTTTTCAAAAAATCTATGATCCCGGGTATGCAAAAAAATCCAAAAAAGTGTCAAATTTGAGAAAAATTTTTTTTGGCTCGAAACAACCTAAAATGCCTCAAGATACGTTCCCAAGACCGTTTATGGAGTCTCCGATAAATTTCAGGCCGGTATCTCTCAAAAAAGAAGTTAGTCATTTTTCAAAAAATCTATGATTCCGGATATGCAAAAAAATCCAAAATAGTGTCAAATTTGAGAAAAAATTTTTTTGGCTCGAAACAATCTAAAATGCCTCAAGATACGTTCCCAAGACCGTTTGTGGAGTCTCCGATAAATTTCAGTCTGGTATCTCTCAAAAAAGAAGTTAGTCATTTTTTCAAAATATCTGTGACCCCGGATATGCAAAAAAATCCAAAAAAGTGTCGAATTTGAGAAAAAAATTTTTTGGCTCGAAACAACCTAAAATGCCTTAAGATACGATCCCAAGACCGTTTGTGGAGACTCCGATAAATTTCAGGCCGATATCTGTCAAAAAAGAAGTTAGTCATTTTTCAAAAAATCTATGATCCCGGGTATGCAAAAAAATCCAAAAAAGTGTCAAATTTGAGAAAAAATTTTTTTGGCTCGAAACAATCTAAAATGCCTTAAGATACGTTCCCAAGACCGTTTGTGAAGTCTCCGATAAATTTCAGGCCCGGATCTCTCAAAAAAGAAGTTAGTCATTTTTCAAAAAATCTATGATCCCGGATATGCAAAAAAAATCCAAAAAAGTGTCAAATTTGAGAAAAAATTTGTTTGGCTCGAAACAATCTAAAATGCCTCAAGATACGTTCCCAAGACCGTTTGTGGAGTCTCCAATAAATTTCAGGCCGGTATCTCTCAAAAAAGAAGTTAGTCATTTTTCAAAAAATCTATGATCCCGGATATGCAAAAAAATCCAAAAAAGTGTCAAATTTGAGAAAAATTTTTTTTGGCTCGAAACAACCTAAAATGCCTTAAGATACGATCCCAAGACCGTTTGTGGAGACTCCGATAAATTTCAGGCCGATATCTGTCAAAAAAGAAGTTAGTCATTTTTCAAAAAATCTATGATCCCAGGTATGCAAAAAAATCCAAAAAAGTGTCAAATTTGAGAAAAATTTTTTTTGGCTCGAAAGTACCTAAAATGCCTCAAGATACGTTCCCAAGACCGTTTATGGAGTCTCCGATAAATTTCAGGCCGGTATCTCTCAAAAAAGAAGTTAGTCATTTTTCAAAAAATCTATGATCCCGGATATGCAAAAAAATCCAAAAAAGTGTCAAATTTGAGAAAAAAATTTTTTGGCTCGAAACAATCTAAAATGCCTCAAGATACGTTCCCAAGACCGTTTGTGGAGTCTCCGATAAATTTCAGTCTGGTATCTCTCAAAAAAGAAGTTAGTCATTTTTTCAAAAAATCTGTGACCCCGGATATGCAAAAAAATCCAAAAAAGTGTCGAATTTGAGAAAAAAATTTTTTGGCTCGAAACAACCTAAAATGCCTTAAGATACGATCCCAAGACCGTTTGCGGAGACTCCGATAAATTTCAGGCCGATATCTGTCAAAAAAGAAGTTAGTCATTTTTCAAAAAATCTATGATCCCGGGTATGGAAAAAAATCCAAAAAAGTGTCAAATTTGAGAATAAATTTTTTTGGCTCGAAACAACCTAAAATGCCTTAAGATACGTTCCCAAGACCGTTTGTCAAGTCTCCGATAAATTTCAGGCCCGGATCTCTCAAAAAAGAAGTTAGTCATTTTTCAAGAAATCTATGATCCCGGATATGCAAAAAAATCCAAAAAAGTGTCAAATTTGAGAAAAAAATTTTTTGGCTCGAAACAATCTAAAATGCCTCAAGATACGTTCCCAAGACCGTTTGTGGAGTCTCCGATAAATTTCAGGCCGGTATCTCTCAAAAAAGAAGTTAGTCATTTTTTCAAAAAATCTGTGACCCCGGATATGCAAAAAAATCCAAAAAAGTGTCAAATTTGAGAAAAAATTTTTTTAGCTCGAAACAACCTAAAATGCCTTAAGATACGATCCCAAGACCGTTTGTGGAGACTCCGATAAATTTCAGGCCGATATCTGTCAAAAAAGAAGTTAGTCATTTTTAAAAAAATCTATGATCCCGGGTATGCAAAAAAATCCAAAAAAGTGTCAAATTTGAGTAAAACTTTTTTTGTTTGAAACAGCTAAAATTGCAATAAAATACCTTTCTTTGATCATTTGAAGACGTTTCATTGACCTTCCAAGTGATATCTGAAAGGAGAGAGTCGTGTCAAGAATTAAATTTTATCACTCTAAACCTAGAAAAAATTGAAAAAATTCTCAAGTTTCAGAAAACATTATTTTTTCCTGGAAACCATCTAAAATGCCTTCAGATACGTTCCCAAGACCGTTTGTGGAGTCTCCGATAAATTTCAGGCCGGTATCTCTCAAAAAAGAAGTTAGTCATTTTTTCAAAAAATCTGTGACCCCGGATATGCAAAAAAATCCAAAAAAGTGTCAAATTTGAGAAAAATTTTTTTTGGCTCGAAACAACCTAAAATGCCTTAAGATACGATCCCAAGACCGTTTGTGGAGTCTCCAATAAATTTCAGGCCGGTATCTCTCAAAAAAGAAGTTAGTCATTTTTCAAAAAATCTATGATCCCGGATATGCAAAAAAATCCAAAAAAGTGTCAAATTTGAGAAAAATTTTTTTTGGCTCGAAACAACCTAAAATGCCTTAAGATACGATCCCAAGACCGTTTGTGGAGACTCCGATAAATTTCAGGCCGATATCTGTCAAAAAAGAAGTTAGTCATTTTTCAAAAAATCTATGATCCCAGGTATGCAAAAAAATCCAAAAAAGTGTCAAATTTGAGAAAAATTTTTTTTGGCTCGAAAGTACCTAAAATGCCTCAAGATACGTTCCCAAGACCGTTTATGGAGTCTCCGATAAATTTCAGGCCGGTATCTCTCAAAAAAGAAGTTAGTCATTTTTCAAAAAATCTATGATCCCGGATATGCAAAAAAATCCAAAAAAGTGTCAAATTTGAGAAAAAAAATTTTTGGCTCGAAACAATCTAAAATGCCTCAAGATACGTTCCCAAGACCGTTTGTGGAGTCTCCGATAAATTTCAGTCTGGTATCTCTCAAAAAAGAAGTTAGTCATTTTTTCAAAAAATCTGTGACCCCGGATATGCAAAAAAATCCAAAAAAGTGTCGAATTTGAGAAAAAAATTTTTTGGCTCGAAACAACCTAAAATGCCTTAAGATACGATCCCAAGACCGTTTGCGGAGACTCCGATAAATTTCAGGCCGATATCTGTCAAAAAAGAAGTTAGTCATTTTTCAAAAAATCTATGATCCCGGGTATGGAAAAAAATCCAAAAAAGTGTCAAATTTGAGAATAAATTTTTTTGGCTCGAAACAACCTAAAATGCCTTAAGATACGTTCCCAAGACCGTTTGTCAAGTCTCCGATAAATTTCAGGCCCGGATCTCTCAAAAAAGAAGTTAGTCATTTTTCAAGAAATCTATGATCCCGGATATGCAAAAAAATCCAAAAAAGTGTCAAATTTGAGAAAAAATTTTTTTGGCTCGAAACAATCTAAAATGCCTCAAGATACGTTCCCAAGACCGTTTGTGGAGTCTCCAATAAATTTCAGGCCGGTATCTCTCAAAAAAGAAGTTAGTCATTTTTTCAAAAAATCTGTGACCCCGGATATGCAAAAAAATCCAAAAAAGTGTCAAATTTGAGAAAAATTTTTTTAGCTCGAAACAACCTAAAATGCCTTAAGATACGATCCCAAGACCGTTTGTGGAGACTCCGATAAATTTCAGGCCGATATCTGTCAAAAAAGAAGTTAGTCATTTTTAAAAAAATCTATGATCCCGGGTATGCAAAAAAATCCAAAAAAGTGTCAAATTTGAGTAAAACTTTTTTTGTTTGAAACAGCTAAAATTGCAATAAAATACCTTTCTTTGATCATTTGAAGACGTTTCATTGACCTTCCAAGTGATATCTGAAAGGAGAGAGTCGTGTCAAGAATTAAATTTTATCACTCTAAACCTAGAAAAAATTGAAAAAATTCTCAAGTTTCAGAAAACATTATTTTTTCCTGGAAACCATCTAAAATGCCTTCAGATACGTTCCCAAGACCGTTTGTGGAGTCTCCGATAAATTTCAGGCCGGTATCTCTCAAAAAAGAAGTTAGTCATTTTTTCAAAAAATCTGTGACCCCGGATATGCAAAAAAATCCAAAAAAGTGTCAAATTTGAGAAAAATTTTTTTTGGCTCGAAACAACCTAAAATGCCTTAAGATACGATCCCAAGACCGTTTGAGGAGTCTCCGATAAATTTCAGGCCCGGATCTCTCAAAAAAGAAGTAAGTCATTTTTCAAAAAAGCTATGATTCCGGAAATGCAAAAAAATCCAAAAAAGTGTCAAATTTGAGAAATTTTTTTTTTGGCTCGAAACAACCTAAAATGCTTCAAGATACGTTCCCAAGACCGTTTATGGAGTCTCCGATAAATTTCAGGCCGGTATCTCTCAAAAAAGAAGTTAGTCATTTTTCAAAAAATCTATGATCCCGGATATGCAAAAAAATCCAAAATAGTGTCAAATTTGAGAAAAAAATTTTTTGGCTCGAAACAATCTAAAATGCCTCAAGATACGTTCCCAAGACCGTTTGTGGAGTCTCCGATAAATTTCAGTCTGGTATCTCTCAAAAAAGAAGTTAGTCATTTTTTCAAAATATCTGTGACCCCGGATATGCAAAAAAATCCAAAAAAGTGTCAAATTTGAGAAAAAATTTTTTTGGCTCGAAACAACCTAAAATGCCTTAAGATACGATCCCAAGACCGTTTGCGGAGACTCCGATAAATTTCAGGCCGATATCTGTCAAAAAAGAAGTTAGTCATTTTTCAAAAAATCTATGATCCCGGGTATGCAAAAAAATCCAAAAAAGTGTCAAATTTGAGAAAAATTTTTTTTGGCTCGAAACAATCTAAAATGCCTTAAGATACGTTCCCAAGACCGTTTGTGAAGTCTCCGATAAATTTCAGGCCCGGATCTCTCAAAAAAGAAGTTAGTCATTTTTCAAAAAATCTATGATCCCGGGTATGCAAAAAAATCCAAAAAAGTGTCAAATTTGAGAAAAATTTTTTTTGGCTCGAAAGTACCTAAAATGCCTCAAGATACGTTCCCAAGACCGTTTATGGAGTCTCCGATAAATTTCAGGCCGGTATCTCTCAAAAAAGAAGTTAGTCATTTTTCAAAAAATCTATGATCCCGGATATGCAAAAAAATCCAAAAAAGTGTCAAATTTGAGAAAAAAATTTTTTGGCTCGAAACAATCTAAAATGCCTCAAGATACGTTCCCAAGACCGTTTGTGGAGTCTCCGATAAATTTCAGTCTGGTATCTCTCAAAAAAGAAGTTAGTCATTTTTTCAAAAAATCTGTGACCCCGGATATGCAAAAAAATCCAAAAAAGTGTCGAATTTGAGAAAAAAATTTTTTGGCTCGAAACAACTTAAAATGCCTTAAGATACGATCCCAAGACCGTTTGCGGAGACTCCGATAAATTTCAGGCCGATATCTGTCAAAAAAGAAGTTAGTCTTTTTTCAAAAAATCTATGATCCCGGGTATGGAAAAAAATCCAAAAAAGTGTCAAATTTGAGAATAAATTTTTTTGGCTCGAAACAACCTAAAATGCCTTAAGATACGTTCCCAAGACCGTTTGTCAAGTCTCCGATAAATTTCAGGCCCGGATCTCTCAAAAAAGAAGTTAGTCATTTTTCAAAAAATCTATGATCCCGGATATGCAAAAAAATCCAAAAAAGTGTCAAATTTGAGAAAAAAATTTTTTGGCTCGAAACAATCTAAAATGCCTCAAGATACGTTCCCAAGACCGTTTGTGGAGTCTCCGATAAATTTCAGGCCGGTATCTCTCAAAAAAGAAGTTAGTCATTTTTTCAAAAAATCTGTGACCCCGGATATGCAAAAAAATCCAAAAAAGTGTCAAATTTGAGAAAAAAATTTTTTAGCTCGAAACAACCTAAAATGCCTTAAGATACGATCCCAAGACCGTTTGTGGAGACTCCGATAAATTTCAGGCCGATATCTGTCAAAAAAGAGGTTAGTCATTTTTAAAAAAATCTATGATCCCGGGTATGCAAAAAAATCCAAAAAAGTGTCAAATTTGAGTAAAACTTTTTTTGTTTGAAACAGCTAAAATTGCAATAAAATACCTTTCTTTGATCATTTGAAGACGTTTCATTGACCTTCCAAGTGATATCTGAAAGGAGAGAGTCGTGTCAAGAATTAAATTTTATCACTCTAAACCTAGAAAAAATTGAAAAAATTCTCAAGTTTCAGAAAACATTATTTTTTCCTGGAAACCATCTAAAATGCCTTCAGATACGTTCCCAAGACCGTTTGTGGAGTCTCCGATAAATTTCAGGCCGGTATCTCTCAAAAAAGAAGTTAGTCATTTTTTCAAAAAATCTGTGACCCCGGATATGCAAAAAAATCCAAAAAAGTGTCAAATTTGAGAAAAAATTTGTTTGGCTCGAAACAACCTAAAATGCCTTAAGATACGATCCCAAGACCGTTTGTGGAGTCTCCGATGAATTTCAGGCCGGTATCTGTCAAAAAAGAAGTTAGTCATTTTTAAAAAAATCTATGATCCCGGATATGCAAAAAAATCCAAAAAAGTGTCAAATTTGAGAAAAAAATTTTTTGGCTCGAAACAACCTAAAATGCCTCAAGATACGTTCCCAAGACCGTTTATGGAGTCTCCGATAAATTTCAGGCCGGTATCTCTCAAATCAGAAGTTAGTCATTTTTCAAAAAATCTATGATCCCGAATAGGCAAAAAAATCCAAAAAAGTGTCAAATTTGAGAAAAATTTTTTTAGCTCGAAACAACCTAAAATGCCTTAAGATACGATCCCAAGACCGTTTGTGGAGACTCCGATAAATTTCAGGCCGATATCTGTCAAAAAAGAAGTTAGTCATTTTTAAAAAAATCTATGATCCCGGGTATGCAAAAAAATCCAAAAAAGTGTCAAATTTGAGTAAAACTTTTTTGGTTTGAAACAGCTAAAATTGCAATAAAATACCTTTCTTTGATCATTTGAAGACGTTTCATTGACCTTCCAAGTGATATCTGAAAGGAGAGAGTCGTGTCAAGAATTAAATTTTATCACTCTAAACCTAGAAAAAATTGAAAAAATTCTCAAGTTTCAGAAAACATTATTTTTTCCTGGAAACCATCTAAAATGCCTTCAGATACGTTCCCAAGACCGTTTGTGGAGTCTCCGATAAATTTCAGGCCGGTATCTCTCAAAAAAGAAGTTAGTCATTTTTTCAAAAAATCTGTGACCCCGGATATGCAAAAAAATCCAAAAAAGTGTCAAATTTGAGAAAAAATTTGTTTGGCTCGAAACAACCTAAAATGCCTTAAGATACGATCCCAAGACCGTTTGTGGAGTCTCCGATGAATTTCAGGCCGGTATCTGTCAAAAAAGAAGTTAGTCATTTTTAAAAAAATCTATGATCCCGGATATGCAAAAAAATCCAAAAAAGTGTCAAATTTGAGAAAAAATTTTTTTGGCTCGAAACAACCTAAAATGCCTCAAGATACGTTCCCAAGACCGTTTATGGAGTCTCCGATAAATTTCAGGCCGGTATCTCTCAAATCAGAAGTTAGTCATTTTTCAAAAAATCTATGATCCCGAATAGGCAAAAAAATCCAAAAAAGTGTCAAATTTGAGAAAAATTTTTTTAGCTCGAAACAACCTAAAATGCCTTAAGATACGATCCCAAGACCGTTTGTGGAGACTCCGATAAATTTCAGGCCGATATCTGTCAAAAAAGAAGTTAGTCATTTTTAAAAAAATCTATGATCCCGGGTATGCAAAAAAATCCAAAAAAGTGTCAAATTTGAGTAAAACTTTTTTTGTTTGAAACAGCTAAAATTGCAATAAAATACCTTTCTTTGATCATTTGAAGACGTTTCATTGACCTTCCAAGTGATATCTGAAAGGAGAGAGTCGTGTCAAGAATTAAATTTTATCACTCTAAACCTAGAAAAAATTGAAAAAATTCTCAAGTTTCAGAAAACATTATTTTTTCCTGGAAACCATCTAAAATGCCTTCAGATACGTTCCCAAGACCGTTTGTGGAGTCTCCGATAAATTTCAGGCCGGTATCTCTCAAAAAAGAAGTTTGTCATTTTTTCAAAAAATCTGTGACCCCGGATATGCAAAAAAATCCAAAAAAGTGTCAAATTTGAGAAAAAATTTGTTTGGCTCGAAACAACCTAAAATGCCTTAAGATACGATCCCAAGACCGTTTGTGGAGTCTCCGATGAATTTCAGGCCGGTATCTGTCAAAAAAGAAGTTAGTCATTTTTAAAAAAATCTATTATCCCGGATAGGCAAAAAAATCCAAAAAAGTGTCAAATTTGAGAAAAATTTTTTTTGGCTCGAAACAATCTAAAATGCCTCAAGATACGTTCCCAAGACCGTTTGTGGAGTCTCCGATAAATTTCAGTCTGGTATCTCTCAAAAAAGAAGTTAGTCATTTTTTCAAAAAATCTGTGACCCCGGATATGCAAAAAAATCCAAAAAAGTGTCAAATTTGAGAAAAATTTTTCTTGGCTCGAAACAACCTAAAATGCCTTAAGATACGATCCCAAGACCGTTTGAGGAGACTCCGATAAATTTCAGGCCGATATCTGTCAAAAAAGAAGTTAGTCATTTTTCAAAAAATCTATGATCCCGGGTATGCAAAAAAATCCAAAAAAGTGTCAAATTTGAGAAAATTTTTTTTTGGCTCGAAACAACCTAAAATGCCTCAAGATACGTTCCCAAGACCGTTTATGGAGTCTCCGATAAATTTCAGGCCGGTATCTCTCAAAAAAGAAGTTAGTCATTTTTCAAAAAATCTATGATCCCGGATATGCAAAAAAATCCAAAATAGTGTCAAATTTGAGAAAAATTTTTTTTGGCTCGAAACAATCTAAAATGCCTCAAGATACGTTCCCAAGACCGTTTGTGGAGTCTCCGATAAATTTCAGTCTGGTATCTCTCAAAAAAGAAGTTAGTCATTTTTTCAAAATATCTGTGACCCCGGATATGCAAAAAATCCAAAAAAGTGTCGAATTTGAGAAAAAATTTTTTTGGCTCGAAACAACCTAAAATGCCTTAAGATACAATCCCAAGACCGTTTGCGGAGACTCCGATAAATTTCAGGCCGATATCTGTCAAAAAAGAAGTTAGTCATTTTTCAAAAAATCTATGATCCCGGGTATGCAAAAAAATCCAAAAAAGTGTCAAATTTGAGAAAAATTTTTTTTGGCTCGAAACAATCTAAAATGCCTTAAGATACGTTCCCAAGACCGTTTGTGAAGTCTCCGATAAATTTCAGGCCCGGATCTCTCAAAAAAGAAGTTAGTCATTTTTCAAAAAATCTATGATCCCGGATATGCAAAAAAAATCCAAAAAAGTGTCAAATTTGAGAAACAATTTTTTTGGCTCGAAACAATCTAAAATGCCTTAAGATACGTTCCCAAGACCGTTTGTGAAGTCTCCGATAAATTTCAGGCCCGGATCTCTCAAAAAAGAAGTTAGTCATTTTTCAAAAAATCTATGATCCCGGATATGCAAAAAAAATCCAAAAAAGTGTCAAATTTGAGAAACAATTTTTTTGGCTCGAAACAATCTAAAATGCCTCAAGATACGTTCCCAAGACCGATTGTGGAGTCTCCGATAAATTTCAGGCCGGTATCTCTCAAAAAAGAAGTTAGTCATTTTTCAAAAAATCTATGATCCCGGATATGCAAAAAAATCCAAAAAAGTGTCAAATTTGAGAAAAAATTTTTTTAGCTCGAAACAACCTAAAATGCCTTAAGATACGATCCCAAGACCGTTTGTGGAGACTCCGATAAATTTCAGGCCGATATCTGTCAAAAAAGAAGTTAGTCATTTTTAAAAAAATCTATGATCCCGGGTATGCAAAAAAATCCAAAAAAGTGTCAAATTTGAGTAAAACTTTTTTTGTTTGAAACAGCTAAAATTGCAATAAAATACCTTTCTTTGATCATTTGAAGACGTTTCATTGACCTTCCAAGTGATATCTGAAAGGAGAGAGTCGTGTCAAGAATTAAATTTTATCACTCTAAACCTAGAAAAAATTGAAAAAATTCTCAAGTTTCAGAAAACATTATTTTTTCCTGGAAACCATCTAAAATGCCTTCAGATACGTTCCCAAGACCGTTTGTGGAGTCTCCGATAAATTTCAGGCCGGTATCTCTCAAAAAAGAAGTTAGTCATTTTTTCAAAAAATCTGTGACCCCGGATATGCAAAAAAATCCAAAAAAGTGTCAAATTTGAGAAAAAATTTGTTTGGCTCGAAACAACCTAAAATGCCTTAAGATACGATCCCAAGACCGTTTGTGGAGTCTCCGATGAATTTCAGGCCGGTATCTGTCAAAAAAGAAGTTAGTCATTTTTAAAAAAATCTATGATCCCGGATATGCAAAAAAATCCAAAAAAGTGTCAAATTTGAGAAAAAAATTTTTTGGCTCGAAACAATCTAAAATGCCTCAAGATACGTTCCCAAGACGGTTTGTGGAGTCTCCGATAAATTTCAGGCCGGTATCTCTCAAAAAAGAAGTTAGTCATTTTTTCAAAAAATCTGTGACCCCGGATATGCAAAAAAATCCAAAAAAGTGTCAAATTTGAGAAAAAATTTTTTTGGCTCGAAACAACCTAAAATGCCTTAAGATACGATCACAAGACCGTTTGTGGAGACTCCGATAAATTTCAGGCCGATATCTGTCAAAAAAGAAGTTAGTCATTTTTCAAAAAATCTATGATCCCGGGTATGCAAAAAAATCCAAAAGTGTCAAATTTGAGTAAAACTTTTTTTGGCTCGAAACAACCTAAAATGCCTCAAGATACGTTCTCAAGACCGTTTATGGAGTCTCTGTTAAATTTCAGGCCGGTATCTCTCAAAAAGAAGTTAGTCATTTTTCAAAAAATCTGTGACCCCGGACATGCAAAAAAATCTAAAAAAGTGTCAAATTTGAGAAAAACATTTTTCTGGCTCGAAACAACCTAAAATGCCTCAAGATACGTTCCCAAGACCATTTGTGGAGTCTCCGATAAATTTCTGGCCGGTATCTCTCAAAAAAGAAGTTAATCATTTTTTCAAAAAATCTGTGACCCCGGATATGCAAAAAAATCCAAAAAAGTGTCAAATTTGAGAAAAAAATTTTTTGGCTCGAAACAACCTAAAATGCCTTAAGATACGATCCCAAGACCGTTTGTGGAGTCTCCGATAAATTTCAGGCCGGTATTTCTGAAAGAAGAAGTTAGTCATTTTTCAAAAAATCTGTGACCCCCGGACATGCAAAAAAATCTAAAAAAGTGTCAAATTTGAGAAAAACATTTTTCTGGCTCGAAACAACCTTAAATGCCTCAAGATACGTTCCCAAGACCGTTTGTGGAGTCTCCGATAAATTTCAGTCTGGTATCTCTCAAAAAAGAAGTTAGTCATTTTTTCAAAAAATCTGTAACCCCGGATATGCAAAAAAATCCAAAAAAGTGTCGAATTTGAGAAAAAAATTTTTTGGCTCGAAACAACCTAAAATGCCTTAAGATACGATCCCAAGACCGTTTGCGGAGACTCCGATAAATTTCAGGCCGATATCTGTCAAAAAAGAAGTTAGTCATTTTTCAAAAAATCTATGATCCCGGGTATGGAAAAAAAATCCAAAAAGTGTCAAATTTGAGAAAATTTTTTTTTGGCTCGAAACAACCTAAAATGCCTTAAGATACGTTCCCAAGACCGTTTGTCAAGTCTCCAGTAAATTTCAGGCCCGGATCTCTCAAAAAAGAAGTTAGTCATTTTTCAAAAAATCTATGATCCCGGATATGCAAAAAAATCCAAAAAAGTGTCAAATTTGAGAAAAAAATTTTTTGGCTCGAAACAACCTAAAATGCCTTAAGATACGATCCCAAGACCGTTTGCGGAGACTCCGATAAATTTCAGGCCGATATCTGTCAAAAAAGAAGTTAGTCATTTTTCAAAAAATCTATGATCCCGGGTATGGAAAAAAAATCCAAAAAGTGTCAAATTTGAGAAAATTTTTTTTTGGCTCGAAACAACCTAAAATGCCTTAAGATACGTTCCCAAGACCGTTTGTCAAGTCTCCAGTAAATTTCAGGCCCGGATCTCTCAAAAAAGAAGTTAGTCATTTTTCAAAAAATCTATGATCCCGGATATGCAAAAAAATCCAAAAAAGTGTCAAATTTGAGAAAAAATTTTTTTGGCTCGAAACAATCTAAAATGCCTCAAGATACGTTCCCAAGACCGTTTGTGGAGTCTCCGATAAATTTCAGGCCGGTATCTCTCAAAAAAGAAGTTAGTCATTTTTTCAAAAAATCTGTGACCCCGGATATGCAAAAAAATCCAAAAAAGTGTCAAATTTGAGAAAAAATTTTTTTAGCTCGAAACAACCTAAAATGCCTTAAGATACGATCCCAAGACCGTTTGTGGAGACTCCGATAAGATTCAGGCCGATATCTGTCAAAAAAGAAGTTAGTCATTTTTAAAAAAATCTATGATCCCGGGTATGCAAAAAAATCCAAAAAAGGGTCAAATTTGAGTAAAACTTTTTTTGTTTGAAACAGCTAAAATTGCAATAAAATACCTTTCTTTGATCATTTGAAGACGTTTCATTGACCTTCCAAGTGATATCTGAAAGGAGAGAGTCGTGTCAAGAATTAAATTTTATCACTCTAAACCTAGAAAAAATTGAAAAAATTCTCAAGTTTCAGAAAACATTATTTTTTCCTGGAAACCATCTAAAATGCCTTCAGATACGTTCCCAAGACCGTTTGTGGAGTCTCCGATAAATTTCAGGCCGGTATCTCTCAAAAAAGAAGTTAGTCATTTTTTCAAAAAATCTGTGACCCCGGATTTGCAAGAAAATCCAAAAAATTGTCAAATTTGAGAAAATTTTTTTTTGGCTCGAAACAACCTAAAATGCCTCATGATACGTTCCCAAGACCGTTTGTGGAGTCTCCGATAAATTTCAGGCCCGGATCTCTCAAAAAAGAAGTTAGTCATTTTTTCAAAAAATCTGTAACCCCGGATATGCAAAAAAATCCAAAAAAGTGTCGAATTTGAGAAAAAAAATTTTTGGCTCGAAACAACCTAAAATGCCTTAAGATACGATCCCAAGACCGTTTGCGGAGACTCCGATAAATTTCAGGCCGATATCTGTCAAAAAAGAAGTTAGTCATTTTTCAAAAAATCTATGATCCCGGGTATGGAAAAAAAATCCAAAAAGTGTCAAATTTGAGAAAAATTTTTTTTGGCTCGAAACAACCTAAAATGCCTTAAGATACGTTCCCAAGACCGTTTGTCAAGTCTCCAGTAAATTTCAGGCCCGGATATCTCAAAAAAGAAGTTAGTCATTTTTCAAAAAATCTATGATCCCGGATATGCAAAAAAATCCAAAAAAGTGTCAAATTTGAGAAAAAATTTTTTTGGCTCGAAACAATCTAAAATGCCTCAAGATACGTTCCCAAGACCGTTTGTGGAGTCTCCGATAAATTTCAGGCCGGTATCTCTCAAAAAAGAAGTTAGTCATTTTTTCAAAAAATCTGTGACCCCGGATATGCAAAAAAATCCAAAAAAGTGTCAAATTTGAGAAAAAATTTTTTTAGCTCGAAACAACCTAAAATGCCTTAAGATACGATCCCAAGACCGTTTGTGGAGACTCCGATAAATTTCAGGCCGATATCTGTCAAAAAAGAAGTTAGTCATTTTTAAAAAAATCTATGATCCCGGGTATGCAAAAAAATCCAAAAAAGTGTCAAATTTGAGTAAAACTTTTTTTGTTTGAAACAGCTAAAATTGCAATAAAATACCTTTCTTTGATCATTTGAAGACGTTTCATTGACCTTCCAAGTGATATCTGAAAGGAGAGAGTCGTGTCAAGAATTAAATTTTATCACTCTAAACCTAGAAAAAATTGAAAAAATTCTCAAGTTTCAGAAAACATTATTTTTTCCTGGAAACCATCTAAAATGCCTTCAGATACGTTCCCAAGACCGTTTGTGGAGTCTCCGATAAATTTCAGGCCGGTATCTCTCAAAAAAGAAGTTAGTCATTTTTTCAAAAAATCTGTGACCCCGGATATGCAAAAAAATCCAAAAAAGTGTCAAATTTGAGAAAAAATTTGTTTGGCTCGAAACAATCTAAAATGCCTCAAGATACGTTTCCAAGACGGTTTGTGGAGTCTCCGATAAATTTCAGGCCGGTATCTCTCAAAAAAGAAGTTAGTCATTTTTTCAAAAAATCTGTGACCCCGGATATGCAAAAAAATCCAAAAAAGTGTCAAATTTGAGAAAAAATTTTTTTTGCTCGAAACAACCTAAAATGCCTTAAGATACGATCACAAGACCGTTTGTGGAGACTCCGATAAATTTCAGGCCGATATCTGTCAAAAAAGAAGTTAGTCATTTTTCAAAAAATCTATGATCCCGGGTATGCAAAAAAATCCAAAAGTGTCAAATTTGAGTAAAACTTTTTTTGGCTCGAAACAACCTAAAATGCCTCAAGATACGTTCTCAAGACCGTTTATGGAGTCTCTGATAAATTTCAGGCCGGCATCTCTCAAAAAGAAGTTAGTCATTTTTAAAAAAATCTGTGACCCCGGGCATGAAAAAAATCTAAAAAAGTGTCAAATTTGAGAAAAACATTTTTCTGGCTCGAAACAACCTAAAATGCCTCAAGATACGTTCCCAAGACCATTTGTGGAGTCTCCGATAAATTTCTGGCCGGTATCTCTCAAAAAAGAAGTTAATCATTTTTTCAAAAAATCTGTGACCCCGGATATGCAAAAAAATCCAAAAAAGTGTCAAATTTGAGAAAAAATTTTTTTGGCTCGAAACAACCTAAAATGCCTTAAGATACGATCCCAAGACCGTTTGTGGAGTCTCCGATAAGTTTCAGGCCCGGATCTCCCAAAAAAGAAGTTAGTCATTTTTTCAAAAAATCTGTGACCCCGGATTTGCAAGAAAATCCAAAAAATTGTCAAATTTGAGAAAATTTTTTTTTGGCTCGAAACAACCTAAAATGCCTCATGATACGTTCCCAAGACCGTTTGTGGAGTCTCCGATAAATTTCAGGCCCGGATCTCTCAAAAAAGAAGTTAGTCATTTTTTCAAAAAATCTGTGACCCCGGATATGTAAAAAAATCCAAAAAAGTGTCAAATTTGAGAAAAAAATTTTTGGCTCGAAACAATCTAAAATGCCTCAAGATACGTTCCCAAGACCGTTAGTGGAGTCTCCGATAAATTTCAGGCCGGTATCTCTGAAAAAAGAAGTTAGTCATTTTTCAAATAATCTGTGACCCCGGATATGCAAAAAAATCCAAAAAAGTGTCAAATTTGAGAAAAAAATTTTTTGGCTCGAAACAATCTAAAATGCCTCAAGATACGTTCCCAAGACCGTTTATGGAGTCTCCGATAAATTTCAGGCCGGTTTCTGCGAAAAAAGAATTTAGTCATTTTTCAAATAATCTGTGACCCCGGATATGCAAAAAAATCCAAAAAAGTGTCAAATTTGAGTAAAACTTTTTTTGTTTGAAACAGCTAAAATTACAATAAAATACCTTTCTTTGATCATTTGAAGACGTCTCATTGACCTTCCAAGTGATATCTGAAAGGAGAGAGTCGTGTCAAGAATTAAATTTTATCACTCTAAACCTAGAAAAAATTGAAAAAATTCTCAAGTTTCAGAAAACATTATTTTTTCCTGGAAACCATCTAAAATGCCTTCAGATACGTTCCCAAGACCGTTTGTGGAGTCTCCGATAAATTTCAGGCCAGTATCTCTCAAAAAAGAAGTTAGTCATTTTTCAAAAAATCTATGATCCCGGGTATGCAAAAAAATCCAAAAGTGTCAAATTTGAGTAAAACTTTTTTTGGCTCGAAACAACCTAAAATGCCTCAAGATACGTTCTCAAGACCGTTTATGGAGTCTCTGATAAATTTCAGGCCGGTATCTCTCAAAAAGAAGTTAGTCATTTTTCAAAAAATCTGTGACCCCGGACATGCAAAAAAATCTAAAAAAGTGTCAAATTTGAGAAAAACATTTTTCTGGCTCGAAACAACCTAAAATGCCTCAAGATACGTTCCCAAGACGGTTTGTGGAGTCTCCAATAAATTTCAGGCCCGGATCTCCCAAAAAAGAAGTTAGTCATTTTTTCAAAAAATCTGTGACCCCGGATTTGCAAGAAAATCCAAAAAATTGTCAAATTTGAGAAAATTTTTTTTTGGCTCGAAACAACCTAAAATGCCTCATGATACGTTCCCAAGACCGTTTGTGGAGTCTCCGATAAATTTCAGGCCCGGATCTCTCAAAAAAGAAGTTAGTCATTTTTTCAAAAAATCTGTGACCCCGGATATGTAAAAAAATCCAAAAAAGTGTCAAATTTGAGAAAAAAATTTTTGGCTCGAAACAATCTAAAATGCCTCAAGATACGTTCCCAAGACCGTTAGTGGAGTCTCCGATAAATTTCAGGCCGGTATCTCTGAAAAAAGAAGTTAGTCATTTTTCAAATAATCTGTGACCCCGGATATGCAAAAAAATCCAAAAAAGTGTCAAATTTGAGAAAAAAATTTTTTGGCTCGAAACAATCTAAAATGCCTCAAGATACGTTCCCAAGACCGTTTATGGAGTCTCCGATAAATTTCAGGCCGGTTTCTGCGAAAAAAGAATTTAGTCATTTTTCAAATAATCTGTGACCCCGGATATGCAAAAAAATCCAAAAAAGTGTCAAATTTGAGTAAAACTTTTTTTGTTTGAAACAGCTAAAATTACAATAAAATACCTTTCTTTGATCATTTGAAGACGTCTCATTGACCTTCCAAGTGATATCTGAAAGGAGAGAGTCGTGTCAAGAATTAAATTTTATCACTCTAAACCTAGAAAAAATTGAAAAAATTCTCAAGTTTCAGAAAACATTATTTTTTCCTGGAAACCATCTAAAATGCCTTCAGATACGTTCCCAAGACCGTTTGTGGAGTCTCCGATAAATTTCAGGCCAGTATCTCTCAAAAAAGAAGTTAGACATTTTTTCAAAAAATCTGTGACCCCGGATATGCAAAAAAATCCAAAAAAGTGTCAAATTTGAGAAAAAATTTTTTTGGCTCGAAACAATCTAAAATGCCTCAAGATACGTTCCCAAGACGGTTTGTGGAGTCTCCGATAAATTTCAGGCCAGTATCTCTCAAAAAAGAAGTTAGACATTTTTTCAAAAAATCTGTGACCCCGGATATGCAAAAAAATCCAAAAAAGTGTCAAATTTGAGAAAAAAATTTTTTGGCTCGAAACAACCTTAAATGCCTTAAGATACGATCCCAAGACCGTTTGCGGAGACTCCGATAAATTTCAGGCCGATATCTGTCAAAAAAGAAGTTAGTCATTTTTCAAAAAATCTATGATCCCGGGTATGCAAAAAAAGCCAAAAAAGTGTCAAATTTGAGAAAAATTTTTTTGGCTCGAAACAACCTAAAATGCCTTAAGATACGTTCCCAAGACCGTTTGTGAAGTCTCCGATAAATTTCAGGCCCGGATCTCTCAAAAAAGAAGATAGTCATTTTTCAAAAAATCTATGATCCCGGATATGCAAAAAAATCCAAAAAAGTGTCAAATTTGAGTAAAACTTTTTTTGTTTGAAACAGCTAAAATTGCAATAAAATACCTTTCTTTGATCATTTGAAGACGTTTCATTGACCTTCCAAGTGATATCTGAAAGGAGAGAGTCGTGTCAAGAATTAAATTTTATCACTCTAAACCTAGAAAAAATTGAAAAAATTCTCAAGTTTCAGAAAACATTATTTTTTCCTGGAAACCATCTAAAATGCCTTCAGATACGTTCCCAAGACCGTTAGTGGAGTCTCCGATAAATTTCAGGCCGGTATCTCTCAAAAAAGAAGTTAATCATTTTTTCAAAAAATCTGTGACCCCGGATATGCAAAAAAATCCAAAAAAGTTTCAAATTTGAGAAAAAATATTTTTTGGCTCGAAACAATCTAAAATGCCTCAAGATACGTTCCCAAGACCGTTTATGGAGTCTCCGATAAATTTCAGGCCGGTATCTGCGAAAAAAGAATTTAGTCATTTTTCAAATAATCTGTGACCCCGGATATGCAAAAAAATCCAAAAAAGTGTCAAATATGAGAAAATTATTTTTTTGCTCCAAACAACCTAAAATGCCTTACGATACGTTCCCAAGACCGTTCATGGAGTCTCCCATAAATTTCAGGCCGGTATCTCTCAAAAAAGAAATTAGTCATTTTTCAAAAAATCTATGATCCCGGATATGCAAAAAAATCCAAAAAAGTGTCAAATGTGAGAAAAATTTTTTTTGGCTCGAAACAATCTAAAATGCCTTAAGATACGATCCCAAGACCGTTTGTGGAGTCTCCGATAAATTTCAGGCCGGTATCTGTCAAAAAAGAAGTTAGTCATTTTTCAAAAGATCTATGATCCCGGATATGCAAAAAAATCCAAAAAAGTGTCAAATTTGAGAAAATTTTTTTTTGGCTAGAAACAACCTAAAATGCCTTAAGATACGTTCCCAAGACAATTTGTGAAGTCTCCGATAAATTTCAGGCCCGGATCTCTCAAAAAAGAAGTTAGTCATTTTTCAAAAAAGCTATGATCCTGGATATGCAAAAAAATCCAAAAAAGTGTCAAATTTGAGAAAAAAATTTTTTGGCTCGAAAGTACCTAAAATGCCTCAAGATACGTTCCCAAGACCGTTTATGGAGTCTCCGATAAATTTCAGGCCGATATCTGTCAAAAAAGAAGTTAGTCATTTTTCAAAAAATCTATGATCCCGGATATGCAAAAAAATCCAAAAAAGTGTCAAATTTGAGAAAAAATTTTTTGGCTCGAAACAATCTAAAATGCCTCAAGATACGTTCCCAAGACCGTTTGTGGAGTCTCCGATAAATTTCAGTCTGGTATCTCTCAAAAAAGAAGTTAGTCATTTTTTCAAAAAATCTGTGACCCTGGATATGCAAAAAAATCCAAAAAAGTGTCGAATTTGAGAAAAAAAATTTTTGGCTCGAAACAACCTAAAATGCCTTAAGATACGATACCAAGACCGTTTGCGGAGACTCCGATAAATTTCAGGCCGATATCTGTCAAAAAAGAAGTAAGTCATTTTTTCAAAAAATCTGTGACCCCGGATATGCAAAAAAATCCAAAAAAGTGTCGAATTTGAGAAAAAATTTTTGTGGCTCGAAACAACCTAAAATGCCTTAAGATACGATCCCAAGACCGTTTGCGGAGACTCCGATAAATTTCAGGCCGATATCTGTCAAAAAAGAAGTTAGTCATTTTTCAAAAAATCTATGATCCCGGGTATGCAAAAAAATCCAAAAAAGTGTCAAATTTGAGAAAAATTTTTTTTGGCTCGAAACAACCTAAAATGCCTTAAGATACGTTCCCAAGACCGTTTGTCAAGTCTCCGATAAATTTCAGGTCCGGATCTCTCAAAAAAGAAGTTAGTCATTTTTCAAAAAATCTATGATCCCGGATATGCAAAAAAATCCAAAAAAGTGTCAAATTTGAGAAAAAAATTTTTTTTGGCTCGAAACAATCTAAAATGCCTCAAGATACGTTCCCAAGACCGTTTGTGGAGTCTCCGATAAATTTCAGTCTGGTATCTCTCAAAAAAGAAGTTAGTCATTTTTTCAAAAAATCTGTGACCCTGGATATGCAAAAAAATCCAAAAAAGTGTCGAATTTGAGAAAAAAAATTTTTGGCTCGAAACAACCTAAAATGCCTTAAGATACGATCCCAAGACCGTTTGCGGAGACTCCGATAAATTTCAGGCCGATATCTGTCAAAAAAGAAGCAAGTCATTTTTTCAAAAAATCTGTGACCCCGGATATGCAAAAAAATCCAAAAAAGTGTCGAATTTGAGAAAAAATTTTTGTGGCTTGAAACAACCTAAAATGCCTTAAGATACGATCCCAAGACCGTTTGCGGAGACTCCGATAAATTTCAGGCCGATATCTGTCAAAAAAGAAGTTAGTCATTTTTAAAAAAATCTATGATCCCGGGTATGCAAAAAATCCAAAAAAGTGTCAAATTTGAGTAAAACTTTTTTTGTTTGAAACAGCTAAAATTGCAATAAAATACCTTTCTTTGATCATTTGAAGACGTTTCATTGACCTTCCAAGTGATATCTGAAAGGAGAGAGTCGTGTCAAGAATTAAATTTTATCACTCTAAACCTAGAAAAAATTGAAAAAATTCTCAAGTTTCAGAAAACATTATTTTTTCCTGGAAACCATCTAAAATGCCTTCAGATACGTTCCCAAGACCGTTTGTGGAGTCTCCGATAAATTTCAGGCCGGTATCTCTCAAAAAAGAAGTTAGTCATTTTTTCAAAAAATCTGTGACCCCGGATATGCAAAAAAATCCAAAAAAGTGTCAAATTTGAGAAAAAATTTGTTTGGCTCGAAACAACCTAAAATGCCTTAAGATACGATCCCAAGACCGTTTGTGGAGTCTCTGATGAATTTCAGGCCGGTATCTGTCAAAAAAGAAGTTAGTCATTTTTCAAAAAATCTATGATCCCGGGTATGCAAAAAAATCCAAAAGTGTCAAATTTGAGTAAAACTTTTTTTGGCTCGAAACAACCTAAAATGCCTCAAGATACGTTCCCAAGACGGTTTGTGGAGTCTCCGAGAAATTTCAGGCCGGTATCTCTCAAAAAAGAAGTTAGTCATTTTTTCAAAAAATCTGTGACCCCGGATATGCAAAAAAATCCAAAAAAGTGTCAAATTTGAGAAAAAATTTTTTTGGCTCGAAACAACCTAAAATGCCTTAAGATACGATCACAAGACCGTTTGTGGAGACTCCGAAATTTCAGGCCGATATCTCTGAAAAAAGAAGTTAGTCATTTTTCAAAAAATCTATGATCCCGGGTATGCAAAAAAATCCAAAAAAGTGTCAAATTTGAGAAAAATTTTTTTTGGCTCGAAACAACCTAAAATGCCTCAAGATACGTTCCCAAGACCGTTTATGGAGTCTCCGATAAATTTCAGGCCGGTATCTCTCAAAAAAGAAGTTAGTCATTTTTCAAAAAATCTATGATCCCGGGTATGCAAAAAAATCCAAAAAAGTGTCAAATTTGAGAAAAATTTTTTTTGGCTCGAAACAACCTAAAATGCCTTAAGATACGTTCCCAAGACCGTTTGTCAAGTCTCCGATAAATTTCAGGTCCGGATCTCTCAAAAAAGAAGTTAGTCATTTTTCAAAAAATCTATGATCCCGGATATGCAAAAAAATCCAAAAAAGTGTCAAATTTGAGAAAAAAAATTTTTGGCTCGAAACAATCTAAAATGCCTCAAGATACGTTCCCAAGACCGTTTGTGGAGTCTCCGATAAATTTCAGGCCGGTATCTCTCAAAAAAGAAGTTAGTCATTTTTTCAAAAAATCTGTGACCCCGGATATGCAAAAAAATCCAAAAAAGTGTCAAATTTGAGAAAAAAATTTTTTAGCTCGAAACAACCTAAAATGCCTTAAGATACGATCCCAAGACCGTTTGTGGAGACTCCGATAAATTTCAGGCCGATATCTGTCAAAAAAGAAGTTAGTCATTTTTAAAAAAATCTATGATCCCGGGTATGCAAAAAATCCAAAAAAGTGTCAAATTTGAGTAAAACTTTTTTTGTTTGAAACAGCTAAAATTGCAATAAAATACCTTTCTTTGATCATTTGAAGACGTTTCATTGACCTTCCAAGTGATATCTGAAAGGAGAGAGTCGTGTCAAGAATTAAATTTTATCACTCTAAACCTAGAAAAAATTGAAAAAATTCTCAAGTTTCAGAAAACATTATTTTTTCCTGGAAACCATCTAAAATGCCTTCAGATACGTTCCCAAGACCGTTTGTGGAGTCTCCGATAAATTTCAGGCCGGTATCTCTCAAAAAAGAAGTTAGTCATTTTTTCAAAAAATCTGTGACCCCGGATATGCAAAAAAATCCAAAAAAGTGTCAAATTTGAGAAAAAATTTGTTTGGCTCGAAACAACCTAAAATGCCTTAAGATACGATCCCAAGACCGTTTGTGGAGTCTCTGATGAATTTCAGGCCGGTATCTGTCAAAAAAGAAGTTAGTCATTTTTCAAAAAATCTATGACCACGGATATGCAAAAAAATCCAAAAAAGTGTCAAATTTGAGAAAAAATTTTTTTGGCTCGAAACAATCTAAAATGCCTCAAGATACGTTCCCAAGACGGTTTGTGGAGTCTCCGATAAATTTCAGGCCGGTATCTCTCAAAAAAGAAGTTAGTCATTTTTTCAAAAAATCTGTGACCCCGGATATGCAAAAAAATCCAAAAAAGTGTCAAATTTGAGAAAAAATTTTTTTGGCTCGAAACAACCTAAAATGCCTTAAGATACGATCACAAGACCGTTTGTGGAGACTCTGATAAATTTCAGGCCGATATCTCTGAAAAAAGAAGTTAGTCATTTTTCAAAAAATCTATGATCCCGGGTATGCAAAAAAATCCAAAAAAGTGTCAAATTTGAGAAAATTTTTTTTTGGCTCGAAACAACCTAAAATGCCTCAAGATACGTTCCCAAGACCGTTTATGGAGTCCCCGATAAATTTCAGGCCGGTATCTCTCAAAAAAGAAGTTAGTCATTTTTCAAAAAATCTATGATCCCGGATATGCAAAAAAATCCAAAATAGTGTCAAATCTGAGAAAAAATTTGTTTGGCTCGAAACAATCTAAAATGCCTCAAGATACGTTCCCAAGACCGTTTGTGGAGTCTCCGATAAATTTCAGTCTGGTATCTCTCAAAAAAGAAGTTAGTCATTTTTCAAAAAATCTGTGACCCCGGACATGCAAAAAAATCTAAAAAAGTGTCAAATTTGAGAAAAACATTTTTCTGGCTCGAAACAACCTAAAATGCCTCAAGATACGTTCCCAAGACGGTTTGTGGAGTCTCCGATAAATTTCAGGCCAGTATCTCTCAAAAAAGAAGTTAGTCATTTTTTCAAAAAATCTGTGACCCCGGATATGCAAAAAAATCCAAAAAAGTGTCAAATTTGAGAAAAAATTATTTTGGCTCGAAACAACCTAAAATGCCTTAAGATACGATCACAAGACCGTTTGTGGAGACTCCGATAAATTTCAGGCCGATATCTGTCAAAAAAGAAGTTAGTCATTTTTCAAAAAATCTATGATCCCGGGTATGCAAAAAAATCCAAAAGTGTCAAATTTGAGTAAAACTTTTTTTGGCTCGAAACAACCTAAAATGCCTCAAGATACGTTCTCAAGACCGTTTATGGAGTCTCTGATAAATTTCAGGCCGGTATCTCTCAAAAAGAAGTTAGTCATTTTTCAAAAAATCTGTGACCCCGGACATGCAAAAAAATCTAAAAAAGTGTCAAATTTGAGAAAAACATTTTTCTGGCTCGAAACAACCTAAAATGCCTCAAGATACGTTCCCAAGACGGTTTGTGGAGTCTCCAATAAATTTCAGGCCCGGATCTCCCAAAAAAGAAGTTAGTCATTTTTTCAAAAAATCTGTGACCCCGGATTTGCAAGAAAATCCAAAAAATTGTCAAATTTGAGAAAATTTTTTTTTGGCTCGAAACAACCTAAAATGCCTCATGATACGTTCCCAAGACCGTTTGTGGAGTCTCCGATAAATTTCAGGCCCGGATCTCTCAAAAAAGAAGTTAGTCATTTTTTCAAAAAATCTGTGACCCCGGATATGTAAAAAAATCCAAAAAAGTGTCAAATTTGAGAAAAAAATTTTTGGCTCGAAACAATCTAAAATGCCTCAAGATACGTTCCCAAGACCGTTAGTGGAGTCTCCGATAAATTTCAGGCCGGTATCTCTGAAAAAAGAAGTTAGTCATTTTTCAAATAATCTGTGACCCCGGATATGCAAAAAAATCCAAAAAAGTGTCAAATTTGAGAAAAAAATTTTTTGGCTCGAAACAATCTAAAATGCCTCAAGATACGTTCCCAAGACCGTTTATGGAGTCTCCGATAAATTTCAGGCCGGTTTCTGCGAAAAAAGAATTTAGTCATTTTTCAAATAATCTGTGACCCCGGATATGCAAAAAAATCCAAAAAAGTGTCAAATTTGAGTAAAACTTTTTTTGTTTGAAACAGCTAAAATTACAATAAAATACCTTTCTTTGATCATTTGAAGACGTCTCATTGACCTTCCAAGTGATATCTGAAAGGAGAGAGTCGTGTCAAGAATTAAATTTTATCACTCTAAACCTAGAAAAAATTGAAAAAATTCTCAAGTTTCAGAAAACATTATTTTTTCCTGGAAACCATCTAAAATGCCTTCAGATACGTTCCCAAGACCGTTTGTGGAGTCTCCGATAAATTTCAGGCCAGTATCTCTCAAAAAAGAAGTTAGACATTTTTTCAAAAAATCTGTGACCCCGGATATGCAAAAAAATCCAAAAAAGTGTCAAATTTGAGAAAAAATTTTTTTGGCTCGAAACAATCTAAAATGCCTCAAGATACGTTCCCAAGACGGTTTGTGGAGTCTCCGATAAATTTCAGGCCAGTATCTCTCAAAAAAGAAGTTAGACATTTTTTCAAAAAATCTGTGACCCCGGATATGCAAAAAAATCCAAAAAAGTGTCAAATTTGAGAAAAAAATTTTTTGGCTCGAAACAACCTTAAATGCCTTAAGATACGATCCCAAGACCGTTTGCGGAGACTCCGATAAATTTCAGGCCGATATCTGTCAAAAAAGAAGTTAGTCATTTTTCAAAAAATCTATGATCCCGGGTATGCAAAAAAAGCCAAAAAAGTGTCAAATTTGAGAAAAATTTTTTTGGCTCGAAACAACCTAAAATGCCTTAAGATACGTTCCCAAGACCGTTTGTGAAGTCTCCGATAAATTTCAGGCCCGGATCTCTCAAAAAAGAAGATAGTCATTTTTCAAAAAATCTATGATCCCGGATATGCAAAAAAATCCAAAAAAGTGTCAAATTTGAGTAAAACTTTTTTTGTTTGAAACAGCTAAAATTGCAATAAAATACCTTTCTTTGATCATTTGAAGACGTTTCATTGACCTTCCAAGTGATATCTGAAAGGAGAGAGTCGTGTCAAGAATTAAATTTTATCACTCTAAACCTAGAAAAAATTGAAAAAATTCTCAAGTTTCAGAAAACATTATTTTTTCCTGGAAACCATCTAAAATGCCTTCAGATACGTTCCCAAGACCGTTAGTGGAGTCTCCGATAAATTTCAGGCCGGTATCTCTCAAAAAAGAAGTTAATCATTTTTTCAAAAAATCTGTGACCCCGGATATGCAAAAAAATCCAAAAAAGTTTCAAATTTGAGAAAAAATATTTTTTGGCTCGAAACAATCTAAAATGCCTCAAGATACGTTCCCAAGACCGTTTATGGAGTCTCCGATAAATTTCAGGCCGGTATCTGCGAAAAAAGAATTTAGTCATTTTTCAAATAATCTGTGACCCCGGATATGCAAAAAAATCCAAAAAAGTGTCAAATATGAGAAAATTATTTTTTTGCTCCAAACAACCTAAAATGCCTTACGATACGTTCCCAAGACCGTTCATGGAGTCTCCCATAAATTTCAGGCCGGTATCTCTCAAAAAAGAAATTAGTCATTTTTCAAAAAATCTATGATCCCGGATATGCAAAAAAATCCAAAAAAGTGTCAAATGTGAGAAAAATTTTTTTTGGCTCGAAACAATCTAAAATGCCTTAAGATACGATCCCAAGACCGTTTGTGGAGTCTCCGATAAATTTCAGGCCGGTATCTGTCAAAAAAGAAGTTAGTCATTTTTCAAAAGATCTATGATCCCGGATATGCAAAAAAATCCAAAAAAGTGTCAAATTTGAGAAAATTTTTTTTTGGCTAGAAACAACCTAAAATGCCTTAAGATACGTTCCCAAGACAATTTGTGAAGTCTCCGATAAATTTCAGGCCCGGATCTCTCAAAAAAGAAGTTAGTCATTTTTCAAAAAAGCTATGATCCTGGATATGCAAAAAAATCCAAAAAAGTGTCAAATTTGAGAAAAAAATTTTTTGGCTCGAAAGTACCTAAAATGCCTCAAGATACGTTCCCAAGACCGTTTATGGAGTCTCCGATAAATTTCAGGCCGATATCTGTCAAAAAAGAAGTTAGTCATTTTTCAAAAAATCTATGATCCCGGATATGCAAAAAAATCCAAAAAAGTGTCAAATTTGAGAAAAAATTTTTTGGCTCGAAACAATCTAAAATGCCTCAAGATACGTTCCCAAGACCGTTTGTGGAGTCTCCGATAAATTTCAGTCTGGTATCTCTCAAAAAAGAAGTTAGTCATTTTTTCAAAAAATCTGTGACCCTGGATATGCAAAAAAATCCAAAAAAGTGTCGAATTTGAGAAAAAAAATTTTTGGCTCGAAACAACCTAAAATGCCTTAAGATACGATACCAAGACCGTTTGCGGAGACTCCGATAAATTTCAGGCCGATATCTGTCAAAAAAGAAGTAAGTCATTTTTTCAAAAAATCTGTGACCCCGGATATGCAAAAAAATCCAAAAAAGTGTCGAATTTGAGAAAAAATTTTTGTGGCTCGAAACAACCTAAAATGCCTTAAGATACGATCCCAAGACCGTTTGCGGAGACTCCGATAAATTTCAGGCCGATATCTGTCAAAAAAGAAGTTAGTCATTTTTCAAAAAATCTATGATCCCGGGTATGCAAAAAAATCCAAAAAAGTGTCAAATTTGAGAAAAATTTTTTTTGGCTCGAAACAACCTAAAATGCCTTAAGATACGTTCCCAAGACCGTTTGTCAAGTCTCCGATAAATTTCAGGTCCGGATCTCTCAAAAAAGAAGTTAGTCATTTTTCAAAAAATCTATGATCCCGGATATGCAAAAAAATCCAAAAAAGTGTCAAATTTGAGAAAAAAATTTTTTTTGGCTCGAAACAATCTAAAATGCCTCAAGATACGTTCCCAAGACCGTTTGTGGAGTCTCCGATAAATTTCAGTCTGGTATCTCTCAAAAAAGAAGTTAGTCATTTTTTCAAAAAATCTGTGACCCTGGATATGCAAAAAAATCCAAAAAAGTGTCGAATTTGAGAAAAAAAATTTTTGGCTCGAAACAACCTAAAATGCCTTAAGATACGATCCCAAGACCGTTTGCGGAGACTCCGATAAATTTCAGGCCGATATCTGTCAAAAAAGAAGCAAGTCATTTTTTCAAAAAATCTGTGACCCCGGATATGCAAAAAAATCCAAAAAAGTGTCGAATTTGAGAAAAAATTTTTGTGGCTTGAAACAACCTAAAATGCCTTAAGATACGATCCCAAGACCGTTTGCGGAGACTCCGATAAATTTCAGGCCGATATCTGTCAAAAAAGAAGTTAGTCATTTTTAAAAAAATCTATGATCCCGGGTATGCAAAAAATCCAAAAAAGTGTCAAATTTGAGTAAAACTTTTTTTGTTTGAAACAGCTAAAATTGCAATAAAATACCTTTCTTTGATCATTTGAAGACGTTTCATTGACCTTCCAAGTGATATCTGAAAGGAGAGAGTCGTGTCAAGAATTAAATTTTATCACTCTAAACCTAGAAAAAATTGAAAAAATTCTCAAGTTTCAGAAAACATTATTTTTTCCTGGAAACCATCTAAAATGCCTTCAGATACGTTCCCAAGACCGTTTGTGGAGTCTCCGATAAATTTCAGGCCGGTATCTCTCAAAAAAGAAGTTAGTCATTTTTTCAAAAAATCTGTGACCCCGGATATGCAAAAAAATCCAAAAAAGTGTCAAATTTGAGAAAAAATTTGTTTGGCTCGAAACAACCTAAAATGCCTTAAGATACGATCCCAAGACCGTTTGTGGAGTCTCTGATGAATTTCAGGCCGGTATCTGTCAAAAAAGAAGTTAGTCATTTTTCAAAAAATCTATGATCCCGGGTATGCAAAAAAATCCAAAAGTGTCAAATTTGAGTAAAACTTTTTTTGGCTCGAAACAACCTAAAATGCCTCAAGATACGTTCCCAAGACGGTTTGTGGAGTCTCCGAGAAATTTCAGGCCGGTATCTCTCAAAAAAGAAGTTAGTCATTTTTTCAAAAAATCTGTGACCCCGGATATGCAAAAAAATCCAAAAAAGTGTCAAATTTGAGAAAAAATTTTTTTGGCTCGAAACAACCTAAAATGCCTTAAGATACGATCACAAGACCGTTTGTGGAGACTCCGAAATTTCAGGCCGATATCTCTGAAAAAAGAAGTTAGTCATTTTTCAAAAAATCTATGATCCCGGGTATGCAAAAAAATCCAAAAAAGTGTCAAATTTGAGAAAAATTTTTTTTGGCTCGAAACAACCTAAAATGCCTCAAGATACGTTCCCAAGACCGTTTATGGAGTCTCCGATAAATTTCAGGCCGGTATCTCTCAAAAAAGAAGTTAGTCATTTTTCAAAAAATCTATGATCCCGGGTATGCAAAAAAATCCAAAAAAGTGTCAAATTTGAGAAAAATTTTTTTTGGCTCGAAACAACCTAAAATGCCTTAAGATATGTTCCCAAGACCGTTTGTCAAGTCTCCGATAAATTTCAGGTCCGGATCTCTCAAAAAAGAAGTTAGTCATTTTTCAAAAAATCTATGATCCCGGATATGCAAAAAAATCCAAAAAAGTGTCAAATTTGAGAAAAAAAATTTTTGGCTCGAAACAATCTAAAATGCCTCAAGATACGTTCCCAAGACCGTTTGTGGAGTCTCCGATAAATTTCAGGCCGGTATCTCTCAAAAAAGAAGTTAGTCATTTTTTCAAAAAATCTGTGACCCCGGATATGCAAAAAAATCCAAAAAAGTGTCAAATTTGAGAAAAAAATTTTTTAGCTCGAAACAACCTAAAATGCCTTAAGATACGATCCCAAGACCGTTTGTGGAGACTCCGATAAATTTCAGGCCGATATCTGTCAAAAAAGAAGTTAGTCATTTTTAAAAAAATCTATGATCCCGGGTATGCAAAAAATCCAAAAAAGTGTCAAATTTGAGTAAAACTTTTTTTGTTTGAAACAGCTAAAATTGCAATAAAATACCTTTCTTTGATCATTTGAAGACGTTTCATTGACCTTCCAAGTGATATCTGAAAGGAGAGAGTCGTGTCAAGAATTAAATTTTATCACTCTAAACCTAGAAAAAATTGAAAAAATTCTCAAGTTTCAGAAAACATTATTTTTTCCTGGAAACCATCTAAAATGCCTTCAGATACGTTCCCAAGACCGTTTGTGGAGTCTCCGATAAATTTCAGGCCGGTATCTCTCAAAAAAGAAGTTAGTCATTTTTTCAAAAAATCTGTGACCCCGGATATGCAAAAAAATCCAAAAAAGTGTCAAATTTGAGAAAAAATTTGTTTGGCTCGAAACAACCTAAAATGCCTTAAGATACGATCCCAAGACCGTTTGTGGAGTCTCTGATGAATTTCAGGCCGGTATCTGTCAAAAAAGAAGTTAGTCATTTTTCAAAAAATCTATGACCACGGATATGCAAAAAAATCCAAAAAAGTGTCAAATTTGAGAAAAAATTTTTTTGGCTCGAAACAATCTAAAATGCCTCAAGATACGTTCCCAAGACGGTTTGTGGAGTCTCCGATAAATTTCAGGCCGGTATCTCTCAAAAAAGAAGTTAGTCATTTTTTCAAAAAATCTGTGACCCCGGATATGCAAAAAAATCCAAAAAAGTGTCAAATTTGAGAAAAAATTTTTTTGGCTCGAAACAACCTAAAATGCCTTAAGATACGATCACAAGACCGTTTGTGGAGACTCTGATAAATTTCAGGCCGATATCTCTGAAAAAAGAAGTTAGTCATTTTTCAAAAAATCTATGATCCCGGGTATGCAAAAAAATCCAAAAAAGTGTCAAATTTGAGAAAATTTTTTTTTGGCTCGAAACAACCTAAAATGCCTCAAGATACGTTCCCAAGACCGTTTATGGAGTCCCCGATAAATTTCAGGCCGGTATCTCTCAAAAAAGAAGTTAGTCATTTTTCAAAAAATCTATGATCCCGGATATGCAAAAAAATCCAAAATAGTGTCAAATCTGAGAAAAAATTTGTTTGGCTCGAAACAATCTAAAATGCCTCAAGATACGTTCCCAAGACCGTTTGTGGAGTCTCCGATAAATTTCAGTCTGGTATCTCTCAAAAAAGAAGTTAGTCATTTTTCAAAAAATCTGTGACCCCGGACATGCAAAAAAATCTAAAAAAGTGTCAAATTTGAGAAAAACATTTTTCTGGCTCGAAACAACCTAAAATGCCTCAAGATACGTTCCCAAGACGGTTTGTGGAGTCTCCGATAAATTTCAGGCCAGTATCTCTCAAAAAAGAAGTTAGTCATTTTTTCAAAAAATCTGTGACCCCGGATATGCAAAAAAATCCAAAAAAGTGTCAAATTTGAGAAAAAATTATTTTGGCTCGAAACAACCTAAAATGCCTTAAGATACGATCACAAGACCGTTTGTGGAGACTCCGATAAATTTCAGGCCGATATCTGTCAAAAAAGAAGTTAGTCATTTTTCAAAAAATCTATGATCCCGGGTATGCAAAAAAATCCAAAAGTGTCAAATTTGAGTAAAACTTTTTTTGGCTCGAAACAACCTAAAATGCCTCAAGATACGTTCTCAAGACCGTTTATGGAGTCTCTGATAAATTTCAGGCCGGTATCTCTCAAAAAGAAGTTAGTCATTTTTCAAAAAATCTGTGACCCCGGACATGCAAAAAAATCTAAAAAAGTGTCAAATTTGAGAAAAACATTTTTCTGGCTCGAAACAACCTAAAATGCCTCAAGATACGTTCCCAAGACGGTTTGTGGAGTCTCCAATAAATTTCAGGCCGTTATCTCTCAAAAAAGAAGTTAGTCATTTTTTCAAAAAATCTGTGACCCCGGATATGCAAAAAAATCCAAAAAAGTGTCAAATTTGAGAAAAAATTTTTTTGGCTCGAAACAACCTAAAATGCCTTAAGATACGATCACAAGACCGTTTGTGGAGACTCCGATAAATTTCAGGCCGATATCTGTCAAAAAAGAAGTTAGTCATTTTTCAAAAAATCTATGATCCCGGGTATGCAAAAGAATCCAAAAGTGTCAAATTTGAGTAAAACTTTTTTTGGCTCGAAACAACCTAAAATGCCTCAAGATACGTTCTCAAGACCGTTTATGGAGTCTCTGATAAATTTCAGGCCGGTATCTCTCAAAAAGAAGTTAGTCATTTTTCAAAAAATCTGTGACCCCGGACATGCAAAAAAATCTAAAAAAGTGTCAAATTTGAGAAAAACATTTTTCTGGCTCGAAACAACCTAAAATGCCTCAAGATACGTTCCCAAGACCATTTGTGGAGTCTCTGATAAATTTCTGGCCGGTATCTCTCAAAAAAGAAGTTAATCATTTTTTCAAAAAATCTGTGACCCCGGATATGCAAAAAAATCCAAAAAAGTGTCAAATTTGAGTAAAACTTTTTTTGTTTGAAACAGCTAAAATTGCAACAAAATACCTTTCTTTGATCATTTGAAGACGTTTCATTGACCTTCCAAGTGATATCTGAAAGGAGAGAGTCGTGTCAAGAATTAAATTTTATCACTCTAAACCTAGAAAAAATTGAAAAAATTCTCAAGTTTCAGAAAACATTATTTTTTCCTGGAAACCATCTAAAATGCCTTCAGATACGTTCCCAAGACCGTTTGTGGAGTCTCCGATAAATTTCAGGCCGGTATCTCTCAAAAAAGAAGTTAGTCATTTTTTCAAAAAATCTGTGACCCCGGATATGCAAAAAAATCCAAAAAAGTGTCAAATTTGAGAAAAAATTTTTTTGGCTCGAAACAACCTAAAATGCCTTAAGATACGATCACAAGACCGTTTGTGGAGACTCCGATAAATTTCAGGCCGATATCTGTCAAAAAAGAAGTTAGTCATTTTTCAAAAAATCTATGATCCCGGGTATGCAAAAGAATCCAAAAGTGTCAAATTTGAGTAAAACTTTTTTTGGCTCGAAACAACCTAAAATGCCTCAAGATACGTTCTCAAGACCGTTAATGGAGTCTCTGATAAATTTCAGGCCGGTATCTCTCAAAAAGAAGTTAGTCATTTTTCAAAAAATCTATGATCCCGGATATGCAAAAAAATCCAAAATAGTGTCAAATTTGAGAAAAAAATTTTTTGGCTCGAAACAATCTAAAATGCCTCAAGATACGTTCCCAAGACCGTTTGTGGAGTCTCCGATAAATTTCAGTCTGGTATCTCGAAAAAAAGAAGTTAGTCATTTTTTCAAAAAATCTGTGACCCCGGATATGCAAAAGAATCCAAAAAAGTGTCGAATTTGAGAAAAAATTTTTTTGGCTCGAAACAACCTAAAATGCCTTAAGATACGATCCGAAGACCGTTTGCGGAGTCTCCGATAAATTTCAGGCCGGTATCTTGCAAAAAAGAAGTTAGTCATTTTTCAAAAAATCTATGATCCCGGATATGCAAAAAAATCCAAAAAAGTGTCCAATTTGAGAAAAATTTTTTTGGCTCGAAACAATCTAAAATGCCTCAAGATACGTTCCCAAGACCGTTTGTGGAGTCTCCGATAAATTTCAGGCCCGGATCTCTCAAAAAAGAAGTAAGTCATTTTTCAAAAAAGCTATGATTCCGGAAATGCAAAAAAATCCAAAAAAGTGTCAAATTTGAGAAATTTTTTTTTTGGCTCGAAACAACCTAAAATGCTTCAAGATACGTTCCCAAGACCGTTTATGGAGTCTCCGATAAATTTCAGGCCGGTATCTCTCAAAAAAGAAGTTAGTCATTTTTCAAAAAATCTATGATCCCGGATATGCAAAAAAATCCAAAAAAGTGTCAAATTTGAGAAAAAAATTTGCTGGCTCGAAACAACCTAAAATGCCTCAAGATACGTTCCCAAGACCGTTTGTGGAGTCTCCAGTAAATTTCAGGCCGGTATCTCTCAAAAAAGAAGTTAGTCATTTTTTCAAAAAATCTATGATCCCGGATATGCAAAAAAATCAAAAAAAGTGTCAAATTTGAGAAAATTTTTTTTTGGCTCGAAACAACCTAAAATGCCTCAAGATACGTTCCCAAGACCGTTTATGGATTCTCCGATAAATTTCAGGCCGGTATCTTGCAAAAAAGAAGTTAGTCATTTTTCAAAAAATCTATGATCCCGGATATGCAAAAAAATCCAAAAAAGTGTCAAATTTGAGAAAAAATTTTTTGGCTCGAAACAACCTAAAATGCCTCAAGATACGTTCCCAAGACCGTTTGTGGAGTCTCCGATAAATTTCAGGCCGGTATCTGTCAAAAAAGAAGTTAGTCATTTTTCAAAAAATCTATGATCCCGGATATGCAAAAAAATCCAAAAAAGTGTCAAATTTGAGAAAAAAATTTGTTGGCTCGAAACAACCTAAAATGCCTCAAGATACGTTCCCAAGACCGTTTGTGGAGTCTCCGATAAATTTCAGGCCGGTATCTGTCAAAAAAGAAGTTAGTCATTTTTCAAAAAATCTATGATCCCGGATATGCAAAAAAATCCAAAAAAGTGTCAAATTTGAGAAAAAATTTTTTTGGCTCGAAACAACATAAAATGCCTCAAGATACGTTCCCAAGACCGTTTATGGATTCTCCGATAAATTTCAGGCCGGTATCTTGCAAAAAAGAAGTTAGTCATTTTTCAAAAAATCTATGATCCCGGATATGCAAAAAAATCCAAAAAAGTGTCAAATTTGAGAAAAATTTTTTTGGCTCGAAACAATCTAAAATGCCTCAAGATACGTTCCCAAGACCGTTTGTGGAGTCTCCGATAAATTTCAGGCCCGGATCTCTCAAAAAAGAAGTAAGTCATTTTTCAAAAAAGCTATGATTCCGGAAATGCAAAAAAATCCAAAAAAGTGTCAAATTTGAGAAATTTTTTTTTTGGCTCGAAACAACCTAAAATGCTTCAAGATACGTTCCCAAGACCGTTTATGGAGTCTCCGATAAATTTCAGGCCGGTATCTCTCAAAAAAGAAGTTAGTCATTTTTCAAAAAATCTATGATCCCGGATATGCAAAAAAATCCAAAAAAGTGTCAAATTTGAGAAAAAAATTTGCTGGCTCGAAACAACCTAAAATGCCTCAAGATACGTTCCCAAGACCGTTTGTGGAGTCTCCGGTAAATTTCAGGCCGGTATCTCTCAAAAAAGAAGTTAGTCATTTTTTCAAAAAATCTATGATCCCGGATATGCAAAAAAATCAAAAAAAGTGTCAAATTTGAGAAAATTTTTTTTTGGCTCGAAACAACCTAAAATGCCTCAAGATACGTTCCCAAGACCGTTTATGGATTCTCCGATAAATTTCAGGCCGGTATCTTGCAAAAAAGAAGTTAGTCATTTTTCAAAAAATCTATGATCCCGGATATGCAAAAAAATCCAAAAAAGTGTCAAATTTGAGAAAAAATTTTTTGGCTCGAAACAACCTAAAATGCCTCAAGATACGTTCCCAAGACCGTTTGTGGAGTCTCCGATAAATTTCAGGCCGGTATCTGTCAAAAAAGAAGTTAGTCATTTTTCAAAAAATCTATGATCCCGGATATGCAAAAAAATCCAAAAAAGTGTCAAATTTGAGAAAAAAATTTGTTGGCTCGAAACAACCTAAAATGCCTCAAGATACGTTCCCAAGACCGTTTGTGGAGTCTCCGATAAATTTCAGGCCGGTATCTGTCAAAAAAGAAGTTAGTCATTTTTCAAAAAATCTATGATCCCGGATATGCAAAAAAATCCAAAAAAGTGTCAAATTTGAGAAAAAATTTTTTTGGCTCGAAACAACCTAAAATGCCTCAAGATACGTTCCCAAGACCGTTTATGGATTCTCCGATAAATTTCAGGCCGGTATCTTGCAAAAAAGAAGTTAGTCATTTTTCAAAAAATCTATGATCCCGGATATGCAAAAAAATCCAAAAAAGTGTCAAATTTGAGAAAAATTTTTTTGGCTCGAAACAATCTAAAATGCCTCAAGATACGTTCCCAAGACCGTTTGTGGAGTCTCCGATAAATTTCAGGCCGGTATCTGTCAAAAAAGAAGTTAGTCATTTTTCAAAAAATCTATGATCCCGGATATGCAAAAAAATCCAAAAAAGTGTCAAATTTGAGAAACATTTTTTTTGGCTCGAAACAACCTAAAATGCCTCAAGATACGTTCCCAAGACCGTTTATGGATTCTCCGATAAATTTCAGGCCCGGATCTCTCAAAAAAGAAGTTAGTCATTTTTCAAAAAATCTATGAGCCCGGATATGCAAAAAAATCCAAAAAAGTGTCAAATTTGAGAAAAAATTTTTTTGGCTCGAAACAATCTAAAATGCCTCAAGATACGTTCCCAAGACCGTTTGTGGAGTCTCCGATAAATTTCAGGCCCGGATCTCTCAAAAAAGAAGTTAGTCATTTTTCAAAAAATCTATGATCCCGGAAATGCAAAAAAATCCAAAAAAGTGTCAAATTTGAGAAAAATTTTTTTGGCTCGAAACAATCTAAAATGCCTCAAGATACGTTCCCAAGACCGTTTGTGGAGTCTCCGATAAATTTCAGGCCGGTATCTGTCAAAAAAGAAGTTAGTCATTTTTCAAAAAATCTATGATCCCGGATATGCAAAAAAATCCAAAAAAGTGTCAAATTTGAGAAAAATTTTTTTTGGCTCGAAACAACCTAAAATGCCTCAAGATACGTTCCCAAGACCGTTTATGGATTCTCCGATAAATTTCAGGCCCGGATCTCTCAAAAAAGAAGTTAGTCATTTTTCAAAAAATCTATGAGCCCGGATATGCAAAAAAATCCAAAAAAGTGTCAAATTTGAGAAAAAATTTTTTTGGCTCGAAACAATCTAAAATGCCTCAAGATACGTTCCCAAGACCGTTTGTGGAGTCTCCGATAAATTTCAGGCCCGGATCTCTCAAAAAAGAAGTTAGTCATTTTTCAAAAAAGCTATGATCCCGGAAATGCAAAAAAATCCAAAAAAGTGTCAAATTTGAGAAAATTTTTTTTTGGCTCGAAACAACCTAAAATGCTTCAAGATACGTTCCCAAGACCGTTTATGGAGTCTCCGATAAATTTCAGGCCAGTATCTCTCAAAAAAGAAGTTAGTCATTTTTCAAAAAATCTATGATCCCGGATATGCAAAAAAATCCAAAAAAGTGTCAAATTTGAGAAAAAATTTTTTTGGCTCGAAACAACCTAAAATGCCTCAAGATACGTTCCCAAGACCGTTTATGGATTCTCCGATAAATTTCAGGCCGGTATCTTGCAAAAAAGAAGTTAGTCATTTTTCAAAAAATCTATGATCCCGGATATGCAAAAAAATCCAAAAAAGTGTCAAATTTGAGAAAATTTTTTTTGGCTCGAAACAATCTAAAATGCCTCAAGATACGTTCCCAAGACCGTTTGTGGAGTCTCCGATAAATTTCAGGCCCGGATCTCTCAAAAAAGAAATTAGTCATTTTTCAAAAAAGCTATGATCCCGGAAATGCAAAAAAATCCAAAAAAGTGTCAAATTTGAGAAATTTTTTTTTTGGCTCGAAACAATCTAAAATGCCTCAAGATACGTTCCCAAGACCGTTTGTGAAGTCGTCGATAAATTTCAGGCCGGTATCTCTCAAAAAAGAAGTTAGTCATTTTTCAAAAAATCTATGATCCCGGATATGCAAAAAAATCCAAAAAAGTGTCAAATTTGAGAAAAAAATTTTTTGGCTCGAAACAACCTAAAATGCCTCAAGATACGTTCCCAAGACCGTTTATGGATTCTCCGATAAATTTCAGGCCGGTATCTTGCAAAAAAGAAGTTAGTCATTTTTCAAAAAATCTATGATCCCGGATATGCAAAAAAATCCAAAAAAGTGTCAAATTTGAGAAAATTTTTTTTGGCTCGAAACAATCTAAAATGCCTCAAGATACGTTCCCAAGACCGTTTGTGGAGTCTCCGATAAATTTCAGGCCCGGATCTCTCAAAAAAGAAGTTAGTCATTTTTCAAAAAAGCTATGATCCCGGAAATGCAAAAAAATCCAAAAAAGTGTCAAATTTGAGAAATTTTTTTTTGGCTCGAAACAATCTAAAATGCCTCAAGATACGTTCCCAAGACCGTTTGTGAAGTCGTCGATAAATTTCAGGCCGGTATCTCTCAAAAAAGAAGTTAGTCATTTTTCAAAAAATCTATGATCCCGGATATGCAAAAAAATCCAAAAAAGTGTCAAATTTGAGAAAAAATTTTTTTGGCTCGAAACAACCTAAAATGCCTCAAGATACGTTCCCAAGACCGTTTATGGATTGTCCGATAAATTTCAGGCCCGTATCTCGCAAAAAAGAAGTTAGTCATTTTTCAAAAAATCTATTATCCCGGATATGCAAAAAAATCCAAAAAAAGTCAAATTTGAGAAAAATTTTTTTGGCTCGAAACAATCTAAAATGCCTCAAGATACGTTCCCAAGACCGTTTGTGGAGTCTCCGATAAATTTCAGGCCCGGATCTCTCAAAAAAGAAGTTAGTCATTTTTCAAAAAAGCTATGATCCCGGAAATGCAAAAAAATCCAAAAAAGTGTCAAATTTGAGAAAATTTTTTTTTGGCTCAAAACAACCTAAAATGCTTCAAGATACGTTCCCAAGACCGTTTATGGAGTCTCCGATAAATTTCAGGCCGGTATCTCTCAAAAAAGAAGTTAGTCATTTTTTAAAAAATCTATCATCCCGGATATGCAAAAAAATCCAAAAAAAGTGTCAAATTTGAGAAAAAATTTTTTTTTGGCTCGAAACAACCTAAAATGCTTCAAGATACGTTCCCAAGACCGTTTATGGAGTCTCCGATAAATTTCAGGCCAGTATCTCTCAAAAAAGAAGTTAGTCATTTTTCAAAAAATCTATGATCCCGGATATGCAAAAAAATCCAAAAAAGTGTCAAATTTGAGAAAAAATTTTTTTGGCTCGAAACAACCTAAAATGCCTCAAGATACGTTCCCAAGACCGTTTATGGATTCTCCGATAAATTTCAGGCCGGTATCTTGCAAAAAAGAAGTTAGTCATTTTTCAAAAAATCTATGATCCCGGATATGCAAAAAAATCCAAAAAAGTGTCAAATTTGAGAAAATTTTTTTTGGCTCGAAACAATCTAAAATGCCTCAAGATACGTTCCCAAGACCGTTTGTGGAGTCTCCGATAAATTTCAGGCCCGGATCTCTCAAAAAAGAAGTTAGTCATTTTTCAAAAAAGCTATGATCCCGGAAATGCAAAAAAATCCAAAAAAGTGTCAAATTTGAGAAATTTTTTTTTTGGCTCGAAACAATCTAAAATGCCTCAAGATACGTTCCCAAGACCGTTTGTGAAGTCGTCGATAAATTTCAGGCCGGTATCTCTCAAAAAAGAAGTTAGTCATTTTTCAAAAAATCTATGATCCCGGATATGCAAAAAAATCCAAAAAAGTGTCAAATTTGAGAAAAAAATTTTTTGGCTCGAAACAACCTAAAATGCCTCAAGATACGTTCCCAAGACCGTTTATGGATTGTCCGATAAATTTCAGGCCGGTATCTCGCAAAAAAGAAGTTAGTCATTTTTCAAAAAATCTATTATCCCGGATATGCAAAAAAATCCAAAAAAAGTCAAATTTGAGAAAAATTTTTTTGGCTCGAAACAATCTAAAATGCCTCAAGATACGTTCCCAAGACCGTTTGTGGAGTCTCCGATAAATTTCAGGCCCGGATCTCTCAAAAAAGAAGTTAGTCATTTTTCAAAAAAGCTATGATCCCGGAAATGCAAAAAAATCCAAAAAAGTGTCAAATTTGAGAAAAAATTTTTTTGGCTCGAAACAATCTAAAATGCCTCAAGATACGTTCCCAAGACCGTTTGTGGAGTCTCCGATAAATTTCAGGCCCGGATCTCTCAAAAAAGAAGTTAGTCATTTTTCAAAAAAGCTATGATCCCGGAAATGCAAAAAAATCCAAAAAAGTGTCAAATTTGAGAAAATTTTTTTTTGGCTCGAAACAACCTAAAATGCTTCAAGATACGTTCCCAAGACCGTTTATGGAGTCTCCGATAAATTTCAGGCCAGTATCTCTCAAAAAAGAAGTTAGTCATTTTTCAAAAAATCCAAGATCCCGGATATGCAAAAAAATCCAAAAAAGTGTCAAATTTGAGAAAAAATTTTTTTGGCTCGAAACAACCTAAAATGCCTCAAGATACGTTCCCAAGACCGTTTATGGATTCTCCGATAAATTTCAGCCCCGTATCTGTCAAAAAAGAAGTTAGTCATTTTTTCAAAAAATGTGTGACCCCGGATATGCAAAAAAATCCAAAAAAGTGTCAATTTTGAGAAGAATTTTTTTTGGCTCGAAACAACCTAAAATGCCTTAAGATACGATCCCAAGACCGTTTGTGAAGTCGTCGATAAATTTCAGGCCGGTATCTCTCAAAAAAGAAGTTAGTCATTTTTTCAAAAAATCTGTGACCCCGGATATGCAAAAAAATCCAAAAAAGTGTCAAATTTGAGAAAAAAAATTTTTGGCTCGAAAGAACCTAAAATGCCTTAAAATACGATCCCAAGACCATTTGTGGAGTCTCCGATAAATTTCAGGCCTGGATCTCTCAAAAAAAAAGTTAGTCATTTTTTCAAAAAATCTATGATCCCGGATATGCAAAAAAATCCAAAAAAGTGTCAAATTTGAGAAAAAATTTTTTTGGCTCGAAACAACCTAAAATGCCTCAAGTTACGTTCCCAAGACCGTTGATAGAGTCTCCGATAAATTTCAGGCCCGTATCTGTCAAAAAAGAATTGAGTCATTTTTCAAAAAATCTATGATCCCGGATATGCAAAAAAATCCAAAAAAGTGTCAAATTTGAGAAGAATTTTGTTTGGCTCGAAGCAATCTAAAATGCCTTGAGATACGTTCCCAAGACCGTTTATGGAGACTCCGATAAATTTCAGGCCCGGATCTCTCAAAAAAGAAGTTAGTCATTTTTTCAAAAAATCTGTGACCCCGGATATGCAAAAAAATCCAAAAAAGTGTCAAATTTGAGAAAAAAATTTTTTGGCTCGAAACAACCTAAAAAGCCTCAAGATACGTTCCCAAGACCGTTTATGGAGTCTCCGATAAATTTCAGCCCCGTATCTGTCAAAAAAGAATTGAGTCATTTTTCAAAAAATCTATGATCCCGGATATGCAAAAAAATCCAAAAAAGTGTCAAATTTGAGAAGAATTTTTTTTGGCTCGAAACAATCTAAAATGCCTTGAGATACGTTCCCAAGACCGTTTATGGAGTCTCCGATAAATTTCAGGCCCGGATCTCTCAAAAAAGAAGTTAGTCATTTTCCAAAAAAGCGATGATCCCGGATATGCAAAAAAATCCAAAAAAGTGTCAAATTTGAGAAAAAAATTTTTTGGCTCGAAACAACCTAAAATGCCTCAAGTTACGTTCCCAAGACCGTTGATAGAGTCTCCGATAAATTTCAGGCCCGTATCTGTCAAAAAAGAATTGAGTCATTTTTCAAAAAATCTATGATCCCGGATATGCAAAAAAATCCAAAAAAGTGTCAAATTTGAGAAGAATTTTGTTTGGCTCGAAGCAATCTAAAATGCCTTGAGATACGTTCCCAAGACCGTTTATGGAGACTCCGATAAATTTCAGGCCCGGATCTCTCAAAAAAGAAGTTAGTCATTTTTTCAAAAAATCTGTGACCCCGGATATGCAAAAAAATCCAAAAAAGTGTCAAATTTGAGAAAAAAATTTTTTGGCTCGAAACAACCTAAAAAGCCTCAAGATACGTTCCCAAGACCGTTTATGGAGTCTCCGATAAATTTCAGCCCCGTATCTGTCAAAAAAGAATTGAGTCATTTTTCAAAAAATCTATGATCCCGGATATGCAAAAAAATCCAAAAAAGTGTCAAATTTGAGAAGAATTTTTTTTGGCTCGAAACAATCTAAAATGCCTTGAGATACGTTCCCAAGACCGTTTATGGAGTCTCCGATAAATTTCAGGCCCGGATCTCTCAAAAAAGAAGTTAGTCATTTTCCAAAAAAGCGATGATCCCGGATATGCAAAAAAATCCAAAAAAGTGTAAAATTGGAGAAAAATTTTTTTTGGCTCGAAACAACCTAAAATGCCTTAAGATACGATCCCAAGACCGTTTGTGGAGTCTCCGATAAATTTCAGGCCGGTATCTCTCAAAAAAGAAGTTAGTCATTTTTTCAAAAAATCTGTGACCCCGGATATGCAAAAAAATCAAAAAAAGTGTCCAATTTGAGAAAAATTTTTTTGGCTCGAAACAACCTAAAAAGCCTCAAGATACGTTCCCAAGACCGTTTATGGAGTCTCCGATAAATTTCAGCCCCGTATCTGTCAAAAAAGAATTGAGTCATTTTTCAAAAAATCTATGATCCCGGATATGCAAAAAAATCCAAAAAAGTGTCAAATTTGAGAAGAATTTTTTTTGGCTCGAAACAATCTAAAATGCCTTGAGATACGTTCCCAAGACCGTTTATGGAGTCTCCGATAAATTTCAGGCCCGGATCTCTCAAAAAAGAAGTTAGTCATTTTTTCAAAAAATCTGTGACCCCGGATATGCAAAAAAATCCAAAAAAGTGTCAATTTTGAGAAGAATTTTGTTTGGCTCGAAGCAATCTAAAATGCCTTGAGATACGTTCCCAAGACCGTTTATGGAGACTCCGATAAATTTCAGGCCCGGATCTCTCAAAAAAGAAGTTAGTCATTTTTTCAAAAAATCTGTGACCCCGGATATGCAAAAAAATCCAAAAAAGTGTCAAATTTGAGAAAAAAATTTTTTGGCTCGAAACAACCTAAAAAGCCTCAAGATACGTTCCCAAGACCGTTTATGGAGTCTCCGATAAATTTCAGCCCCGTATCTGTCAAAAAAGAATTGAGTCATTTTTCAAAAAATCTATGATCCCGGATATGCAAAAAAATCCAAAAAAGTGTCAAATTTGAGAAGAATTTTTTTTGGCTCGAAACAATCTAAAATGCCTTGAGATACGTTCCCAAGACCGTTTATGGAGTCTCCGATAAATTTCAGGCCCGGATCTCTCAAAAAAGAAGTTAGTCATTTTCCAAAAAAGCGATGATCCCGGATATGCAAAAAAATCCAAAAAAGTGTCAAATTTGAGAAAAAAATTTTTTGGCTCGAAACAACCTAAAATGCCTCAAGTTACGTTCCCAAGACCGTTGATAGAGTCTCCGATAAATTTCAGGCCCGTATCTGTCAAAAAAGAATTGAGTCATTTTTCAAAAAATCTATGATCCCGGATATGCAAAAAAATCCAAAAAAGTGTCAAATTTGAGAAGAATTTTGTTTGGCTCGAAGCAATCTAAAATGCCTTGAGATACGTTCCCAAGACCGTTTATGGAGACTCCGATAAATTTCAGGCCCGGATCTCTCAAAAAAGAAGTTAGTCATTTTTTCAAAAAATCTGTGACCCCGGATATGCAAAAAAATCCAAAAAAGTGTCAAATTTGAGAAAAAAATTTTTTGGCTCGAAACAACCTAAAAAGCCTCAAGATACGTTCCCAAGACCGTTTATGGAGTCTCCGATAAATTTCAGCCCCGTATCTGTCAAAAAAGAATTGAGTCATTTTTCAAAAAATCTATGATCCCGGATATGCAAAAAAATCCAAAAAAGTGTCAAATTTGAGAAGAATTTTTTTTGGCTCGAAACAATCTAAAATGCCTTGAGATACGTTCCCAAGACCGTTTATGGAGTCTCCGATAAATTTCAGGCCCGGATCTCTCAAAAAAGAAGTTAGTCATTTTCCAAAAAAGCGATGATCCCGGATATGCAAAAAAATCCAAAAAAGTGTAAAATTGGAGAAAAATTTTTTTTGGCTCGAAACAACCTAAAATGCCTTAAGATACGATCCCAAGACCGTTTGTGGAGTCTCCGATAAATTTCAGGCCGGTATCTCTCAAAAAAGAAGTTAGTCATTTTTTCAAAAAATCTGTGACCCCGGATATGCAAAAAAATCAAAAAAAGTGTCCAATTTGAGAAAAATTTTTTTGGCTCGAAACAACCTAAAAAGCCTCAAGATACGTTCCCAAGACCGTTTATGGAGTCTCCGATAAATTTCAGCCCCGTATCTGTCAAAAAAGAATTGAGTCATTTTTCAAAAAATCTATGATCCCGGATATGCAAAAAAATCCAAAAAAGTGTCAAATTTGAGAAGAATTTTTTTTGGCTCGAAACAATCTAAAATGCCTTGAGATACGTTCCCAAGACCGTTTATGGAGTCTCCGATAAATTTCAGGCCCGGATCTCTCAAAAAAGAAGTTAGTCATTTTTTCAAAAAATCTGTGACCCCGGATATGCAAAAAAATCCAAAAAAGTGTCAATTTTGAGAAGAATTTTTTTTGGCTCGAAACAACCTAAAATGCCTTAAGATACGATCCCAAGACCGTTTGTGGAGTCTCCGATAAATATCAGGCCGGTATCTCTCAAAAAAGAAGTTAGTCATTTTTTCAAAAAATCTGTGACCCCGGATATGCAAAAAAATCCAAAAAAGTGTCAAATTTGAGAAAAAAAATTTTTGGCTCGAAAGAACCTAAAATGCCTTAAAATACGATCCCAAGACCATTTGTGGAGTCTCCGATAAATTTCAGGCCTGGATCTCTCAAAAAAAAAGTTAGTCATTTTTTCAAAAAATCTATGATCCCGGATATGCAAAAAAATCCAAAAAAGTGTCAAATTTGAGAAAAAATTTTTTTGGCTCGAAACAATCTAAAATGCCTTGAGATACGTTCCCAAGACCGTTTATGGAGTCTCCGATAAATTTCAGGCCCGGATCTCTCAAAAAAGAAGTTAGTCATTTTTTCAAAAAATCTGTGACCCCGGATATGCAAAAAAATCCAAAAAAGTGTCAATTTTGAGAAGAATTTTTTTTGGCTCGAAACAACCTAAAATGCCTTAAGATACGATCCCAAGACCGTTTGTGGAGTCTCCGATAAATATCAGGCCGGTATCTCTCAAAAAAGAAGTTGGTCATTTTTTCAAAAAATCTGTGACCCCGGATATGCAAAAAAATCCAAAAAAGTGTCAAATTTGAGAAAAAAATTTTTTGGCTCGAAAGAACCTAAAATGCCTTAAAATACGATCCCAAGACCATTTGTGGAGTCTCCGATAAATTTCAGGCCTGGATCTCTCAAAAAAAAAGTTAGTCATTTTTTCAAAAAATCTATGATCCCGGATATGCAAAAAAATCCAAAAAAGTGTCAAATTTGAGAAAAATTTTTTTTGGCTCGAAACAACCTAAAATGCCTCAAGTTACGTTCCCAAGACCGTTGATGGAGTCTCCGATAAATTTCAGGCCCGTATCTGTCAAAAAAGAATTGAGTCATTTTTCAAAAAATCTATGATCCCGGATATGCAAAAAAATCCAAAAAAGTGTCAAATTTGAGAAGAATTTTGTTTGGCTCGAAGCAATCTAAAATGCCTTGAGATACGTTCCCAAGACCGTTTATGGAGACTCCGATAAATTTCAGGCCCGGATCTCTCAAAAAAGAAGTTAGTCATTTTTTCAAAAAATCTGTGACCCCGGATATGCAAAAAAATCAAAAAAAGTGTCGAATTTGAGAAAAAATTTTTTTGGCTCGAAACAACCTAAAAAGCCTCAAGATACGTTCCCAAGACCGTTTATGGAGTCTCCGATAAATTTCAGCCCCGTATCTGTCAAAAAAGAATTGAGTCATTTTTCAAAAAATCTATGATCACGGATATGCAAAAAAATCCAAAAAAGTGTCAAATTTGAGAAGAATTTTTTTTGGCTCGAAACAATCTAAAATGCCTTGAGATACGTTCCCAAGACCGTTTATGGAGTCTCCGATAAATTTCAGGCCCGTATCTGTCAAAAAAGAATTGAGTCATTTTTCAAAAAATCTATGATCCCGGAGATGCAAAAAAATCCAAAAAAGTGTCAAATTTGAGAAGAATTTTTTTTGGCTCGAAACAACCTAAAATGCCTCTAGATACGATCCCAAGACCGTTTGTGGAGTCTCCGATAAATTTCAGGCCGGTATCTCTCAAAAAAGAAGTTAGTCATTTTTTCAAGAAATCTGTGACCCCGGATATGCAAAAAAATCCAAAAAAGTGTCAAATTTGAGAAAAATTTTTTTTGGCTCGAAACAACCTAAAGTGCCTTAAGATACGATCCCAAGACCGTTTGTGGAGTCTCCAATAAATTTCAGGCCCGGATCTCTCAAAAAAGAAGTTAGTCATTTTTTCAAAAAATCTGTGACCCCGGATATGCAAAAAAATCCAAAAAAGTGTCAATTTTGAGAAGAATTTTTTTTGGCTCGAAACAACCTAAAATGCCTTAAGATACGATCCCAAGACCGTTTGTGGAGTCTCCGATAAATATCAGGCCGGTATCTCTCAAAAAAGAAGTTAGTCATTTTTTAAAAAATCTGTGACCCCGGATATGCAAAAAAATCCAAAAAAGTGTCAAATTTGAGAAAAAAATTTTTTGGCTCCAAACAACCTAAAATGCCTTAAGATACGATCCCAAGACCATTTGTGGAGTCTCCGATAAATTTCAGGCCCGGATCTCTCAAAAAAGAAGTTAGTCATTTTCCAAAAAAGCGATGATCCCGGATATGCAAAAAAATCCAAAAAAGTGTAAAATTTGAGAAAAATTTTTTTTGGCTCGAAACAACCTAAAATGCCTTAAGATACGATCCCAAGACCGTTTGTGGAGTCTCCGATAAATTTCAGGCCGGTATCTCTCAAAAAAGAAGTTAGTCATTTTTTCAAAAAATCTGTGACCCCGGATATGCAAAAAAATCCAAAAAAGTGTCAAATTTGAGAAAAAAAATTTTTCGCTCGAAACAACCTAAAATGGCTTAAGATACGATCCCAAGACCGTTTGTGGAGTCTCCGATAAATTTCAGGCCCGGATCTCTCAAAAAAGAAGTTAGTCATTTTTTCAAAAAATCTGTGACCCCGGATATGCAAAAAAATAAAAAAAAGTGTCAAATTTGAGAAAAAAATGTTGGCTCGAAACAACCTAAAATGCCTCAAGATACGTTCCCAAGACCGTTTATGGAGTCTCCGATAAATTTCAGGCCCGTATCTGTCAAAAAAGAATTGAGTCATTTTTCAAAAAATCTATGATCCCGGAGATGCAAAAAAATCCAAAAAAGTGTCAAATTTGAGAAGAATTTTTTTTGGCTCGAAACAACCTAAAATGCCTCTAGATACGATCCCAAGACCGTTTGTGGAGTCTCCGATAAATTTCAGGCCGGTATCTCTCAAAAAAGAAGTTAGTCATTTTTTCAAGAAATCTGTGACCCGGGATATGCAAAAAAATCCAAAAAAGTGTCAAATTTGAGAAAAAATTTTTTTGGCTCGAAACAACCTAAAGTGCCTTAAGATACGATCCCAAGACCGTTTGTGGAGTCTCCAATAAATTTCAGGCCCGGATCTCTCAAAAAAGAAGTTAGTCATTTTTTCAAAAAATCTGTAACCCCGGATATGCAAAAAAATCCAAAAAAGTGTCAAATTTGAGAAAAAAATTTTTTGGCTCGAAACAACCTAAAAAGCCTCAAGATACGTTCCCAAGACCGTTTATGGAGTCTCCGATAAATTTCAGCCCCGTATCTGTCAAAAAAGAATTGAGTCATTTTTCAAAAAATCTATGATCCCGGATATGCAAAAAAATCCAAAAAAGTGTCAAATTTGAGAAGAATTTTTTTTGGCTCGAAACAATCTAAAATGCCTTGAGATACGTTCCCAAGACCATTTATGGAGTCTCCGATAAATTTCAGGCCCGGATCTCTCAAAAAAGAAGTTAGTCATTTTCCAAAAAAGCGATGATCCCGGTTATGCAAAAAAATCCAAAAAAGTGTAAAATTTGAGAAAAATTTTTTTTTGGCTCGAAACAACCGAAAATGCCTTAAGATACGATCCCAAGACCGTTTGTGGAGTCTCCGATAAATTTCAGGCCGGTATCTCTCAAAAAAGAAGTTAGTCATTTTTTCAAAAAATCTGTGACCCCGGATATGCAAAAAAATCAAAAAAAGTGTCAAATTTGAGAAAAAATTTTTTGGCTCGAAACAACCTAAAATGCCTCAAGATACGTTCCCAAGACCGTTTATGGAGTCTCCGATAAATTTCAGGCCCGTATCTGTCAAAAAAGAATTGAGTCATTTTTCAAAAAATCTATCATCCCGGATATGCAAAAAAATCCAAAAAAGTGTCAAATTTGAGAAGAATTTTTTTTGGCTCGAAACAACCTAAAATGCCTTAAGATACGATCCCAAGACCGTTTGTGGAGTCTCCGATAAATTTCAGGCCGGTATCTCTCAAAAAAGAAGTTAGTCATTTTTTCAAAAAATCTGTGACCCCGGATATGCAAAAAAATCAAAAAAAGTGTCCAATTTGAGAAAAAATTTTTTTGGCTCGAAACAACCTAAAAAGCCTCAAGATACGTTCCCAAGACCGTTTATGGAGTCTCCGATAAATTTCAGCCCCGTATCTGTCAAAAAAGAATTGAGTCATTTTTCAAAAAATCTATGATCCCGGATATGCAAAAAAATCCAAAAAAGTGTCAAATTTGAGAAGAATTTTTTTTGGCTCGAAACAATCTAAAATGCCTTGAGATACGTTCCCAAGACCGTTTATGGAGTCTCCGATAAATTTCAGGCCCGGATCTCTCAAAAAAGAAGTTAGTCATTTTCCAAAAAAGCGATGACCCCGGATATGCAAAAAAATCCAAAAAAGTGTCAAATTTGAGTAAAACTTTTTTTGCTTGAAACAGCTAAAATTGCAATAAAATACCTTTCTTTGATAATTTGAAGACGTTTCATTGACCTTCCAAGTGATATCTGAAAGGAGAGAGTCATGTCAAGAATTAAATTTTATCACTCTAAACCTAGAAAAAATTGAAAAAATTCTCAAGTTTCAGAAAACATTATTTTTTCCTGGAAACCATCTAAAATGCCTTGAGATACGTTCCCAAGACCGTTTATGGAGTCTCCGATAAATTTCAGGCCGGTATCTCTCAAAAAAGAAGTTAGTCATTTTTTAAAAAATCTGTGACCCCGGATATGCAAAAAAATCCAAAAAAGTGTCAAATTTGAGAAGAATTTTTTTTGGCTCGAAACAATCTAAAATGCCTTGAGATACGTTCCCAAGACTGTTTATGGATTCTCCGATAAATTTCAGGCCCGGATCTCTCAAAAAAGAAGTTAGTCATTTTCCAAAAAAGCGATGATCCCGGATATGCAAAAAAATCCAAAAAAGTGTAAAATTTGAGAAAAATTTTTTTTGGCTCGAAACAACCTAAAATGCCTTAAGATACGATCCCAAGACCGTTTGTGGAGTCTCCGATAAATTTCAGGCCGGTATCTCTCAAAAAAGAAGTTAGTCATTTTTTCAAAAAATCTGTGACCCCGGATATGCAAAAAAATCCAAAAAAGTGTCAAATTTGAGAAAAAATTTTTTTCGCTCGAAACAACCTAAAATGGCTTAAGATACGATCCCAAGACCGTTTGTGGAGTCTCCGATAAATTTCAGGCCCGGATCTCTCAAAAAAGAAGTTAGTCATTTTTTCAAAAAATCTGTGACCCCGGATATGCAAAAAAATCAAAAAAAGTGTCAAATTTGAGAAAAAAATGTTGGCTCGAAACAACCTAAAATGCCTCAAGATACGTTCCCAAGACCGTTTATGGAGTCTCCGATAAATTTCAGGCCCGTATCTGTCAAAAAAGAATTGAGTCATTTTTCAAAAAATCTATGATCCCGGAGATGCAAAAAAATCCAAAAAAGTGTCAAATTTGAGAAGAATTTTTTTTGGCTCGAAACAACCTAAAATGCCTCTAGATACGATCCCAAGACCGTTTGTGGAGTCTCCGATAAATTTCAGGCCGGTATCTCTCAAAAAAGAAGTTAGTCATTTTTTCAAGAAATCTGTGACCCCGGATATGCAAAAAAATCCAAAAAAGTGTCAAATTTGAGAAAAATTTTTTTTGGCTCGAAACAACCTAAAGTGCCTTAAGATACGATCCCAAGACCGTTTGTGGAGTCTCCAATAAATTTCAGGCCCGGATCTCTCAAAAAAGAAGTTAGTCATTTTTTCAAAAAATCTGTGACCCCGGATATGCAAAAAAATCCAAAAAAGTGTCAATTTTGAGAAGAATTTTTTTTGGCTCGAAACAACCTAAAATGCCTTAAGATACGATCCCAAGACCGTTTGTGGAGTCTCCGATAAATATCAGGCCGGTATCTCTCAAAAAAGAAGTTAGTCATTTTTTAAAAAATCTGTGACCCCGGATATGCAAAAAAATCCAAAAAAGTGTCAAATTTGAGAAAAAATTTTTTTGGCTCCAAACAACCTAAAATGCCTTAAGATACGATCACAAGACCGTTTGTGGAGACTCCGATAAATTTCAGGCCGATATCTGTCAAAAAAGAAGTTAGTCATTTTTCAAAAAATCTATGATCCCGAATATGCAAAAAATCCAAAAAAGTGTCAAATTTGAGAAGAATTTTTTTTGGCTCGAAACAACCTAAAATGCCTTAAGATACGATCCCAAGACCGTTTGTGGAGTCTCCGATAAGTTTCAGGCCCGGATCTCCCAAAAAAGAAGTTAGTCATTTTTTCAAAAAATCTGTGACCCCGGATATGCAAGAAAATCCAAAAAATTGTCAAATTTGAGAAAAAATTTTTTTGGCTCAAACAACCTAAAATGCCTCATGATACGTTCCCAAGACCGTTTGTGGAGTCTCCGATAAATTTCAGGCCCGGATCTCTCAAAAAAGAAGTTAGTCATTTTTTCAAAAAATCTGTGACCCCGGATATGCAAAAAAATCCAAAAAAGTGTCAAATTTGAGAAAAATTTTTTTTGGCTCGAAACAACCTAAAATGCCTTAAGATACGATCCCAAGACCGTTTGAGGAGACTCCGATAAATTTCAGGCCGATATCTGTCAAAAAAGAGGTTAGTCATTTTTCAAAAAATCTATGATCCCGGGTATGCAAAAAAATTCAAAAAAGTGTCAAATTTGAGAAAAAAATTTTTTGGCTCGAAACAATCTAAAATGCCTTAAGATACGATCCCAAGACCGTTTGAGGAGACTCCGATAAATTTCAGGCCGATATCTGTCAAAAAAGAAGTTAGTCATTTTTCAAAAAATCTATGATCCCGGGTATGCAAAAAAATCCAAAAAAGTGTCAAATTTGAGAAAAAAAATTTTTGGCTCGAAACAATCTAAAATGCCTCAAGATACGTTCCCAAGACCGTTTGTGGAGTCTCCGATAAATTTCAGTCTGGTATCTCTCAAAAAAGAAGTTAGTCATTTTTTGAAAAAATCTGTGACCCCGGATATGCAAAAAAATCCAAAAAAGTGTCGAATTTGAGAAAAACATTTTTCTGGCTCGAAACAACCTAAAATGCCTCAAGGTACGTTCCCAAGACCATTTGTGGAGTCTCCGATAAATTTCTGGCCGGTATCTCTCAAAAAAGAAGTTAATCATTTTTTCAAAAAATCTGTGACCCCGGATATGCAAAAAAATCCAAAAAAGTGTCAAATTTGAGAAAAACTTTTTTTGGCTCGAAACAACCTAAAATGCCTTAAGATACGATCCCAAGACCGTTTGTGGAGTCTCCGATAAGTTTCAGGCCCGGATCTCCCAAAAAAGAAGTTAGTCATTTTTTCAAAAAATCTGTGACCCCGGATATGCAAAAAAATCCAAAAAAGTTTCAAATTTGAGAAAAAATATTTTTTGGCTCGAAACAATCTAAAATGCCTCAAGATACGTTCCCAAGACCGTTTATGGAGTTTCCGATAAATTTCAGGCCGGTATCTGCGAAAAAAGAATTTAGTCATTTTTTCAAAAAATCTGTGACCCCGGATATGCAAAAAAATCAAAAAAAGTGTCAAATTTGAGAAAAAATTTTTTTGGCTCGAAACAACCTAAAAAGCCTCAAGATACGTTCCCAAGACCGTTTATGGAGTCTCTGATAAATTTCAGCCCCGTATCTGTCAAAAAAGAATTGAGTCATTTTTCAAAAAATCTATGATCCCGGATATGCAAAAAAATCCAAAAAAGTGTCAAATTTGAGAAGAATTTTTTTTGGCTCGAAACAATCTAAAATGCCTTGAGATACGTTCCCAAGACCGTTTATGGAGTCTCCGATAAATTTCAGGCCCGGATCTCTCAAAAAAGAAGTTAGTCATTTTCCAAAAAAGCGATGATCCCGGATATGCAAAAAAATCCAAAAAAGTGTAAAATTGGAGAAAAATTTTTTTGGCTCGAAACAACCTAAAAAGCCTCAAGATACGTTCCCAA